>NC_035440.2:144717592-145054214 GCF_002127325.2 Helianthus annuus
GCCACGACCCATGACCACTCCAGCTTCCCAGACAGCAAGTTCTGTGTTAGTGTACCTAAGGGCCTGCAAGCATGCAGAAAAAGTATATCAGCAAAAAGCTGGCGAGTTCACAATTTGTTTAACCGTTTGTTACCAAGTAGTGATTTACGTTATGTTGATAATAACTTGATACCACAGACGGCTCCTTTTTGCCCTTCCCCAATGCTCTATCAAACATTGGTCATGATTTTAAAGTTATTAGTTCACGCCTGTCCTATCCAGGTACGTCGTGAGGGTGCCAAACCTAATAGCGCTATCAACTAATAACCCCGTTGCCCTACAAGCAACTAGTTCGCTAGTATGATGGGTCTTAAGTGATAGAAAGTGAGTGTATTATCCAACATCAACAATTACTGAAAACTGCCTCATATCCCCTGCAAGGATATGGGTTTATGAAAACTGCCTCATATCCCCTACGTGGATATGGGTTTATGAAAGTCTGTTTGTTTGTTTGCATGTTTGATTGTTGTTAGTGCATACATCTGTCGACTTCGTCTTGTATCGTGTCTTAGTTTTAGAATGTTAGATTAGGGCTCATTGTACGAGATTTCCCACCATGTCCGTATGTGGGAAACTACTATGTTCGTATGTGGGAAACCATTAGTTCCGCTTATATGGACATGATTAGTTCCGCTTATATGGACATGAGTAGTTCCGCTTATATGTACATGTACATAAAAGCGAAACTACCAACACTATAAATACCACATAAGCGAAATCATTTGTAACGTTCTTGTTTTCCATACCGAGGTGCTACCGGTGTGAGATTTGGTTGTAAACGCTGTTATATCAATCAAAAGTGTGATTTAAGTGAAGATCTAGCTATTTCTACGTCAGGTACTTGTTTTCCGCACCTGTATCTGATCAAAACTCCTCTGATAGACTCGTTCGGGTCAAAACACGATCCTACAAGTGGTATCAGAGCTTCAGGAGGAGGAGTTATGTAATACCCCGAATCTTAATGTGCTGGTTATAAACGTGTGAAATATGTAATTTATATTTCATATATTGTTAAACGAGTAAGATAATTGTGTGAAAGGTGAAATATCTTGACAAACCTTGGCTAATATAGGAGACCGTTAATATTAATAATTAAATATATTATTTTATTTACCTTACTCCGTTTTTAATGAAACTTAGGTTAAAACGTAGATAAAAATATGCTCGTTCTAATGACATATTCGTCGTTTTATAAAACGTCATATGTTAAAAGTTATACAAGAAAAATGAGTTAAGCAGCTGAATTAATATATATAAGCAAGCAAGCTAGCAGGTCAAGCAGGTAGGTAGGCACGTCAATTGAATCCCACATCGACCAGAAAAGGATTTGAGGTGCCTGCTTGCTTGCTTTAAATAAGAGTCTCAGTAGTTTGTTTAGGTACCAGTTTCTTTAACGGGAATACTCTAGTATAGAGAATCCCGAGTATACGATACCCCGTTGGGTGTTGTTAGTAGTCGTTTTTGGAGCGCGAGTAGGAGCAGGAGTAGGAAAACTCTACATCAACGTGCCGTAGATAGTTTTGAGGTATACTCTCGTTTAAGTTTATGTTTAGTTATTTATTATTTATTTTTAGTAGTTAATATTAGTTTTATTATTAGTAATAATATATTAGTAGTAGTAGTGTTAGTATTATTTTTAGGTACTAGGGTTATTGTCAGGGGCGGGTATTGGGTAGCCTAGCCTTAGTTAGGCATGGACTGATCACCCATGCTTATACAAGGCAGTGTTAACCAATATCCAACCATGATAATGACTAGTTAGGTGTACCATTACCTAACCTAGGATTATGTAATTGTGTCAGGACCTTGAGACATAACCCAGTATTACTAGCGGCTGTTAAGCAATTGCTAATCAGGTGAGTCATCATACTTATCTTTTAAACTGTGATAGTATACTCGTCCATAACTGGTAATAATGAGAATGCTGCAGTATGCATGTTTCAGTAGGGGTATATGGGATCCTATTATGCTTAATGAGGTGTGCCACTCTGGGAAGGGTAATAAGGTGTTGTACCCACAGGCACTTCGTGCTTATAAGGTCCAGCGACACCCACTCATACCTATGTGACGGCCGTAGGGGGACACAGCTGGAGGACCAGTATGTCTCTTGTACGGTGGTTTGTGACAAGTCAAATGTGACCTATAAGGTTCAATGAGGCCCAACCTGACTATAATGTGGTCACATGCCCATATTGTGTATGCATATAATGTAAATTGTGGTCTGTCTTTATAAAAATTGTATAGTATGAGCTCACTAGTATATATCTGACGTCGTTTTGAGTATACTTATCTCAGGTGAGTCATGAGGAAAGCTATAGGAACTACTTGACAGTTGTGGAGTTTTAGAAGATCAAGGAGTTCTTAGTTGCCAAAAGTTTGTAAATAAATAAAGTGTTTTACTCAGACTATTATAAGTTTTAATGAAAGTTTAGTTTGTTTCCGCTATAAGTGTATCAATTGTGCACAATCACTCGGGTTACGGGGTGAGGGTGTTACAGTTGGTATCAGAGCCCGAGGTTTTAGCGAATTAGGTATTGCAGGAATGCCTAAGCTTTAACCAGTAGTTCTAAAAAGATTAATAGCACACTCAGACTAGGCCAAATAACATGTTCTCAGGAAAAGTACTTGCATAGTCAATTGAGTGACGCTAGAAGAAGTAAACTTGTTGTGCCTTTTTATGTGCTATATATATATATATATATCTCTATGTGATGTATATAGTTGTTATAATATAATGATGTATCATACATACTAGTAACTCTATACACTCATATTCCTAAAGGAAGGAGACAATGTCTGAACATAGAGATGAACAAGGGTCTAGAAATAATCAGAATAACAGAAGGAGAGAGGAAGATTCGAATAGGACTCGAACTCCCTCTCATAGTGTCAGGTCCCGGTCTAGTACAAGCATGCGTCTAAATACTGAGGATATCCACAATATAGCTGTGGAAGTGGCTAAGGTAATGAAGAATGCACAAACCGGTAATGTTAACCAATCTGGAGAACGACATGAAGAAAGCTCAGCAGCCTCCACGCCAGTACAAAGGGAAGGAATGGGCGAAAGGAAAAACACTATTGCAACCACGCCACTAGAAGGAAAAGGTGAATATTCCAAAGCAAAGGAATGTACTTATAAGCACTTCATGTCCTGTAAACCTCAATCCTTTGACGGAAGAAAGGGAGCACTAGAAGCTCAAGACTGGCTCAACAGAATGGAGTCAGTATTAGACATATGTGAGTGTTATGACCGTAACAAAGTACGGTTCGCCGTACATATGTTTGAAGCTGGAGCCCTTCACTGGTGGAACATTATGGTCCGAAAAGAGGGAAAAGAAAAGGTTAAGGAGATGAAGTGGGAGGAGTTTATTCATAAGTTTCTTGCTAAGTATTGTCCTCCCAGTGAGACCGAGCAACTGGAAGTAGAATTCTTTCAGTTAAAAATGGGAAATAAAACCTATCGAGAGTATGTTTCTCGTTTCAACGACATATCTCGACTGGTTTCTTATTTAGCATTGACCGAGGAACAACTGATCAATAGGTTTATTTGGGGTCTACCCTCTGAAATGAGGGTGTTTATCAAATCCAAATCCCCCAAGACTTTTGCAGAAACTGTTGAGGCTGGCGCCGTCATGGCTGCCGAGATGATTCTGCGGCAGGCTGAATCTCCCGCACCAAAAAGAAAGTGGGAAGAAAGAAAGGGGAACACCCGGAATAACAACTTTAAAAGGCCTAAAAGATTTCCTCAATGTCAAATTTGCAAACGTTTTCATACGGGGAAATGTCGTTTTCCTTGTCCAAATTGTAAAAAGACGGGTCATGCTCCTCAAGAATGCAAGGAAAAGAAGAAGTGTTTCAAATGTGGAGACCCTAACCACATGAGATCTGAATGTCCCGAACTTAAAAGAAATGATAGGACACAACCAAATCAGCCAAAAGGGCAGGCATTTGTACTCACCACAGAAGAAGCCAAGACCAATACAGACGTTATCACGTGTACGTATCTCATAAATGATGTATATGCGCGTGTGTTATTTGATACCGGTGCAAATAGAAGTCTAGTGTCGACTACCTTTAGACCTTACTTGAACCAGGCGTCCCAAACCCTAGATCATGCCTTTACAGTAGAAATGGCTGATGGAAGTCAAAGAGAGATAGTTGACATAGTTAAGAATTGTAAAATAAGCTTAAACAACCATGTTATCCCTATAGACCTAATGCCTATGGAACTTGGAGAATTCGACATAGTCATAGGAATGGACTGGTTGACACCATATCATGCGGAAGTTATATGTGACGAAAGGATCGTCCGACTCTGATTACCCAACGGTAAACAACTAACTGTATCGGGAGACCGCACTGACAAGACTAAGAACCTCATCACGATAGCACAAGCACATAAATGCCTAAGGAAAGGGTATGTTGCCTTTTTAGCATATGTCGTAAACACTACAGAAAAGCAGAAGGTCGAGGACGTGCCAGTAGTACGAGAATACCCCGAAGTGTTTCCCGATGAGCTCCCGGGACTACCATCGGATAGACAGTTTGAGTTTCGCATTGACCTAGTTCCAGGTACATCACCGATTGCTAAGTCGCCGTATAGACTAGCCCCGACAGAAATGCAAGAACTCAAGAAGCAACTACAAGAGTTGCTTGACAAGGGGTTTATCCAACCTAGTTCGTCACCATGGGGAGCACCCATCTTGTTTGTCAAGAAGAAAGATGGGACGATGCGCCTGTGCATCGATTATAGAGACTTGAATAAAGCCACTATAAAGAATAAATACCCTTTGCCCAGGATCGACGACTTGTTTGATCAATTACAAGGGGCAAGCTATTTCTCTAAAATAGACTTGAGGTCTGGATACCACCAAGTGAAAGTTGCACCAGAAGACATACCTAAGACTGCCTTCAGGACTAGGTATGGACATTATGAATTTTTGGTAATGCCATTTGGACTGACCAACGCACCTGCAGTGTTCATGGACCTCATGAACAGGGTTTGTAAACCTTACCTCGATAAGTTTGTGATCGTTTTTATTGACGATATCCTTATCTACTCTAAGAACGAGGTAGAACATGAACAACACCTAAGAGCAGTCCTTGAATTGCTTAAGAAAGAAAAACTCTATGCAAAGTTCTCTAAGTGTGAATTTTGGATACGTGAGGTGCAATTCCTAGGCCACGTGATAAATGAATGTGGAATACAAGTTGACCCTGCAAAGATCGAGGCCATCAAGAAATGGGAAGTACCGAAGAATCCCACTGAAATCAGAAGATTTCTGGGGTTAGCAGGATACTATAGAAGGTTTATTCAAGACTTCTCAAAGATTGCAACACCATTAACCACACTAACCCAGAAAGCCTCTAAGTTTAATTGGGGACCTAAACAAGAAGAAGCCTTTAACACGTTAAAGCATAAGTTATGTAGCGCCCCAATACTGTCACTTCCTGAGGGAATAAAAGATTTTGCCGTCTACTGTGATGCATCTCACTATGGTATGGGATGTGTACTCATGCAAAGAGGCAAAGTGATTGCCTACGCCTCTAGACAGTTGAAGATTCATGAACGGAACTACACAACCCATGATTTGGAACTTGGTGCCATAGTGTTCGCATTGAAAATTTGGAGGCACTATCTTTACGGTACAAAGTGCACTATCTATAGTGACCATAAAAGTTTAAAACACATATTTGAGCAGAAGGAGCTCAATATGCGTCAGAGACGATGGATGGAGTTATTAAGTGATTACGACTGTGAGATCCAATACCATCCAGGTAAGGCAAACATAGTAGCAGATGCTCTAAGTAGAAAAGAGAAACCTCAACCAATAAGAATTCGTGCAACCAGAATAGAGGTTAAAACTAGTCTCTTAGATCAAGTTAAGAATATACAACAAGGAGCCTTAAAAGAGAATCATATTGTAAAAGAAAGAATGATTGGGAGACTGAAGCTACTGACAATGGGAAATGATAATATCCTTAGGTTCAACAATAGGATATGGGTTCCTAATTTTGGAGGACTGCAGGATACAATCTTAGAGGAAGCTCATAAGTCTAAGTATTCCATTCACCCTGGCAGTGACAAGATGTATAAGGATTTAAGGAGAGATTATTGGTGGCCAGGAATGAAGCGATCTGTTGCCCATTATGTGGAAAATGCCTTACATGCCTTAAGGTGAAGGCAGAACATCAAAAACTCTCTGGATACTTGCAACAACCAGAGATCCCAAAATGGAAATGGGAGAAAATCACCATGGATTTTATCACGAAGCTCCCAAGGTTAAGTCACGGTTATGATACTATTTGGGTAATAGTGGACAGATTGACCAAGTCTGCAGACTTCGTGCCAATTCGTGAGGACTATAAGATGAACAAGCTAGCTCAAATTTACATCAAAGAAATAGTCTCACGACATGGGGTGCCTGTATCGATCATATCAGTCAGAGATAGTCGTTTCACATCTAAATTCTGGCAAAGTTTCCAACAAGAGTTGGGAACCAAGCTTAATCTAAGCACTGCATATCATCCTCAGATGGATGGGCAGAGTGAACGGACTATTCAGACATTAGAAGATATGCTTCGGGCTTGTGTAATTGATTTTGGTGGAAGTTGGGACACTCATCTACCACTCATCGAATTTGCCTACAATAATAGCTATCACGCCAGCATCAAAGCTGCACCTTATGAAGCTTTATACGGAAGAAGGTGCCGCACTCCTATCTGTTGGACGGAAGTAGGGGAAAGTCAACTATCAGGACCAGAAATCATTGTGGAGACCACAGAAAAGATCCAGCAAATCAAAGAAAGAATGAAAAGTGCTCAAGATCGACAAAAGAATTATGCATATCAGAGGCGTAAACCCCTAGAGTTCCAACTAGGGGATAAAGTAATGCTTAAGGTATCACCTCTGAAAGGAGTGATTCGGTTTGGAAAGAAGGGAAAGTTGAAACCCCGATACATTGGTCCGTTTGAAGTAAAAAGCAAAGTAGGACCAGTGGCTTATCGGCTGAAACTTCCTGAACAGCTGGCAGGAATACATAATACTTTCCATGTATCAAATTTAAGGAAGTGCCTAGTGGACGAAGCCCAACAAATACCCCTGGAAGAGGTACATGTTGACGAAAAACTCAACTTCATTGAAGAACCACTACAAATCGAAGATAGAAAGGTTAAAAAGTTACGCAAGAAGGAAATCCCGTTAGTCAAAGTCAAGTGGAACGCACGTCATGGACCCAACTTTACATGGGAACTAGAAAACATAATGAAAGATAAGTACCCTCATCTTTTTAAGTAATGACAAATTTCGAGGACGAAATTTTTGTAAGGAGGGAAGGATGTAATACCCCGAATCTTAATGTGCTGGTTATAAACGTGTGAAATATGTAATTTATATTTCATATATTGTTAAACGAGTAAGATAATTGTGTGAAGGGTGAAATATCTTGACAAACCTTGGCTAATATAGGAGACCGTTAATATTAATAATTAAATATATTATTTTATTTACCTTACTCTGTTTTTAATGAAACTTAGGTTAAAACGTAGATAAAAATATGCTCGTTCTAATGACATATTCGTCGTTTTATAAAACGTCATATGTTAAAAGTTATACAAGAAAAACGAGTTAAGCAGCTGAATTAATATATATAAGCAAGCAAGCTAGCAGGTCAAGCAGGTAGGTAGGCACGTCAATTGAATCCCACATCGACCAGAAAAGGATTTGAGGTGCCTGCTTGCTTGCTTTAAATAAGAGTCTCAGTAGTTTGTTTAGGTACCAGTTTCTTTAACGGGAATGCTCTAGTATAGAGAATCCCGAGTATACGATACCCCGTTGGGTGTTGTTAGTAGTCGTTTTTGGAGCGCGAGTAGGAGCAGGAGTAGGGAAACTCTACATCAACGTGCCGTAGATAGTTTTGAGGTATACTCTCGTTTAAGTTTATGTTTAGTTATTTATTATTTATTTTTAGTAGTTAATATTAGTTTTATTATTAGTAATAATATATTAGTAGTAGTAGTGTTGGTATTATTTTTAGGTACTAGGGTTATTGTCAGGGGCGGGTATTGGATAGCCTAGCCTTAGTTAGGCATGGACTGATCACCCATGCTTAAACAAGGCAGTGTTAACCAATATCCAACCATGATAATGACTAGTTAGGTGTACCATTACCTAACCTAGGATTATGTAATTGTGTCAGGACCTTGAGACATAACCCAGTATTACTAGCGGCTGTTAAGCAATTGCTAATCAGGTGAGTCATCATACTTGTCTTTTAAACTGTGATAGTATACTCGTCCATAACTGGTAATAATGAGAATGCTGCAGTATGCATGTGTCAGTAGGGGTATATGGGATCCTATTATGCTTAATGAGGTGTGTCACTCTGGGAAGGGTAATAAGGTATTGTACCCACAGGCACTTCGTGCTTATAAGGTCCAGCGACACACACTCATACCTATGTGACGGCCGTAGGGGGACACAGCTGGAGGACCAGTATGTCTCTTGTACGGTGGTTTGTGACAAGTCAAATGTGACCTATAAGGTTCAATGAGGCCCAACCTGACTATAATTTGGTCACATGCCCATATTGTGTATGCATATAATGTAAACTGTGGTCTGTCTTTATAAAAATTGTATAGTATGAGCTCACCAGTATATATCTGACGTTGTTTTGAGTATACTTATCTCAGGTGAGTCATGAGGAAAGCTATAGGAACTACTTGACAGTTGTGGAGTTTTAGAAGATCAAGGAGTTCTTAGTTGCCAAAAGTTTGTAAATAAATAAAGTGTTTTACTCAGACTATTATAAGTTTTAATGAAAGTTTAGTTTGTTTCCGCTGTAAATGTATCAATTGTGCACAATCACTCGGGTTACGGGGTGGGTGTTACAAGTTATACAGAGATTTGCTGGATTTCATCATAAATTCTTACCTCTACACCTTCTTTCATCATTTCAGAAAAATTTACCGGTCGAAATTCGCTCAAAATTTCACAGATTGTGTGTTATTGATCATAGATAAATCCCTGAAAGTTTGAGCCTAAAATTCACACTAAAAATGGTCCAAAATACCATCCGAATAGGTTTCTCTTTTTTGAACATTCATGAGGTTTTGCTCTTGTGATCAACATAGTTTCGCTCATTCATACATTCAAGACACAAGTTTCGCTCATTTGACAACAGGTTTCGCTTATGTATCACCTCTAAGTGAGTAGTTTCGCTCCAAAAGACCTCCAAGAGAAATAGTTCCGCTTTTGTGTCAACCCAAGAGATCTGGTTCCGCTTTTGTGACCCCTAAGCCCCTAGTTTCGCTCATAAGGACACTCAACATCCTGATTCCACTTGGATTTTATTCGTTGATTTTGTCGGCCATAATCAAGTATTGGTTCAATCAAATAATAGTAATAATATTAGTTTGTCGGCCACATTCACATAAAGATCTAACAGAATTTATTGAATTGATAATAGTTTGACGGTTCAATTAAATCCCGTTTAAATACATCACATGGTCATATGATTCTTGGTCCATTCTTCAAGAGTTTTGTCAGTTGCACATGTGATGTTGTGGCACAAGATAAATGTCACACCCCCAACATCCACCTGCGGAGTATCACCACTTGGGAGCGTGACTGACCAGGATCAAGCCACCAATCATATTGAACATGTAATTAATAAGTAAAAGTAAATGCCATTCAATCTCCAATATGAAAGGTGTTCAAAACACAAGTATGTTATCACTGTTTAGCGGAAGCGTATAAATAAAAACCCAACATAAATAAGTGTGAAATGTCATAAAATGTTTAATGAAACATCCACGATCCTTGCCCACAACGACCAGCTCCTCCCTGTGCAAGCTCCATGTACCTAACAACCTGCAAGGCATGTAACAGAGGATCAACAACTAGTTGAGCAAGTTCACAGAAAGTAAATGCGTAATAGTAAGTTCGTTTGTAACATGTGGCTCTACTGGGCCGATAGTATGTTCTATTGGTGGGGGCTTCCCATGTTGCATATCCACTAGACTATTCGTAACCATAAGTGTTCTTCACAACCGAGAACAGTAGTACGTACAAGCTTTACGTAGGTTTTATGTAAGTGTCCTTCTGTACCCGAGGACAGTGGTACGCGTGGGGTTTACGTAGGTTTTACGTAAGTGTCCTTCCTGACTCCGGAAGACAGTAGCATGTTATTGTTTACGTAGGTTTTACGTAAGTGTCCTTCCTAACTCCGGAAGACAGTAGCATATTCCTGTTTACGTAGGTTTTACGTAAGTGTCCTGCTTAACCCGAGGACCATGGTAGATAGTCTAGTAACCGTGTATGTACGCGTAATTGTTCAATTCCATTATTCAACCCATTCCCTATCCCCGGGAATCCCATGCCTTGGTAAAGAGTGTGAACTCACCTTGGTTTGCTCGGTATGCTAGGTTATGCACTCACAAGTAATCAATCAAGTCCTATTGTATGCACGTATAATAATCAGTTTCGAGTTCGCAATATTTCACATGTAATCTATGTCACAAAGTGTGTTTGAAAATTGACAACATGCACTACATAAGTAGTTAGTAAGTTCTCATGCAATTTATGTTTCACACAAATGTTCATCATAGTTTGTACTAACATGGTTATTGATTCACATACTTGAGAGAGCCACAGTCTTAACGAAGTTAGCAACTTATCAGGGTTTATAAACATAACAGGAATAATAAGGTAACATCGTTAATTAACTAACATAATTTACTAACTGAGTTAACAAAAGTTAACCACTTACATAGTCATATACGTAACTTAGCAAAGTTATCAACTTAACAGGTTCAATCATGATATAACATACATTCATAGCTCCATGTTAACAACACACAAGTCGGACAGAGCCTTGCCCTATTTAAAACTCGGACAAGAAGTGAGGGGGGCTTCCCCTGTTTAAAAGTCGGATCATGAGGGGTCACAAAGTCGGACCATGGGTCCTTGGGCATGAAACTCGGACAAATCAAGGGTTTGGGGATTAAAAGTCGGACAAAGGGTTTGGGGATTTTCACAAAAGTCGGACATGGGGGGGCTGCCCCCTTCAAAAGCTCGGACTCCCCAAGTCCTATTAAAAGTCGGACACCCCCCCCTGCAAGGGTTAAAAGTCGGACAAAGGGGGTGTGGGGTAAAACTCGGACCCTTCAAGTGTTTTCTAAAAAAAATCGGACAAGGAGGTGTGGGGTTAAAAGTCGGACCACCCTCCCTCCTTTACAAAACTCGGACACATGTCCTTGCCAAAACTCATACCATACACATATGTTTAAAAGTCGGACATGTGGTGTGGGCTCACAAAGCTCGGACTAATTCTTTGCCTTAAAAAGAATTCGGACAACATTCATGTGTAACAAAGGTCGGACAACACATGCGATAAAGAACTCGGACATATCTTCATAACAAAACTCAGACTATCATGCACATTATTCAAACATTCATATGCACTGACAGTTACGTTTTCATATCATCACGACTAAGAAACCCTAGTTACAATGCATTCTGTCTAGCAGCAAATCAATTATTAATCCAATCATGCTATCCTGACTTGTATCTTATCATCAGGCAATTGGTTACACACTAAACTAAATCATTTCTAAATCATCAGAACTCAATCAAAACCACAGAAGTATCATATGAGAGCTAGGGTTTTCATGAACACATAATCAAGAATTGATAATGATCAAGCAATCAATTAGGGTTTACAAGTATTACAATAATCAATAAGCAATTACCTTGAATGATTCTAGAGAAAGAGAGGAATCAAGAGTGATGAATATCTTGCCAATGATGATGGTGATGATTGCCAGAGAGAACCAAAGAAAGTGAAAGTACGTGCTTGGATTTTTGTGTGAGGTTTAGTGAAGGATTAGGGTTAAGTATCATATAAGTTTCACTAATAACTCTACACACCCTTAATTATTATATTTTACAATAGTACACCATCTCAAACAGTTTCACAGTTTCACCACCAAGTTTATGCATTTAACAAATTTATCACAATTAACACATAACCATGCACAATCACACAATACACTTCATTGTATCAAACGTATACAATTCCATAGCAACTAATTGTGCAAATAATTAACTACACAAACAATGAACGTGCAATAAATGCGAAATAGGAATCTTGGAAATTCGAGTTGTCACATTATCCCCAACTTGAAAGAAATTTCGTCCCGAAATTTAGCATGCGGTTACTGAGGAAGCTAGGTAAGTTGTATTGTTTACTGATTTTCCTGGGGTGTCACATCATTCCCCCGCTGATTTGGAATTTCATCCCGAAATTCCACAGTAGTAGCTTCAGTCTCAGTAGTGGTTGCATTGGCTCCGAATAACTGGGGGTACTTTTCTGTCATCTGATCTTCTCGTTCCCAGGTGTACTCTGGGCCACGCTTGGAGTTCCAACGAACCCGAACAAGAGGGATTCTCTTGTGCTTGAGGACCTTAACATCCCGGTCCGTGATTTCTACAGGTTCCTCGACGAAGTGCAACTGCTCGTCGATAGTGAGTTCTTTCAATGGAATTATGAGGGTCTTATCGGACAGACACTTCTTCAGATTCGACACATGGAATATGTTGTGAACTGCACCGAGTTCAGCTGGTAGGTTTAATCTGTAGGCTACTTTGCCTATTCTTTCAGTGATTTCGAACGGTCCAACATACCGTGGATTGAGCTTGCCTCGTTTACCAAATCGAACCACACCCTTCCAGGGTGAGACTTTGAGTAAAACCCGGTCCCCGACTTGAAATTCCAATGGCTTCCTACGCTTATCTGCGTAGCTTTTCTGGCGATCACGAGCTGCCGCCATGCATTGTCGTATTTGTGCAATTCGTTCAGTAGCATCAACTACCATTTCTGGACCTGTAATTTGACTATCCCCCACCTCTGCCCAACAGAGAGGTGACCGGCATTTACGTCCGTACAATGCCTCGAATGGAGCGGCTTGTATGCTGGTGTGGTAACTGTTATTGTATGAAAACTCCACTAAAGGGAGGTGTTTTTCCCAGCTGTTGTCGAAATCGATAACACATGCCCGAAGCATGTCTTCTAGGGTTTGAATCGTGCGCGCAGACTGCCCATCCGTCTGAGGGTGATAAGCTGTGCTCATGTCTAAACGAGAGCCAAAAGCTTTGTGCATTGCTTGCCATAGTTCTGAAGTGAATCGTGCATCCCGATCCGAAATAATAGAGGTGGGCACCCCGTGCCTCGAAACAACTTCTTTCAAGTAGATGTCTGCTAATGTAGAGAACTTATCCGTTTCTTTGATAGCCAAGAAATGAGCAGACTTTGTGAGTCGATCTACGATCACCCAAATGGTATCATTCCCGCGCCGGGATCTAGGCAGGCCAGTAAGAAAATCCATGGAAATTTCTTCCCATTTCCACTGTAGTATCCTGGGTTGCTGAAGTAGGCCTGAGGGTTTCTGGTACTCTGTCTTGACTCTCGCACAAGTCAAACATTTGCCGACGTAAGTTGCAATGTGGGCCATCATGCTAGGCCACCAATATGTTGTTCTGATGTCATGGTACATTTTATCCGACCCTGGATGTACCGAGTAGCGAGACTTGTGTGCTTCATCCATTACAAGTTCTCGTAAACCGCCGTATAGTGGTACCCAAATACGTCCTGTTACATAGTAGGTGTCGTCTTCCTTTTGTTCTAATCGTTGCCTTGATCCGCGTAAGGCTTCAGCCCTGACGCTTTCTGGTTTCAATGCTTCAACCTGAGCATTTGGTATCTGTGCAGGAAGATCAGACTGAATAGTGAGCTGTAAAGCTCGTACACGCCTAGGTAAAGTATCCTTTCGACTGAGAGCGTCTGCCACAACATTGGCTTTGCCTGGATGGTACTTGATGGCGCATTCATAATCATTAAGTAGCTCGACCCATCGTCGTTGACGCATATTCAATTCCTTCTGCTTGAAGATATGCTCGAGACTCCTGTGATCGGTGTAGATAGTGCACTTGGTACCGTACAGGTAGTGTCGCCATATCTTGAGTGCGAAAACAACAGCTCCCAGCTCTAAATCGTGTGTCGTGTAGTTCCGTTCATGAACTTTGAGTTGCCGCGAAGCGTAGGCAATAACTTTATCACGCTGCATTAATACACAACCGAGCCCCTGTATCGATGCGTCACAATAGACCACAAAATCGTCTGTGCCCTCTGGCAATGAGAGAATAGGTGTGCTGCATAGCCTCTCCTTTAAGTGCTGAAAAGCGGTTTCCTGGGAATCTCCCCGACGGTAGGTGACACCCTTTTGTGTCAGTAGTGTGACAACTCGTACTTTAGGCTTATCTTGTGTAACGTTACGTGCCTACGTGATACTTCGATCTAATGAATGTTATGTTATTATATGCATTATGTGTATGTATGTTATGTGAATGTTACACGGGCCCAAACCACACACTATAACCCGATCGCACAAGGCTAACCGGTCACATAAGCCCATTCGGGCCACTCCTTGTAATCGGACACCATTAGGCAGCCGAGTTGGGCTCGGCCCACTCCCCACTCGCAAACACAAAACCAAATGTAGGGGTTTGATTTTCATTGTTTTGCAAACACGTTAACACACACAAACCCTAGACTTCCTCTCTCTCTCTCGTGTGCTTTGGAACCCGACAGCAAACACCACACGAAGCCCGTGAACCGAATCGATCCCCTACTTTCACCCGGTTAGTATATGTTCACCGATTTCATGTTTGGTGATGTTGATGTTATATTTGTTTTGATTTCATATGATTACTTTAGGGTATGCATGCTAGTAACTTGATTCATAGGTTGTATGATATTATGAAGGCATGGTAATCGGATTGAAGGCTACTGCTATTGTTATTGTTCTTGTTTGAATATATGTTGATTAACCAGTTGTAATATTGATATGGGGTTATGACTTAGGTTGCATGATAGTTGGTAATTCTATTAATCACATGAATCCGATTATATATTCTGCAAGTTGGCATATAGATGTGCTTGAGATGAACATGTTTGATTTCTGAATAAACTGTGATTTGATCCAAATTGTGAAACTGCTAATGATGTTTGCTTGAATCACGGAACATATTGATTTAGATTATGGAAAGTTGTTACATTTGATAGCCACACGGTTGCGAGTCGATACCTCCAGTTGCGACTCGAAACCTCACACCGACACACAGCAGCACGAGCCGAGATCATGGTTGCGAGTCCCGTTGCGACTCGAAACCGGACCATGACAAGCCGAAACCCCAGTTGTGAGCCTCGATTGCGACTCGAAACCTCCTGTTGCGACTCGAGATCGCCGGTTGCGACTCGAGACCTGTTTTACACGCACACTGTTTTGGACCCTACACTATCACGGGCCCAATCGATTGGGCCAAGTAATTGGACTTACGTACTTGACTGTTAATTGGACTGTTTATGTTAGCTGGGCCGGGTATAGTTTGGGCTTAGACATCCGAATCGCACAAGTGGTGAATGCTATACTTTGATTGTTTGCGTGATACGTGTTTGCTATGATTCATGCGTGCATTACTTGAACCAAACCTAATTTGTATAACAACCATGATAGGACGTGGTTGACCACTTATTAGCTTATCTGTACTTTCTGTGAATCTGCCGAGCAACCCAAGGTGAGTTCACACAAGCCAAGGCATGGGGTTCCCAGGGTGGGAATGGGGATTTGATGATTTACTGTACATACATGATAGAACCTACTGCTAGACTAGTAACACTTATTGAACGATCTTCGCACACCTGCCAAGGGTTGGCCGCGATATTATGACTGACTTCGCACACCTGCCTTTGGAAAGCCGCGAACTGTAATCTACTAATCTTCGCACACCTGCCTGGTAGGCCGCGATACAACCAAACCTAGTCTAGAATACTCGGGAGGAACATCCCCTAATATCTTCGCACACCTGCCTGGGAGGCCGCGATACGAACTAAACGATATACGACTTAACGAACGAACAAAACGCTACTCACACTATACTATTACTGAACTGTTAACTGTGAACTCGCTCAACTAGTTGTTGATTATCTGCTGCATGCCTTGCAGGACCTTAGGTACATTATGGAGCTTGCACAGGGAGGAGCAGGTCGTTGTGGGATACGGATCGTGAACGATATTTGAACTTATAACTTATTTGGGTTTTCATTATTATGCTTCCGCTACTTAAACAAAGTTTGGTTTTTGAAACATCAATCATGTCGTGATGAATTACTTTATCTACTTTTATTATTAAATGCTATGTTTGATATGATTGATGGCTTGATCCTGGTCACGTCACGCCTCCAAGCGGTGGTACTCCGCGTGTGGTATTTTGGGGGTGTGACAGATTGGTATCAGAGCCATTGGTTATAGAGAACTAGGTTTTAATATGGGAAAACGTTTTTATTAAAACCAGACTATAACCAGAACAGTGCTCTCAACGATCCACAACGACGCTTCGCTCCACGTGCAAGACTCGACATCCTAGGTAATAAGGTTTATGTTTATTGCCTGTTTGCTAGAACTACTTAGAACTTTGCTCGCATTACGCTAGATACACATGATACTATTACATGAGAATACCTACGTGCTTACGCTTTTCTGTCATCGCCCTACTCGCGAACCATTCTCATTTACGCTACTTTTATTATGAAGATCATGTCTGGACGAATTAACATGACACAAGCCCAGCTAGAGGCTCTCGTTCAAGCTCAAGTTGCTGCGGCACTTGCAGCTGCCCAAGCAGGTAGTATATCCTGTCGTCATAACTTACACTAGGATCTATAGATCCTACACTCCTAAACTAGCCCTTGTATTTAAACTTTGCCCTATTCGTGCACAATAGGTCAACACGCACAGCAACCTGTCTGCACTTTCAAGAACTTCATGGACTGTCGTCCAAGTACTTTCAGCGGCACAGAGGGGGCAGTGGGACTCCTCCACTGGTTTGAGAAGCTAGAGTCAGTTTTCGAAATGTGTGAGTGCCCTGAGGCTCGCAGGGTGAAATACGCCACTGGCACGCTAGAAGGAATAGCACTAACTTGGTGGAACGCCCAAGTTCAGATCTTAGGGTTGGCAGCTGCTAACGCCACACCCTGGAATGATTTCAAGGAACTGATCAAGAGGGAGTATTGTACTCGGGAAGACATCCATAAGCTGGAGGATGAGTTTTACCATCTGAAGATGACTGGATCGGAAATTGAAGCTTACACCAAAAGGTCAAACGAACTGGCCGTACTGTGTCCAACTATGGTGGACCCTCCAATTAAGCGCATTGAGTTGTATCTCAAAGGGTTGGCGCCAGAGATCCAGAGCCATGTTACTTCGGCTAATCTTGACAATATCCAGGATATTCAACGCCTCGCTCACCGCATCACAGACCAGGCAGTGGATCAGAACAAACTGCCAAAACGCATCAGTGCTACCACTACTACTACTACTACTCCAGCTACAACTTCTGCCGCACCTAGCGAGAACAAAAGAAAATGGGATGGGGATTCCAGCAAGGGATCAGTTTCTGTTCAGTCCCAAACACAGCAGCGTCGCACCAACGATTATCAGAGTCCGAATCAGCAATCATCGGGCAGTCAGGGGCAGAGTGGTTATAGGGGAACTCACCCATGGTGTGGTAGATGCAACAAACACCACAGTGGAAGGTGTCGCAGGGAAAGATGCCAAAGATGCCTCAAGCCGGGTCATGAGGCAAAAGATTGTAGAAGCTCACGGCCAGCAAACCAGAACCAGCAACTCCCACCACCAGCTCCACAGAATCAGCAGCAGCAGCCACAGCATGGAAACCGAGGATGTTTCCAGTGTGGGGCTGAAGGTCACTACAAAGGCGATTGCCCTCAATTGAACCAGAACCAAAACCGCAACAACAACAACAATCAGGGCAACGGGAACAACAACAACAACAACGGGGGAAACAACAACAATAATGGCAACGAGGCAAGGGGTCGAGCTTTCGTGCTAGGATGAGGAGACGCAGTGAACGATCCCAACGTGGTTATGGGTAAGTTTCTCCTTGATGATATTTATGTTACTGTTTTATTCGATTCGGGTGCGGATACAAGTTATATTTCTGTGAAAGCCAGTAAATTGTTAAAACGTACATCAACACCCCTAACCACCAAACACGTCGTAGAACTAGCTAACGGTAAGAGTTTAGAAGCCACGCAAGTAGTCAGGGGTTGTAGTATCATCTTAGCCGGTCAAACTTTCTCCATCGACCTCATTCCCATAGTCTTGGGAAGCTTCGACATCGTTAATGGGATGGATTGGTTGTCCCAACATCAGGCAGAGATCTTATGCAGTGAGAAAATTATTCGCATTCCCCGTACTGGCCAAGAACCTCTCGAAGTCCAAGGTGACAAGAGTGGTGCTGTGGTTGGCATCATCTCTTTCTTGAAGGCTCAGAAATGCTTACGAAAGGGGCACACTGCCATTCTGGCACTCGTTACAGACGCATCAGCAAAGGAAAAGAAATTGGAGGATATTCCGGTTGTACGCGATTACCCTCAGGTGTTTCCTGAAGATTTACCTGGATTACCGCCTCACCGTCAGGTCGAATTTCAAATCGAACTCGCTCCAGGAGCAGCACCCATAGCTCGCGCACCATACCGTCTAGCTCCATCAGAGTTGGAAGAACTGTCAAAGCAGCTACAAGAGCTCTTGGAAAAGGGCTTCATTCGTCCAAGCTCTTCGCCTTGGGGAGCTCCAGTACTTTTTGTGAAAAAGAAGGATGGCACTTTCAGGATGTGCATCGACTACCGTGAACTCAACAAGGTGACGGTAAAGAACCGTTATCCTCTTCCACGCATAGATGATTTATTCGACCAGTTGCAAGGGTCGTGCTACTATTCGAAGATAGACTTGAGGTCTGGTTATCATCAGCTGAGAGTCCGGGAGGAGGACGTCTCCAAAACTGCATTCAGAACTCGTTACGGTCACTACGAGTTTCTTGTCATGCCATTCGGGTTAACGAACGCGCCTGCCGTATTCATGGATCTTATGAACAGGGTGTGCAAACCCTATCTTGACAAGTTCGTCATAGTATTCATCGACGACATCCTGATTTACTCCAAGAGTCAGGAGGAACACGAGCAGCATCTACGCCTTATTTTGGAACTTCTTCGAAAGGAACAGCTGTACGCTAAGTTTTCGAAATGCGACTTCTGGCTTCGTGAAGTCCATTTCTTAGGCCACGTAGTGAACAAGGATGGGATTCATGTCGATCCGTCCAAGGTAGACTCGATCAGAAACTGGCCTGCACCACGTACGCCAACGGAAATATGCCAATTTTTGGGTTTGGCGGGTTACTACAGACGGTTTATTAAAGACTTTTCAAAGATTGCTCAGCCGCTTACACTACTGACACAGAAGGGTGTCACCTACCGTTGGGGAGATTCTCAGGAAACTGCTTTTCAGCACCTAAAGGATAAACTTTGCAGTGCACCTATCCTCTCCTTGCCAGAGGGCACAGATGACTTCGTAGTTTATTGTGATGCATCCATCCAGGGACTTGGATGTGTGTTAATGCAGCGCGATAAGGTTATCGCTTACGCTTCACGTCAACTTAAGATTCATGAACGAAATTACACGACGCACGACTTAGAGCTGGGAGCTGTTGTTTTCGCGCTTAAGATATGGCGACACTACCTGTACGGTACCAGGTGCACGATTTACACCGACCACAGGAGTCTCGAGCATATTCTTAAGCAGAAGGATTTGAACATGCGTCAACGATGATGGGTTGAACTACTGAACGATTATGAATGCGCTATTAAGTATCACCCAGGCAAAGCCAATGTTGTGGCCGATGCCCTCAGTCGGAAAGACACTTTACCACGGCGCGTGCGAGCGCTACAGCTTACAATTCAGTCAAGCCTTCCTGCACAGATACGAGATGCTCAGGTAGAAGCATTGAAACCCGAAAACGTCAAGGCTGAAGCCTTACGCGGCTCACGACAACGAATGGAACAAAAGGCAGACGGCGCCTACTATGTAACGGGACGTATTTGGGTCCCACTTTATGGCGGTCTACGCGAACCTGTGATGGACGAAGCTCACAAGTCCCGCTACTCGGTACATCCAGGGTCGGATAAAATGTACCACGACATCAGAACTACTTATTGGTGGCCTAGTATGAAGGCCCACATCGCTACGTACGTTGGAAAATGCTTGACCTGTGCGAGAGTCAAGGTTGAATATCAAAAACCAGCTGGTCTACTTCAGCAGCCTAAGATACCGCAATGGAAATGGGAAGAAATTTCCATGGATTTCGTTACAGGCCTACCTAGATCCCAGCGTGGGAATGATACCATATGGGTGATCGTGGATCGACTCACCAAGTCTGCACACTTCCTGGCTATAAAGGAAACGGATAAGTTCTCCACTCTCGCAGACGTCTATCTTAAAGAAGTTGTTTCGAGGCACGGGTTGCCCACCTCCATCATTTCGGATCGCGATGCACGATTCACGTCAGAGCTATGGCAAGCGATGCACAAATCTTTTGGCTCACGGTTAGACATGAGCACAGCATATCATCCTCAGACAGATGGGCAGTCTGAGTGAACGATTCAAACTCTTGAAGACATGCTTCGGGCATGCGTTATTGATTTCGGCAATGGCTGGGAAAAGCACCTCCCTTTGGTGGAGTTCTCATACAATAACAGTTATCACACCAGCATACAAGCCGCTCCATTCGAGGCATTGTACGGGCGTAAATTCCGGTCACCTCTCTGTTGGGCAGAGGTGGGGGATAGTCAGATCACGGGTCCAGAGATCGTAGTGGACGCCACAGAAAAGATTGCACAGATACGACAACGCATGGCGGCAGCACGCGACCGTCAGAAAGCCTACGCCGATAAGCGTAGAAAGCCATTGGAATTTCAGGTCGGGGACCGGGTTTTACTTAAAGTTTCACCCTGGAAGGGTGTAGTTCGTTTTGGCAAACGGGGCAAACTAAATCCGCGGTACGTCGGACCATTCGAAATTATTGAGAAAATTGGCAAAGTAGCCTACAAGCTAAACCTACCAGCTGAACTCGGGGCAGTTCACAATGTCTTTCATGTGTCGAACCTAAAGAAGTGCCTATCAGATGAAACCCTTATCATTCCTTTTAAGGAACTTACTATCGACGAGCGGTTGCAGTTCGTCGAGGAACCAGTTGAAATCACGGACCGGGATGTGAAGGTCCTCAAAAACAAGAGAATCCCTCTTGTTCGAGTACGTTGGAACTCCAAACGTGGCCCAGAGTACACCTGGGAACGCGAAGACAGGATGACAGAAAAGTACCCCCAGTTATTCGGAACCAATACAACCACTACTGAGGCTGAAGCTACTACTTCGGAATTTCGGGACGAAATTCCAGATCAACGGGGGGAGGATGTGACACCCCAGGAAAATCAGTGAATGAACGATTGAACTTACCTAGCTCCCTCAGTAAGTGCGTACCAAATTTCGGGACGAAATTTCTTTTTAGTTGGGGATAATGTGACAACTCGTACTTTAGGCTTATCTTGTGTAACGTTACGTGCCTACGTGATACTTCGATCTAATGAATGTTATGTTATTATATGCATTATGTGTATGTATGTTATGTGAATGTTACACGGGCCCAAACCACACACTATAACCCGATCGCACAAGGCTAACCGCTCACACAAGCCCATTCGGGCCACTCCTTGTAATCGGACACCATTAGGCAGCTGAGTTGGGCTCGGCCCACTCCCCACTCGCAAACACAAAACCAAATGTAGGGGTTTGATTTTCATTGTTTTGCAAACACGTTAACACACACAAACCCTAGACTTCCTCTCTCTCTCTCATGTGCTTTGGAACCCGACGGCAAACACCACACGAAGCCCGTGAACCGAATCGATCCCCTACTTTCACCCGGTTAGTATATGTTCACCGATTTCATGTTTGGTGATGTTGATGTTATATTTGTTTTGATTTCATATGATTACTTTAGGGTATGCATGCTAGTAACTTGATTCATAGGTTGTATGATATTATGAAGGCATCGTAATCGGATTGAAGGCTACTGCTATTGTTATTGTTCTTGTTTGAATATATGTTGATTAACCGCTTGTAATATTGATATGGGGTTATGACTTAGGTTGCATGATAGTTGGTAATTCTATTAATCACATGAATCCGATTATATATTCTGCAAGTTGGCATATAGATGTGCTTGAGATGAACATGTTTGATTTTTGAATAAACTGTGATTTGATCCAAATTGTGAAACTGCTAAAGATGTTTGCTTGAATCACGGAACAGATTGAATTAGATTATGGAAAGTTGTTACATTTGATAGCCACACGGTTGCGAGTCGATACCTCCAGTTGCGACTCGAAACCTCACACCGACACACAGCAGCATGAGCCGAGATCATGGTTGCGAGTCCCGTTGCGACTCGAAACCGGACCATGACAAGCCGAAACCCCAGTTGCGAGTCCCGATTGTGACTCGAAACCTCCTGTTGCGACTCGAGATCGCCGGTTGCGACTCGAGACCTGTTTTACACGCACACTGTTTTGGACCCTACACTATCACGGGCCCAATCGATTGGGCCAAGTAATTGGACTTACGTACTTGACTGTTAATTGGACTGTTTATGTTAGCTGGGCCGGGTATAGTTTGGGCTTAGACATCCGAATCGCACAAGTGGTGAATGCTATACTTTGATTGTTTGCGTGATACGTGTTTGCTATGATTCATGCGTGCATTACTTGAACCAAACCTAACTTGTATAACAACCATGATAGGACGTGGTTGACCACTTATTAGCTTATCTGTACTTTCTGTGAATCTGCCGAGCAACCCAAGGTGAGTTCACACAAGCCAAGGCATGGGGTTCCCAGGGTGGGAATGGGGATTTGATGATTTACTGTACATACATGATAGAACCTACTGCTAGACTAGTAACACTTATTGAACGATCTTCGCACACCTGCCAAGGGTTGGCCGCGATATTATGACTGACTTCGCACACCTGCCTTTGGAAGGCCGCGAACTGTAATCTACTAATCTTCGCACACCTGCCTGGTAGGCCGCGATATAACCAAACCTAGTCTAGAATACTCGGGAGGAACATCCCCTAATATCTTCGCACACCTGCCTGGGAGGCCGCGATACGAACTAAACGATATACGACTTAACGAACGAACAAAACGCTACTCACACTATACTATTACTGAACTGTTAACTGTGAACTCGCTCAACTAGTTGTTGATTATCTGCTGCATGCCTTGCAGGACCTTAGGTACATTATGGAGCTTGCACAGGGAGGAGCAGGTCGTTGTGGGATACGGATCGTGAACGATATTTGAACTTATAACTTATTTGGGTTTTCATTATTATGCTCCGCTACTTAAACAAAGTTTGGTTTTTGAAACATCAATCATGTCGTGATGAATTACTTTATCTACTTTTATTATTAAATGCTATGTTTGATATGATTGATGGCTTGATCCTGGTCACGTCACGCCTCCAAGCGGTGGTACTCCGCGTGTGGGATTTTGGGGGTGTGACAAGTAGTGTAAGCGGCTGTGAGACCTTCGAGAAATCTTTGATGAATCGTCTGTAGTACCCCGCCAAACCCAAGAATTGGCGTATTTTTGCTGGTGTACGCGGTGCAGGCCAATTCCTGATCGAATCTACCTTGGATGGATCAACATGAATCCCATCCCTGTTCACCACATGGCCTAAGAAGTGGACTTCACGAAGCCAGAAGTCACATTTAGAAAACTTGGCGTACAATTGTTCCTTTCGAAGAAGTTCCAAGATAAGACGTAAGTGCTGCTCGTGTTCCTCCTGACTCTTGGATTAGATCAGGATGTCGTCGATGAAGACAATGACGAACTTGTCAAGATAGGGTTTGCACACCCTGTTCATAAGATCCATGAAAACTGCAGGCGCGTTCGTAAGCCCAAATGGCATGACTAGGAACTCGTAGTGACCGTAGCGAGTTCTGAATGCTGTCTTGGAGACGTCCTCCTCGCGAACTCTCAGCTGATGATACCCTGACCTTAGATCAATCTTGGAGTAGTAACTCGACCCTTGCAACTGGTCGAATAAGTCGTCAATACGAGGAAGAGGCTAACGGTTCTTCACTGTGACTTGTTCAGTTCGCGGTAGTCTATGCACCTCCTGGAAGTGCCATCCTTCTTTTTCCCAAATAATACTGGAGCTCCCCAAGGCGAAGAGATAGGTCGGATAACTCCCTTATCCAAGAGTTCTTGTAGCTGCGTCGATAGTCCTTCCAATCCCGATGGAGCTAAGCGATAAGGTGCGCGAGCTATAAGTGTTGCTCAGAACTGTAGGAATGAGGTCAATAGGAGACGTCTGACCAACGAGGATAAGATGACAATCCTGAACTATGAATGGCCTCTAGACTTGTACCATAAGCTAACACTATGACAGGTTTGGTGTTCAAGGAAGTTGGTGCACATTTGAATATTTGACTAACTTTCAAGGACATACAGTTGGTATTCACACCCGAATCAAACAAGACAGTAACATAAAAGTCGTCGGGAGGAAACTTACCCATTATTACGTTAGGATCGTTCCTTGCGTCACCCTAACCAATCATGTACATGCGGCCTCGGCGTCATTGTTTCCATTGCTTCCCCCAATGCTATCCCCATTGTCGTCCCTGTTTCCATGGTCGTGGTTCTGAGTCTGGTCCTGGTTTATATGCGGACAATGTCTCTTGTAGTGATCTTTAGCATCACACTGAGAACATCCTTTAAAACTTTGTTGTTGCTGCTGATTCTGTGAAGATTGAGGCGGCCGTTGCTGTTCTTGAGTTACTGGACGTGAGCTTCGACAATCCTAAGCTTCATGACCAATCTTGAGACACCTCTGGCAACGACCCTTGTTGCACTGACCGCTGTGGTGTCTATTGCATCTGTTACACTTTGGATGATTTCCTCGATATCCACTCTGCCCACGACTACTAGAAAACTGCTGTCTAGGGCTTTGGTAGTCATCTATCTTTTGTTGCTGCGCCAGAGGCTGGACCAAAATTAATCCCTTGCTCAGGTTTTCATCCCACTTGCGTTTGTTATCACTAGAAGCACATGCAGTATCAGTTTTAACACGTTTCGGTAGTTTGTTTTGTTCTACAGCCTGGTCTGTGAGACGATGAGCAAGTCGAGTGACTTGCTGGATAGTGCCAAGGTTAGCTGCGGTCACATGGCTCTGAATTTCGGGCACCAGACCCTTGAGATACAGTTCGATGCGTTTGGTGGGAGAGTCTACCATAGTGGGACAAAATGTGGCTAATTCATTCGATCTCTTCGTATAAACTTCAATTTCAGACCCCACCATCTGTAGGTTGAGGAACTCTACCTCTAGTTTGTGGATGTCTTCTCGACTGCAAAACTCTTCCTTAATTAGGTCCTTGAACTCGTTCCAGGGGGTGGCATTAGCAGCTGCCAGCCCTAACATCTGAACCTGTGCTTCCCACCAGGTTAATGCAGCACCTTCGAGTGTTCCAGTAGCAAACTTTACTCTACGAGACTCAGGGCAATCATGCACCTCAAAGTCAGTTTCGAGCCTTTCGAACCAGTGGAGGAGGCCTTCAACTCCCTTGTCACACCCCAACCGATGGCGGAAACATCGAGATGAGACGTACAAACTGTTCAAAGACATCATAACACTAGTTGTGACAATAATTAAAGTTTATTTTATTGATATTCATAAGTTTCATACAATACATGGAAATGAAAAAGTACATAACATAGATTGTAAATTTAAATAGTTGATGGGTTTCTAAGCCATCCTAGCCTTTTCTTGTTTTCTTGAATCCTCAGCCTGCAGTATGCATTTAAAATACAATCAACAAATAATTGCTGGCGAGTATACAGGTTTGAATATAGCATAATAGAGTTAAATAGTTTATCAAATCTATTCCATGTGAACAACTGATATTAATTAACTGTCATACTCGTAACGATGAAATCCACATGTCCAAACCATAGTTACGCAATTAACATAGCCTAACCCTCGAAAGGGTGGTAATAGAGTTAATAGATTAAACCTAACAATACCCGTATATACGGGAGGGGCGTTACAACCTACAGCTCTAAAATTGGCGGATGTTACAGTCTCCCCTACTTTAGGAGATTTCGTCCTCGAAATCTAAGATTAACGTATTTCATAAAAATTTAGAACAATCCACATGCCATACTTAGTTAACAAGATTAACGTATCCCTGGCATGTGAATACACAGGTCAACCCATCGAGTATGTTAAGGTGTGGCTTCTTACGAAGTTAATGACAAGTTTATCACATAAAGTTTAACCCAAGTAACACGAATCCAGTATATCGTATTAGCATGCACGTGGAATAAATTCTAAAATTTTTGAAAAGGAACGTTCAATCATAAAATTTCATTGAGAACGAATAACGAAACGGACGTAACATGGTCAAAACATGGTGGATGTACAATCTATGTGACAATAATTAAAGTTTATTTTATTGATATTCATAAGTTTCATACAATACATGGAAATGAAAAAGTACATAACATAGATTGTAAATTTAAATAGTTGATGGGTTTCTAAGCCATCCTAGCCTTTTCTTGTTTTCTTGAATCCTCAGCCTGCAGTATGCATTTAAAATACAATCAACAAATAATTGCTGGCGAGTATACAGGTTTGAATATAGCATAATAGAGTTAAATAGTTTATCAAATCTATTCCATGTGAACAACTGATATTAATTAACTGTCATACTCGTAACGATGAAATCCACATGTCCAAACCATAGTTACGCAATTAACATAGCCTAACCCTCGAAAGGGTGGTAATAGAGTTAATAGATTAAACCTAACAATACCCGTATATACGGGAGGGGCGTTACAACCTACAGCTCTAAAATTGGCGGATGTTACATCCCTCAGTTCCACTGAAGGTACTAGGTTGGCAATCCTTGAGATTTTTGAAGGTGCAAGCAGGTGACTGAGCGTGTTGACCTCCTGCTTGTATGGCTGCAAGTGCCGCAGCAATTCGTTCGTTAATGAGAGCCGTCAACTGGGCTTGTGTCATGTTGATATGTCCGGCCATGATCTTCATAGCAATTGTAACGTAAGTGAGAGAGGTTCGCGAATAGTGCGATGCCAGAAGAGTGTAAGCACACAAGTGTTCTCAAGCAATAACAAGTAGTGAGCAATGTAATCTAAGCATACCACGAGCAAAGTTCTATGTAATTCTAGCATGTAGGAAATAAACATAAACCTTATTACCTAGGATGTTAAGTCTTGCACGTGGAGCGAGGCGTCGTTGTGGATCGTTAAGAGCACTGTTCTGGTAATAGTCTGGTTTTAATAAAAACGTTTTTTTTTTCTTATTAAAACCAAGTTCTCTATAACCAATGGCTCTGATAGCAATCTGTCACACCCCCAAAATCCACCTGCGGAGTATCACCGCTTGGGAGCGTGACTGACCAGGATCAAGCCACCAATCATATTGAACATGTAATTAATAAGTAAAAGTAAATGCCATTCAATCTCCAATATGAAAGGTGTTCAAAACACAAGTATGTTATCACTGTTTAGCGGAAGCGTATAAATAAAAACCCAACATAAATAAGTGTGAAATGTCATAAAATGTTTAATGAAACATCCATATTCAAACATTCATATGCACTGACAGTTACGTTTTCATATCATCACGACTAAGAAACCCTAGTTACAATGCATTCTGTCTAGCAGCAAATCAATTATTAATCCAATCATGCTATCCTGACTTGTATCTTATCATCAGGCAATTGGTTACACACTAAACTAAATCATTTCTAAATCATCAGAACTCAATCAAAACCACAGAAGTATCATATGAGAGCTAGGGTTTTCATGAACACATAATCAAGAATTGATAATGATCAAGCAATCAATTAGGGTTTACAAGTATTACAATAATCAATAAGCAATTACCTTGAATGATTCTAGAGAAAGAGAGGAATCAAGAGTGATGAATATCTTGCCAATGATGATGGTGATGATTGCCAGAGAGAACCAAAGAAAGTGAAAGTACGTGCTTGGATTTTTGTGTGAGGTTTAGTGAAGGATTAGGGTTAAGTATCATATAAGTTTCACTAATAACTCTACACACCCTTAATTATTATATTTTACAATAGTACACCATCTCAAACAGTTTCACAGTTTCACCACCAAGTTTATGCATTTAACAAATTTATCACAATTAACACATAACCATGCACAATCACACAATACACTTCATTGTATCAAACGTATACAATTCCATAGCAACTAATTGTGCAAATAATTAACTACACAAACAATGAACGTGCAATAAATGAGAAATAGGAATCTTGGAAATTCGAGCTGTCACATTATCCCCAACTTGAAAGAAATTTCGTCCCGAAATTTAGCATGCGGTTACTGAGGAAGCTAGGTAAGTTGTATTGTTTACTGATTTTCCTGGGGTGTCACAATAAAGTTTACACGGTCCAATCAGAAAGGAATCTTATAAACGGCCCAATTATCTTTGTTGTTGATAATATAGTCACGTGAAAGTTATGTCAGGGTCCATCAATTGAAGTTCATAATAGCGGCCAAATAGATTTTGTTTCATTTAAAAAGTGTCAGCCAATTTCAGTACATAGCACGATCAAACATTTCTTTGAAATTGTGTTCGGCCCATTGAGTGTTATTTGAGGCCCAATCAGTTGTCGGCACATGTTTCCAATTAAAGCCTTGCATGTGAATCAATTTGTCAGCCCAACTTTGAAAACAGATTGCATGTGAAATTTTGTCTGCTCAACAATGGTTTGGTCCAATCAGTAATCAGTTTGCATGTGGGTTTGAAATACAATACAATTCAAAGGTCCAAGTCATCATTCAAAGTGTACTATAATCGGTCATTTAGGGTTCAAATCTTTTGAAAGGTCCATCAGTTCATATGTAGTGAACCAGTCAAATTGGAAGAAGGACAAGTTGTTTGGAAGTCCAACTTGTGTTTTTGTGAACCATGTCATTTGAAAAGATCACTTGAATTCAGTTTAGATTGCTTGAAACTGTACTAGTTCGTACGGTTTGGAGTTCACAATTGTCAAAAGTCCATCAGGTCGTTCGAAAGTCTATCAGTTCGTACATAGTGGGTCAGGTTGTTTGAAATTGATCCGAGTCATAGCAGTCCGCACAGTGTGTCAATCTTCAATCCGCACGAAATATTCATCAGTTCGAGTGTTTCAGTTCGCATAGAGTATCAGTTTGATTCAGTTGCTTTGATAAGTTTTTTAAACTGATTGTGTTTTGTTTGTTTTTACGTCAGGTGATACAGGTGTATTATGAGGTGAACCAGTTAGTTTGAAAGCTTCTTTGAAAATTCTTCGATACCGAAAAATGGATACTGATTTCTACAACGCATTTGCTACAACCCCCACTACTCCATCCGACATTACAAAGACCATGACCATGGAAAATGAAACCGAAACAATGCAAAAACCTCCGAAACTTATGGGAATTGAAGATTATCACGGATGGAAGAAACGGTTTGAGAATTGGGTTCAGGCGAATCATCTAAAAGCTTGGGAGACCATCGAAACTGAATATGAGAGGCCAAAGAATTCAGTGGGTGTCGATAAAATCATTTCAGAATTCACGGAGCAAGAAAGAGATAGTTATAAAGGAGAGAAAATGATGATCAATCTGTTACAGCAAGCAGTAAAGGAGGATATATTTGTGTTGCTTCAACACGATGACAATGCTTACTCTATCTGGGAAGCTCTTAAAAAGAAGTTTGAAGGAAGTACTGAGATGTTACAAAGCAAAGCAGCCTTATTGAAAAAAAGAGTTTGAACTATTTGCGTGCATGCTTGGTGAAACAACAAAGACTCTTATTGAAAGATATTGTCATCTTGTTCGCACTATGTCACAGTTGAAGATTACAAAAACTCCGGCAGAATGGGTTGAAAAGCTTGCTGATGCGTTACCGCAAAAGGAATGGGGTACATATCTGATGATATTGAAGAATTCCGGACAGTTTAGCAGGTTATTAATTGCACAGTTTATCAAGAAGCTGGAGGCACAGGATCTGGAGCAGCAGAAAATTGCTAGAATGAACAGTTCAACTCATCAACAACATATTAAATTGTACTATAAAGGAAATGTTCAAACTGTTGAAACCAGTCCAAAAATACAAACTGCATTTAGTGCTGGAAATCAGTCTACACCAAGCAGACAAGGATCAGTCAACACTAGTGGGTTTTCAACTGTGAATCCTCCAAGTGTTCAAAGTGCATCTGCTGGAAATGGACATTTGATTCAGTGTAATGTAGCTCTACATCTTCAAAATGGTCAAAATTATTCTGAAGAAGTTGTAAAGCATCATATGGGATTACTGGTCACAGCATTAGAGTCTTACGAAGGGTTGATTGCCGGAAAAATTGGCAATCCAATGCTCACAAAGGAAGATTATGACCAAATCGATGCAGAGGAGCTGGAACTGATGGATATTAAATGGGCCTTAGCTAGTGTTTTGAGGAGAGCAGAAAAGTTTAGATTGATTACAGGAAGAAATGACTTCTTGGATGCAAACCTTTCTAATTTAGGATTTGATAAATCTAAAGTTGTCTGTTTTCGTTGCAGGGAGAAAGGCCACTTTAAAAGAGAGTGCAAGAATCAGGAGCCGAGAGGAGCAAAGGAATCATCTGGGAAAGATGATTATTATAGAAAAACCATTTATCAGCAAATCACTCATCAACCACATCAACAAAAGGAAGCTCAAACGGCACATGGAAGAATGATCGAGGATGCAAACAGGAAAGCTTATTATGGCATCGTTGATCAAGATGATGAGAAAATGGCTGAAGGTTTTAGCTGGGACAAGTTTATTCCAGCTGATTCAAATGTTCAAGCGTTTATTGCACATATTATTCGAAAGCCAGAAATGCTGAAGGAATGGATGGAAGTGTTATCTGATGAAGAGAAAAGTGAAGATGAAGGATCTGTTTCATAGGAAAACAGTTCATTAGAAACAAATGATAGTGATGAAGAGATGGAACAGATAATCTTGGAAAAATGCATTTATCTTCTGACACTTTTGAATTTTATTTTGCAGAAAAATTAAAGAAACTGAAAGAGAAGAAAGCTGCAAAAGAATTGAAAGAAGTCAAAGTGATTGAGAAGATTGTGGAAGTTGAAAAGATAGTTGAAGTCGAGAAGATCGTTGAAGTCACAAAACCCTGTCTTACATGTTTAGAGTCTTGTAAACAATGTATAGAAAAAGATGAGAGGTTTAGTGAGTTAGAAAAGTTGAAAGAACAGTTGTTGTTTGATATAAAGAATTTGAAAAAGTCGTATGATGTATTGAACAGACATGTGAATAGTCTGGAGAAGACTAACTCTGAAAGAGAAAAAGCTTTGAAGATGATGAATGCTACCATGATGACAAAGCAGAAAGAGATCAACTTGTACATAGAAGAATGTGCAAAGTGGAAGAAAGAGTTGGATAATGAAGCAGCTGAGAATGAAAGAATCAGAAGATTGCAGCAAAGTTACAAAGGTTGTGACTACATAATCGATAGAATTTATCCAACAGTTGAAGGATTTGAAGCATTTAAAGATGAACAGCCAAAGAAGAAGAAGGATACTGGTAAGAAACAGGGTGTATGTTATAAGAAGTGTCCACCTCCGATTTGGGAAGGGTACTCACCTAGAAAACCTAACGAGGAAGAACTAAAACAGGCGGTCAATATTAAGTTAGAATCCGAGATAACCGATGTTTTACCAGACAATATTGACGTCACATTCACAGCGTCCGACACAGATCATGAGTCAGAACTGATAAAACGAGTGGTCGATCAGGTGTTGGATAAGGATGAGGAGTCAGAGTCAACATCCGAGTCCGAAAGTTCGTGTCAGTCAGTCGGGAGTTCTAGTTCGTCCGAAAAGAGTTCAAAATCGTCGGGAAAACGGGTTTATAGTAAAGAATTTTTGTTGTCAAAATCTAATTTGAATGATGAAACATTTGAAGTTGTATATACTTTGAATGATTCTGACAAATTATATTTTGATAAAGAGTTTCCAATAAGAGGTGTTAAACTAGAAATGATCAAAAAGGTTTTCAAATTAACAGAAATTAATATTTCTGAAATAAAAGATGAAAATCTTAAAGTAAAACCTAAACCTTACACCTCAAGATTACAACAACGTTTAAACAAGAAAAAGGGTTACAATTCTGGTTCTGGTTTTCAAAAGAAACCAAACCAAAATCGTAGCTACAAAAAGAAAGGACTTGGTTTTATTCCACCAGAAAATTATAAAAATGAAAAATTTTCTAAAACAAATACAAAATTTGTTTCAGGTACAAGCTCGGAAGAGGAAGCAAAGAGCCCATTCTGGAAACAATCTAACCAAGAATTTCTTGCCGGGAAAAGAAAGAATGGAGCTTATGTGAAGAAAGAAACAAGAACCTGTTTCCGATGCAATGAAGCTGGTCACATTGCATGGAACTGTCCGAAAGCGACAAACACAAAATAGGGAGTTTCTGGAAAATTGAAAAAAGTTGTTGTTGACAAAACCGAACCAACAACTGAACAATTTAAAATTTTCAAAAATTCAACATTTGAAGTTGGTGAGTGTTCGAAGAGATTTTACAGGCGAAGTGTAAAACTTGACAACCAAAAATGGGTTGTTAAGAAATCTGAGGTAAAATCTAGTGATGAATCTGATTCCACAAAATCAGAGGAGCCACAGTTTGATGAGAGTGATGGAAACTCAGTTCCTTTAATGGATGACGAGAACTTTCCACCATTGAGGACTGAGAATTTTAAAAGGAAAATTGGAAAGTCTGAAATCTCAAATCAGGGTTATTCTGAAAAGGATAATTTTGATGTTGAAAAGGCTTTTAATGGGAATGTAAAGAAAATTTTCGGAAAGATGGTTAATGGGAAAGTGAAAGGGGTAAAAGAATTTTATGCTAAAAAGAAAGCAACTTACACCCCAACAAAATCTGAATTGAAATCACCCAAGGCTGGTCAGGCTTGGGTGGACATTTTCTTTGCTTGAAAAACCTGACTTGCCGGAGATCCCAAGTTTGTAATAGTGGATCAGGAATCGGCATCTTTCATGTTTAATAAGGTTGTTTTTGAAAATGCTTGAAATTGTTAAAATTTTACAGGTTGAATGACTACGCCGGAGCGAAGCAGGAATCGGCACTTTGATGGGTAAAATGTAGATGATTCATTCCTACAATTGATATTGATTGGTTATACCTACAAGTGGTTATTTTTACAAGTGGTACAGGTTGCTTAATTGCAAAACGGTAAATCAGGGACATTAATTTGTACTTGATTAACTACACATGATAACAACAAAGAACAAGATGATGAACCGTATCCCCGTACTTAAACAAGTGGTAAACTTACAAGTGGTAAAAACAAATTCATTTTCGGATAAATCATTTTGATTAAAACAAACTTAAGTGTTTTGAAATCTAAATGAGAAAATGGTTTGTGAAAGGGGGAGTTCAGATTGTTTATGCCTAGTGAATGGCGAATTGAGGCGATTTGATATTGGTTATCATGTTTCTATACAGTTTGTTTTGAATTTTCTTCAAGTGGGTTAAGAGATTAGATAGTTTTAAAATTTCTTTAATGTGTTTGCATTTTAGGGGGAGTAGAAAATTTCAGAAAATCCAAAAACATTAGAAAATTTGAAAAAGCCAAAAACATGATAAAATTCAAAAATTGAGTTTCGTTGTGAAAAGAGGAAATGATAGTACATCAGTGGACTGTCACAACATGCTAAAGAATTGAAAAGTTAAAATGTGATAAACAATCTCACTGCGGATATGCCAGTAGGTTTTTACACATTTAGTAGATTGTGACGAGATATAAACCTAAAATCAAACTTGTTTATTCTGTGGGTAACAACATCTTGGATATATAGGTAACCCCTGAAATCTTGTTTGAAAGGTCCCTTATTCTGAGATACTAGGTCTTTATGCTCAGTGATATCTGGGGTATTATCCCGGGACTTCTGCTGTATGGAAGTACTGACCTAGTCCCCGGATAATGCTTTCCGCAAAATGCTTGAAACATAGCATCGCCCTCAGCAAGCTGATGAAACAATAAAATTGATAGTCGCTGCTGTTGAAATAAAAAAGATCCTCTAAAGGGGACACACCGAAAAGTCGAAGTCGTCATCTCTCTGCGTATACGGAAGTATCGACCTGAGCTCTCACCGCCCTCGCATCTAACCCCTGAACAGATATCATCTGTGGTATACTCACCTGTAAGACTGAATATTGGGATCTGGTTACGGGAGTATATTCAAGAAGTGGGACACACGGATAAGTTCAAGTCATTAAAACATTAACATCGTATCTCGGATCAATTGAACTTTGTGTGAAAATTTAAGTGGACAAATATACTGACAATCTAGGTGAATTGTTTAAAACTTAAAATGAAATGAAGCTTAACGGTGTTGGTGACTTGTCTCAAAAACTGATATGATCCTCTTACACGAACTCACAAAAATATTGTCTGTAAATATTTTTTTACTACATTACATGTTTCTTTATTCCAAAATCCAAAAAGATTTTCAGTGTGTTTTAGCATAAAGTTTCAGAAAATTCAAAAAGATTTTTGACAACTGTTATTGAAAAGCTGATTTTCAAAATTCTGAGTGCTAAACATGATGAGCAATATTTGAGGGGAGTGTATGTTTGGAATTAAATGTTTTCATAATCAAACCTTAAAGTGGTTCATCAGATTGAAAAATCTTTGTGTTTGGGTTTTGAAAGAGAGTCTGAGTTAGTGCAAGTTTATGTTTGAAATATATATGTGAGAGAAATTTACTTTGAGGTAGAGCTTTTGTAGGACAAGATGAGCCAGGTTATTCATTCCTGAGATCCGAGCTAAATAAGAGCCAGGTTCCAATACCTGAGGACTCTGATTGGAGATAGCCAGGCTGAATGATCCTGAAAAGCTGTGAGATGGAAAGCCAGACAACGATCCTAAAGCTGAAGATGCTGATGAACTGAAGAAATGCCAGCATATCGCAAGGGGGAGTCTAAAGACTTGCGTGAAAAGATTGAGAGAGTAAAGCCCAGAGACAGATCAAGACTGAAGATGCGAAGACTCGACACTTAAGACTCGTCAACATCTGAGGGGGAGTCTGTTAGTGCATACATCTGTCGACTTCGTCTTGTATCGAGTCTTAGTCTTAGAATGTTAGATTAGGGCTCATTGTACGAGATTTCCCACCATGTCCGTATGTGGGAAACTACTATGTTCGTATGTGGGAAACCATTAGTTCCGCTTATATGGACATGATTAGTTCCGCTTATATGGACATGAGTAGTTCCGCTTATATGTACATGTACATAAAAGCGAAACTACCAACACTAAAAATACCACATAAGCGAAATCATTTGTAACATTCTTGTTTTCCATACCGAGGTGCTGCCGATGTGAGATTTGGTTGTAAACGCTGTTATATCAATCAAAAGTGTGATTTAAGTGAAGATCTAGCTATTTCTACGTCAGGTACTTGTTTTCCGCACCTGTATCTGATCAAAACTCCTCTGATAGACTCGTTCCGGTCAAAACACGATCCTACAATTGTCCCCACCGGACGCATGCTTGTAATAAGAGTAGTGAACTCACGTTGGTTTGCTCGGTAAGACTAGTTACTTGTTCACACTTAGTCAATCAAGGCCTAGTATGGTTACCATAATAATCAGTCTTTGACATACAACTAAATCACGTATTATAGCAGGTTGCGAGTAATAGACTTTGTCACATAACTCATAGCAAAACATCCAAACCACATACAAATTCATGTTACAATTTCGATCATCACATAACACATAACAAGTTGACAGTTCAATATGGTATCATGAAATGCAGCCCAGCTAACCATATGCCCAAAGAAGTGTGCGATTCAGTTGTGTGTTCCAATCCAGAAGGTGCAGCCCGATTAATTGAAGCGACCATTTAAGTGCGTGACCTACCTAGAAGGTGTGCGATTCCAACTTATGCGGCCCACTGGACTCCAGCCTACTCTCAAAAGTGTGCGACTGGAGTTCATTTGTGCGATCCAGTCTGGGCTCGTGGCCCAACATGATTGGCCCAGTAGCAGAATGCGCGGCCCCGCGTAAATGGTCCAGGTGTGCAGGTGTGCGACTAGGCTCCAGGTATGCGACCAGCCTCACTTGTGCGACCAAGTCTCAGCTCATGGCCTAACATAGCTGGCCCAGGTGTGTGATTGGCCCAGTTGTGCGATTGGCCTGATTATGCGATTGGCCGAAATTTGTGGAAAACAGGTACACATTCTAATTTGCAAACCAATTCCAACAGTTTCCATATTCCATTAATTCGTATGAACCCTAGATCTATTGTTTGAACATTCAACACATATCAATATCCAAGGCAATTCAATGAGCATGTTATTCAATGATATATATATATATATATATATAGAGTAAGGTTAACATACAAAAAGCCTTATCATACATTACGTAGGAGACAATGGTAACCGTTGGATCAGGGGTATAATCACGCATGGGACCACATAATCACGCATGGGACTATAATCACGCACGTTCTATGATAATAACGCACGTTATATTTTTTGTCATGTATTTTAATGTAGGTTAAGCCTTGAAGTACATTATACTTTCCCTATATATATATATATATATATATATATATTTCTTAATCATCAAACTGTATATTAATACCACTGCCATCATTTGGATCGGTTTTTATGGGTTCATCAACACATAAATGTTGCTGAATTTCATAGTTATCTTATCAGTGAATCTTGTCAAAACTCTATCATGCATCCCTAACAATCAACATCATCTGTTTGATTAAATCAATTCCAACGATAATTCCTAGCAAAACCTTAGATCACAACCAACGTTTTATTCATCCAATAATCCTATTCGACAGTTTGCACATAAACAAAGATAGATGTTAAGGATCAAAGCAATAATGAGTTCACTAACCGAGAGATAGTGAGGTTGTTCGCTAGGAGTTTGATCGAGAGGATGATGCTTCGAAAAGGAGTTACTACCGTCGCCCACTTGAGAGAGAACTTGGGTTTACTATTATTTTGAAAGAAAAGAATGATAGGCATCTTCCATGCATATGTGCGTGCCAAAGGGGAAAGTGGGTTTGGGCTCGGTTTGGGTTTTAAAGCTTTGGGCTCCAAGAAGCCCACATGGTTTGTGCGGCCAATAAAAAGGTGTGCGATCCGGGACTAAGCGCGACTAAACATATAATATAACACATACAATCTCGCAACTTCACTAATATTCAAATATAACCAAACAATTTATTCAAATAGTTCATTCCCTCAACATGTACGCATCAAATATCAAAGAGACTAATACATAGAGCGATCTTGGAAATACGAGTTGTCACACGAGTATTGGCCGTCCGAATGGGCATCCAATCGGATGGCCATCCGATCGGATGGCCATCTGATCGGATGGCCATTTGACCGAATAGCCATTCGATCGCTTGCACACTTACACCGACTTAAGTCATCATTATTCACTGATGTGACAGCTCTATCCAACCCAGACGCTCCCAAGCCCTTTAAAGCACATCTCACTCGATTCAAGGCCATTTTCGTAAGTATTCTTCCTCAATTCTTGTACAACCTTTATCATTTAACACTTCTACACAACATTCTTCATCAAAATCACACGAACACTTCAACATTTTCATGAAAACCGACTGATTTGGGGTCTCTTGGAGGTGGTTCCACTCAGTTGTTTGTACAAACTGTTGTGGAACATCATTTAATCAATAACGACCCTAGATCTAAAGGATTTTCACAACTTTTATACAAAAATAAGGAAATCTCACACTTTTACATCAAATCTGATAGAGTTTCATATGTTTCCGGCTCAGGTCTGATAAACATCACGTTTTACAACCTATTTTCAGACTATTCTTCAATTTTTATACAAAACAGTAGTGGAATCGGACTCAAACAGGCTATTGACTCGTTCCTTAGTCAAAACCCGGCTAGAAAACTGATTTTAACCGGATGACGGGCCGATTGACGGGTCCAAACATGAAACCTCACCATAAGCAGTTCGTCGGTTCGAGAAGGGGTGTTCCCAGCCGACCGAACGAGCTGGTTTGGTACGTTTCCGTCGTTTGACGTGTCGTTGCATCGTCTCCGTTAACTCGAAACTTAGCAGATTTCACGAAACTTCACCCACTGACCATCTGTCCGAATGGTCATCCGATCGGATGACCATTCGACCAGATGATCTGATTATCATGACACTTGTTGGTTTTACAGGACACTATGATCAAACAACGTTTGAAACTTTAACAGTTCGCAAACACCCACTATTCGAATGGCCATTCGTTCGCATGGTCATCCGTTCGGATGACCATCCGATCGGATGGAGTCCATCTGTTCGAATGGTCATCCGACCGGATGACCATCCGTCCGGATGACCATCCGCTCAGGTATTCTACCAGACACTTTTACTCGATTTTCACACCGTTCGACACTCTATTCCCAACCGGGTCAGCTCTTAGAGGACTTATGCTTTGTTCCCCGCACGCAGGCTGATCCAGCGCTCCCTTCAATCCAATCTTAGCAGTGTTTGGTTTAAGCACCCACTGTGAGTATACTCGATCCCTTTTTGTTTTAAACACTTTTGGGATACAACATGTATTCTATATATCAAGACAGTTGACACTTGAAACTTATTTGAAACATACTCTATCCATTTAAACATGAAACTTGAAACTTGTGAAACTTGAGACTTTTATGCTCTGTGAACGTTTAATCCTTGTGTGTAGTTCCGCCTTAACAATGGTAGCGCTATAGGGGTAATGCACCTCCCCATTAGTCTTTGGGGTATTGTTAGGATGAGACAAATTAACCTCCCGTTAGTCTTTGGGAAAGGCACTTAACGCATTGGAAACTTGGGCTATCACTTGGACTGCGTAAACTAGCATGGTGAAACTTATATATGCTTTCATGTTTGATATGAGTTTTTAAACTATTATACTACGTATTCAAACTTATATGCTCGCCAACATTTTGTTGATAGTATTTTAATACATGTTGCAGGTTGATAAGTTTGGATGCTGAAGAAACAAGCTAGGATGATGCTTAGAAACTCATCTTAGAAAAATATAAACAATTTTGAACAATGTTTAATTCGTATGTTACTTTTGATACATTGTGCGGTTGCGAAACATGTTTGATTTTTAGATTTCTTTATGAAAATTGATTAATCATTATCAAAACAGATAGTGTTGTGGAATCTCTTGAGCAATCTGACTCGATTAGTGCCGCTCCCCGATGTTTCCGCCATCGGTTGGGGTGTGACAGTAGTAACGTATCAACATAATGTTGGCGAGTTCACAGCTGTTTAGTGTTGTTCCAAAAACATAAGTTTGCTAAATTACACAATTCTTATAAAACATGTCATGGGGAGCTACCCCACCTTTTTAAGCTACTATTCCCGTTACCATACCGAGCTACCCTAAACCACCGGGAATACATGCTTTTATAAAAAAGAGTGAACTCACCTTAGATTAGCTCGGCAGATTAAATTATGGAAAGAAATACACGAGGTGGAACCGGTCAATCACGTCCTAACATGATTACCGTTTAGTTTATTAGTGTGCTCATGAAAGACACGAAATCCTTACACGTATCATGCAATCACGTTGACAATTTACATATATATTCCACATATATATTTTCGTTCAAAGGGTATATGTATATGAATATATAGATGGTCGTAGCATACAACAACTTAAACAACATTTTATGTTGACATTAAACCTGTTTCATCATTCTCAGATAACACAACTAACAATTAGATGCACACATTGCGACTTAATACGTTTCAGCTTTAATACTCAAAACTGGGCTGTTTTCAGGTATTTTTATAAAATAGCTACAAGTCACGATAAATTCCCAAAAAAATATATGACATGTGAAAAGATCTCGGCGTGTTTCTATAAAATCTTCAAAGTCTAATTTTTAAAGATTTTTTGTAAAAATTCGAGCAATGGACAGTGGTCTGAATTGTTACGATTCCTACCCCTTCCCACCATTTATTTTGTTTAAAAATCACCGAGTCTCCAAACGGGGTAATTCTAGTTGGAGAACTTTAGTTTACTCGCATATTTTCTACAATTCAAATTTTGTAACTTATGTCCCAATATACCCTTAGATATGACAGAAATCGTGACCTACAATTTCTGTAGAAAATGGACAGCCCAGCGCATTATAACGAAAAATTCCATCTAAAATAGTAAACGCAGTCAAAAAATTATGATTCTGGTGTATTCTCATAAACACCAAATATAAATCATCATACAAAAATGCAGCTAAGAACATCGAAGAACTCAAATCAAAACACATGATAACACACTAACCTTAAATCAAAGAACTAGGAGTATAGAGAGAGAGTGTGTAGAGATCAATTGAGAGGGGGGGTCTTGATCCTCTGCCGTCTCACCAAGGGGGGGAGGAAGAAGATTAGGGTTTACTATATATATATATCACGCACGTATTTTATAAAATACAAGGGGGTGGGGGCGGGTTGGGTTAGTTGGGCCGAAAACACAAGGGGGCGGGTTGGGTTAGTTAGGCTGAAAACACAAGGGGGCGGCTTGGGCTTGGGATAATTAAATGTCTTGAGCCCAAGGTTGTCGTGTTTGAGGCTTGGTCACGAGAGTTTCGAGTCGGGTCACGGAATCTAGTTAAGTCGTTCGCAATTAAACTTAACGTATTTATATTAATCAAGGTTTCTATTGAATAAATAAATTAATCTAAATTATTCGTGTGACTTGAGAAGTAAAAGGTGACAAAAGAGAAATTATAATGGCGAATAATGAACGGTGCTAACCTTGAAATTCCGGGTTGTCACATCATCCCCAAGTTGAAAGAAATTTCGTCTTGAAATTTAGCGATCAGTCACTGAAGAAGCTAGTTCTGTTGAGCGTTTTCGTGGGGTGTCACAACTTCGACTAGTAAATGTGGTAATCAGAAGGTGCAATCGCAAGGGATTATAACCTTCGTGATTACGATCACTTTGCAAAGTTCAATTGAGCTTTGACTTGACCAATTAAGGTCAGAACCGAAAGTCAAATAGAAAGTCAACTTGTTTAACTTTTATCTCAGAATAAGCTAAAATAATGAACAAGACTAAGGAAGAACACTGACTTGTGTTCTAGGAAGGCAAGAATACTCAGTAAGAGGCCTCTAAAGAGAAGCAAATTCCAATTTTGAGTAGACAGAAGAATAATGAAATGAATGAGCAAAGAATCTGGTTGAAAATGCTTGCTATTTATAGTTGTTTGAAGGCCACAGGATGATTACAAGTGTCCAATGAGGTTTCATGATCTTAGGATAGGTGTAAAACATGTCAAATACAGGTGAAACCAAGAAATTTTGAGTTCTTGGGCTCCAAGTAAAGAAAACAATCGGCTGTCCAAGAGCTGGCAGACCAGACCGTAAGTTATGGTCCACAAATCGTAAGCTATGGCGTGGCCTGGTCAGCAACAAGCATAACTTTCACAAATTTGCAGATTTGGCCCCTTAACTTGTTTCGACGCGTTTTGTCACTTTTAACACCATTTAACCCAATTTTTAGGATTTGCAAAGGTGTTAAGGCATATGTAACTTGGATTTTGCCCAAAAATGTCGTGGATGTTGGTTCGTTCGTTTGTCCAGTTACGTTTTTGGCTTAATTACGGAAAACGCTATAACAAACACGAAAATGACTGAAATTTCACAACGAATGATATTTTTGCATTCTTATCAATAAAATACAAGATTTTAATAATTACATTTTTTTGGAGGTGTGAACATGGTTCGTATTCAAAAATACGAGGACCGGCAGACTTTCGCAGTTTGTTGCAAGTAGTCCCTGAGCTTGAATAAGCATGTTTTTGCCATAACAAACCCTTCAAAACTTATTTCTAAGTTATGTAAAGGGTATTTAGGATATGTTTAGCTTATGTTCTTGTTCCGGAGTGTACATCGCATTAAACTGATTACGTTTGAGTGATAGTTTACGTATTAATTTTAGGACAGCTTTTGAGAGTTCGAAATCGAACAAGAGTTGAAGATGCACAAATGTCATAAATAATTATACAATCTTGGAATCAAAACTCAATGTTTCATTAAATACAAGATTGTTTGGATTTGTACAAAGATTAAAAAGGCACAAATGTCACAAAATGTGATTAAATGCAACATTGCCCTGAATTTGAACAATTCTCAGAGTATGAATGTTGATTCTGCCAAGCAACAGATGATCTTTTTCGCATCAATTCTGGAATCCTATGAAAGTTTGGTGGCAGGAAAAATTGGAAATCCAAACATGACAACAGAGGATTACGACCAGATCGATCCAGAAGTGATGGAGCTTATAGATATCAGATGGTGCATGACGAGCATAATCAGAAGAGCTCAAAGATTCATGGAGATTACCGGTAGGCAATGTCTTGTAGGTCCGACAACGAAACTAGGATTTAACAAATCCAAGGTTACATGCTTCAAATGCAAACAGAAAGGACACTTTAAGAGAGAGTGCTCAAACCAGGAGGTGGATGAAAACGTAAATTTGTTCCATGATGATTAGTATCAAATAGAGGTAAACACTCAAACTGAATCTACTGAGTCGTCAAACAATGTTAAATCAATGGGTAATAATGATGAAATCAGTGACAAAACTGAACACAAAAATGATGAGCAGTGCAGGAATTGCATGGACACATGCAGTGCTTGTATTGAGAAGGATAAAAATTTAAGATCCAGAAATATTGAATTTACTAAAATCGAAAACGTTTTCAAAGTAAAATGTAAGTAAATGTTTAAAAACGAAGAGATTTTGAAACAAACAATAAAGGAGCTGACACAAAAATGTAATGATTTTGAAAAGGAAAATGAAAATTTAAAGCAAAAGTGTTCAGCAAATTGCAACGAATGTTTTCAAAAAGATAATATTATTCGACAGTTGAAAAAAAGAATATGATGGGATGAAATTTTCATATCATAAAGTAAAAGAAGCATATGAAACTTTGAAAACTCAAGTTCAACGTCTTCGACAAAAACTCCTAAAAATATTCTGAAACGACAAGGTTCCTTGAAGCTACGTATAAAGGAAAACAATTAGTATTAAATATGTATATTGATGAAGTTGCTGAGCTTAAACGTCAAATGGCTGAAGTAGAACAGAAAAATAATAAACTTCAAAGTTATCAGTCTTTTTCATATATTCTTGAACGTATTTTCAACATCAAACTAGATGATAATGATTCTCAAAAGAATAAAAAGGAATTGGATCAGAATACCATTAGGTTCCACCCCATTGGAGAAAATTATACTTTCTATGATGATGAGACGGTGGCAAAGGTATTCAACATGGTTGATCAATTGCCTAAGAACATTAATGTGACTTACTCCAAATCTGATGATGTTGGTGATTCAGAGGTGGTAAGTAAGCTTGTTGAAAGCGTTTTGAGCGAAGAAAATGATTCTACGAAAAATGATAATTCGGAATCACAGGTTGAAGATGAGGAAATTTTCATAAAAATTATCTGAAAAATTTGAAATCCGAGACAAATGCGAATGATGATTTAATAAGATTGCCATATTATATGGTTGCATCGGACAAATTATTCTCAGATGTTGAAGTTCCGATTCAAAATGTGATTACGGAAAAGATTGACAAAGTTTTAAATTGGTAGAAATTGAAAAATCTGAAATTGACAAATTTGCCAGTAAAACGAGCAAGAAAACTTTTTATAACAAACCAAGTTACAAAAAGAAAAACACAAAGGCTGGGTTGGGTTATAAAAAGAAACAAAATCAAAAGAAAAGGGTTGAAAAGACAAAATTTCAGAAAAATATGAACTTTGTTCATGAAACAAGTTCTGAAGAAGAGAAAGAAATCTGATTTAGTTGACAAACTAATGACGAATTCTACGCTCAGAAAAAGAACAGCAACAGGCCAAAGATGTTTCAAAGAAAACATGTTTTAAATGTCAACAAGGTGGACACATTGGTCGCAAATGTCCAAATTGTTGATGTTGAACAGAATAAAAAGAAATCTGAAGCTATAAAACAGAAGTCACCCAAATTTGAGCCAAAACAGATTTGGAAACCAAAGGTTGAAATATCAAAGCCAAAACAAATTTGGAAACCAATGACATTCAAGTTTGAACCCAAACCAATTTGGAAACCAAAGATTGATTTGTTGTAACACCCCGAAAATATAAAGCTTTATGTTAAAATTATAAATTATAAATAAACGGGAGTTTACTAACTAGAAACTTTTAACCTAGTTAGTTGATAGACTAGAAATAGCTCATGAAAGGTTAAAGCCTACTAAATAATGTGTAGAACATAGTAGAGGGGCTGGAATTGTCAAAAGTTAAAACTAAATTACAATTAGTAACCAAACACTCCAAAATTTGGAGTGTTGGTCGATCAGAAAGCTGTAGGGGGCGACACCCCCATTCCAAAACCCTAAACTCACAAAACCATCAAATTGAAAGCTCAAATCTGATCAAAAACGAAATCCAAACATAGATTAGTGATCCTCATCACGAGAGGATTCCAAGGTATGTAAAAACTTGTGTTAATTCCTTGTTTGAATTTCTCATGATTTTAGAAAATCTGAAAATTTATGTTGCATGTGTGTTATTGGGTTTAATTAGAATTGATAAGGTGATTAGAAGTGAAACCTAACTGATTTCATGCTAAACCATGACCAAATTCAGGAAAATTCCATGAACACATTGAAGGTGGGTTATGGGTTTTACATGATAATGATGAACACTAGGGTTTAGTTGGTTATCCTAGTGTAAATTGATTATAGAAGATAAACTCCAGTAAGAGTAGGATATATACATGCTTTGTGAGAGTTTCGTTGATGGTGAGTTAGCCAAAAAGTGAGCTAAGAACTTGAAATGTAATGATATAAAAATTCTGCCCTCAAGGTGTTTGTAGAAATGCCTCAAAGAAGGCTGATAAATAGAAATTTGAAGCCTTAACGCCTAATTAAGATGTTTCGGTACATTATGTGAAATGATGTCTAAAGAGGGTTCTAAACGTGTCTTGTAAATAAACTCTATAGGACAAGATACCGGGACATCGAGCGGGCAAGCCGGTGGTGATTCTCGTTTGAAGGGCGTGCGTCAAGGTATGTAACATGACTCGTTACATTATGTGAGATTAGATCATGGTAGTTGATTATCAAAGTTTCTAGTTATTTTGAATTGAAGCGAAGGCATTGTTGTATTGAATACTTGATTGAATAACGAATTAAACTCGTTGGTAGTTGTCATAAAGGAAGGAATTCCATAGACAAGCCAAACGGGTCAAATAATCGAATAAAACATGATTTACATTCCAAACATGATAAATTGATGTATGTAGTGGATATACTATGACGTACTAGAAATATCAGATTTTTACTACATTGATAATGCAGAATGTTGAAACCCGAGAGTTGGGATTTTGGTTGAATTGCTCAAACCAAACAAAAACATGGATTCCCAGGTGCTACCGTAATTTACGGTGTCCTCGTAAATTACGGTAGAGACCAATGATTTACGGTGGTTATCTACTGTGTTACGGTGGATCCAGTAATTTCCAGCACTCACCGTAATTTACGGTGGCACCGTAAATTACGGTGAAGCCTGGAAAACTTTTATATTTTTGTTGTTTCAAAGTGAAGTTAAACCTTGAAATCTTATCATTTATAAACGTCATAGCTAATGACTTATTTGTTGATTCTTAGGTAATTAGTTGGTCACATGGATGGCGATCAAGCGACTTGATGATGAACCGAACACTCCACTTAGAAGCTTCCGCTATGTTTGAACTTGTTAAATTGTTGTTCTTTGGTTGTAAACAAATTCTTAAACACACTTAGTACGTTCTATCTTAGTCCTTTGTAGACTAAGAAGTGTAACTTTTTTTAAACTTATGTTGAACTATTATCTTTTGGTATAAATTAGCTATTAATTCTAGTATAAATATAAGGGTGTAACAAGTTGGTAATCAGAGCCACAGGTTGTCAATAAGTGTTCGGTTCAAGCTTGATCGACCATCCGGTAAGAACTAATTTCAGTTAATAAATCTTATATTACGTAAAGAATGAGAAATGAACAAATATGCATGAAAAGAGCAAGTAAGCTGAATCAACAGCAAGAACGATCAAATCAAGTTGTGAACTTGATTGAATTAACAGCAAGAACGATCAAATCAAGTTGTGAACTTGATTGAATCAACAGCAAGAACGATCAAATCAAGTTGTGAACTTGATTGAATCAAAAGCAAGAACAACTAAATCAAGTTATGAACTTGATAGAATCAAACAAGAACAGCATGTGTTATAAATGGAATGTTTTAACAACTTGTGTAAACATTTCAGAAACGGAGATGGCTGATAAAGGTAATGATGATGCGGTGCCAAGGGTCACCGAACAAGTGAGAGAAGTGATTGCCGAAGAGGTTGGAAAGGCAATCGAAAACAGTCTGACAAGCTTCATTGATAGAATTCAAAACACAGTTCTATCAATGGTGGAAGATAGAATCAAGAAATTAGAAGATGACTCAAAACTTGAAAAGGAAAAACATGGAGGACGGAAACCTTGTTCATACAAGGAATTCATGGCCTGTAAACCACCAATATACAATGGGGAGGTTGACCCGATAGTGTGCCAAAGATGGCTAAGTGATATCGAAGGGGTATTCGAGAGGACCCATTGTGATGTAGAGGACTATGTAGCCTATGGTACGGGTCAACTAAGAAATCAAGCAAAAGATTGGTGGGATAACAAGAAGAGAGAAATCGGTATTGAAGCTGTTAAGGTCATGACTTGGGATGAATTCAAGACGCCATTTCTGAAGCATCATAGCCCCAAAGCGGTTATGAATAAAATCAAGGAAGAGTTCATGCAGCTCAGGCACAAAAACGAGACCATAGACAAGATCACGGCAACGTTTATGGACAAAATGAAGTTTTGTGACGATCTTGTGACAAACGAAGAACAAAAGATATATTACTATCATAACATGTTGAGTGCCGAGTATAGGGAGTTTATCACCCCTTCCAAGTACGAGACCCTTACCGAGATTATAAACGCTGCTCGGGAAAGGGAAATTGAGCTGAAAAAGAGTATCGAAAGGGGTGAACGGAGAGCACATGATGTAAATCCCAGCCCTACTAAAAAGGCACGAACAAGTGAGAGCTCAAGGAAACCTGATACGAAAGGCGGGTCACCGAGTTGCAAAATTTGCGGGAAGGGCCATAGAGGCGAATGTCGTTACAAGGATAGGCCTTGTCCTATATGCAAGAAAACGGGACATATAGCCACATCATGCCCGGAGAAGGTAAGGGTTTGTTACAATTGTTATCGAACGGGTCATAAGAAATCTGAATGCCCGGAATTGGTTGAAAAGAAGGATGGGCAGGAACATAAGGGTGAAGCCCCTAAAGCAAAGGCAAGATCTTTTCAACTAACCGCCGCAGAAGCAAAGATTGAACCTGACGTGGTCTCAGGTATATTTACTGTAAACTCGATTCCTGCACGTGTGTTATTTGATACGGGTGCGAATAAATCCTTTGTTTCATATGGATTTATTCGACATCCTTCATTTGTTCTAACTAAATTACCTGTGCCCTTAGAAGTAGAGATAGGTAATATAAAAGTTTTATTGTTTGCGATGTATGTGAAAATTGCAAATTGAGCATTGACGATGAAGAATATTTGATAAATCTAATCCCGATGTCGATGGGAGAATTTCAAGTTGTCGTTGGTATGGATTGGCTATCTCGACACCATGCAAAGGTCGTGTGTTTCCGTAAAGAGATAAAACTGACATCTCCGAGCGGGAAACACGTCACCATCTATGGCGAGAAAGGAGGCAACCCTATTGTATGCTCAATGTTGAAAGCACACAAGTTAATGAAGCAAGGATGCAAAGCATTTATGATATACGCTAATGAACCCGAAAGAGAATCACGAAAGATTGGAGATGTACCGGTAGTACGAGATTATGAAGATGTTTTTCCGGAAGATTTGCCGGGGATACCGCCCGAACGGGAAGTAGAGTTCGGGATCGAATTGATTCCGGGCGCGAAACCCGTAGCAAAAGCCCCGTACCGACTTGCGCCGTCAGAATTGCAAGAATTGATGTCCCAAATCCAAGACCTGCTTGACAAGGGATTCATAAGGCCGAGTGTGTCTCCTTGGGGCGCACCGGTATTGTTCGTGAGAAAGAAAGACGGGAGTATGCGCATGTGTATCGATTACCGGGAGTTAAACAAACTCACGGTAAAGAATCGATACCCGCTCCCGAGGATAGACGATTTATTCGACCAACTACAAGGTGCGAACTGGTTTTCCAAAATTGACCTTAGATCGGGGTATCATCAGTTAAGGGTCAAAGAAGAAGATGTGCCGAAGACGGCTTTCCGCACGAGATACGGACATCGAATTCCTTGTGATGTCATTCGGGCTAACAAACGCACCCGCGGCTTTCATGGACCTCATGAACCGGGTTTGTAAACCAATGCTGGATAAGTCGGTCATCGTGTTTATCGATGATATATTGGTATATTCGAAAAGTGAAGCTGAACACGTACATCACCTACAAGAAGTGTTAGAAGCCCTTAGACGAGAGAAGCTATACGCAAAATTCTCTAAATGTGCCTTTTGGTTACGAGAGGTACAATTTCTTGGCCACATTATAAGTGCCGACGGAGTACTGGTGGATCCGTCAAAGATTGAGGCGGTGTCAAAATGGAATTCCCCAAAGAACCCTTCTGAAATTAGAAGCTTTTTGGGACTTGCGGGATACTATAGGAGGTTTATTCAAGATTTCTCCAAGATTGCGTCACCACTAACCAAGCTGACCCGAAAGACAGAAAGATTCATCTGGGGTGTTGAACAAGAGAAAGCGTTTCAAACGCTAAAAGAAAAGTTAACTCAAGCTCCGGTATAAACACTACCGGACGGAGTTGAAGACATGGAGGTTTATTCGGATGCTTCACTATAGGGACTCGGATGTGTATTGATGCAACGGGGCAAGGTGATAGTCTATGCCTCGAGGCAATTAAAGATACACGAATAGAAATATCCCACGCACGATCTCGAGTTGGCGGCGGTAGTGTTCGCATTAAAAATATGGAGGCACTACTTGTACGGAGTAAAGTGCACCATATTCACCGATCACAAGAGTTTGAAATACATCTTCGATCAGAAGGAGTTAAATATGCGACAAAGGCGGTGGCTGGAAACGGTGAAGGATTACGATTGTGAAATACGTTATCACCCAGGGAAGGCTAATGTAGTGGCCGATGCGCTGAGCCGCAAAACGGATTATACCCCAATACGGGTACGATCAATGCAACTAGTTGTGACTTCAAGCTTACTAGAACGAATTCGAGAAGCACAAGATGAAGCTGTAAAGGCGGAAAACTGGAAAAAGGAAAGAATTATCGGCCAAGTTAAGGACCTAGAGGTAGGCAGTCACGGCCTGAAGACTCGCTTTAATAGAATCTGGGTCCCTAACACATGTGGGGTTAAAAACCTTCTACTTGATGAAGCTCATAAATCCCGTTATTCCATTCACCCGGGAGCGACCAAGATGTATCATGACTTGAAGCAAAACTATTGGTGGCCCGGAATGAAGCGGGACACGGTGAAATACGTGGAGAAGTGTTTGACGTGCTTACAAGTCAAGGCAGAACACCAAAAACCATATGGTAAACTTCAACCGTTAGAAATCCCGGTTTGGAAATGGGAGCAAATTACGATGGACCTATTGACCAAACTACCTAAAACAAGTCGTGGATTTGATACTATTTGGGTAGTCATGGATAGGTTAACTAAGAGTGCTCACTTTATTCCGATTCGTGAAACTTATACGTCTGAGAAAATGTCTGAGGTTTACACCAATGAAATCATAGCAAGGCATGGGGTACCGATATCCATTGTGTTTCAGATAGAGATACTCGGTTTACTTCGAAATTCTGGCGTGAATTCCAAGAACAGATGGGGACTAAATTGTTTCTTAGCACTGCTTACCATCCACAAACGGATGGGCAGAGCGAAAGAACAATACAAACGTTGGGTGATATGCTGCGGGCTTGCATTATTGACTTTGGGGGTAGTTGGGATGTCCATTTACCCTTGGTCGAATTCGCATACAACAATAGCTATCACGCGAGCATTAAAATGGCCCCGTATGAGCTATTATATGGCAGAAAGTGTCGGACTCCGGTATGTTGGGGAGAAGTGGGTCCGCGGGGGCTAGCACCAACCGATATAATCCGAGCTACAAATGCGAAAATTGACATAGTTCGGGCACACTTGAAAGCGGCTCAAGACCGGCAAAAGGCATATGCAGATAAAAGAAAAAGGCCAATTGAGTTTCAGGTTGGCGATATGGTCATGCTAAAGGTTTCCCCATGGAAGGGTATCATTAGATTCAGAAAAAGGGGAAAGTTAAGCCCGAGATTTATTGGGCCATTTAGAATCACTGAACGGGTTGGTAAAGTGGCTTATCGACTTGAATTACCCGAAGAGTTGAGTGGAATTCATAGCACATTCCACGTATCACATCTTCGAAAATGTTTGGCCGACGAAACTGCTCATATCCACTACGATGACATCGAGGTGGATAACAGCCTCAACTATGCGGTAAAACCAATTGCGATTTTAGATCGTAAGGAGAAAAGTTTGAGGAACAAGATAATAAGCCAAGTCAAAGTCAAATGGGAGCACAGAAAAGGGTCAGACACTACATGGGAGTCCGAGGAAGAAATGCGGCGACTCCACCCTACATTATTTGGTATGTAATTCGGTTTCGGGGACGAAACCCTTTTAAGGGGGGTGGACTTGTAACACCCCGAAAATATAAAGCTTTATGTTAAAATTATAAATTATAAATAAACGGGAGTTTACTAACTAGAAACTTTTAACCTAGTTAGTTGATAGACTAGAAATAGCTCATGAAAGGTTAAAGCCTACTAAATAATGTGTAGAACATAGTAGAGGGGCTGGAATTGTCAAAAGTTAAAACTAAATTACAATTAGTAACCAAACACTCCAAAATTTGGAGTGTTGGTCGATCAGAAAGCTGTAGGGGGCGACACCCCCATTCCAAAACCCTAAACTCACAAAACCATCAAATTGAAAGCTCAAATCTGATCAAAAACGAAATCCAAACATAGATTAGTGATCCTCATCACGAGAGGATTCCAAGGTATGTAAAAACTTGTGTTAATTCCTTGTTTGAATTTCTCATGATTTTAGAAAATCTGAAAATTTATGTTGCACGTGTGTTATTGGGTTTAATTAGAATTGATAAGGTGATTAGAAGTGAAACCTAACTGATTTCATGCTAAACCATGACCAAATTCAGGAAAATTCCATGAACACATTGAAGGTGGGTTATGGGTTTTACATGATAATGATGAACACTAGGGTTTAGTTGGTTATCCTAGTGTAAATTGATCATAGAAGATAAACTCCAGTAAGAGTAGGATATATACATGCTTTGTGAGAGTTTCGTTGATGGTGAGTTAGCCAAAAAGTGAGCTAAGAACTTGAAATGTAATGATATAAAAATTCTGCCCTCAAGGTGTTTGTAGAAATGCCTCAAAGAATGCTGATAAATAGAAATTTGAAGCCTTAACGCCTAATTAAGATGTTTCGGTACATTATGTGAAATGATGTCTAAAGAGGGTTCTAAACGTGTCTTGTAAATGAACTCTATAGGACAAGATACCGGGACATCGAGCGGGCAAGCTGGTGGTGATTCTCGTTTGAAGGGCGTGCGTCAAGGTATGTAACATGACTCGTTACATTATGTGAGATTAGATCATGGTAGTTGATTATCAAAGTTTCTAGTTATTTTGAATTGAAGCGAAGGCATTGTTGTATTGAATACTTGATTGAATAACGAATTAAACTCGTTGGTAGTTGTCATAAAGGAAGGAATTCCATAGACAAGCCAAACGGGTCAAATAATCGAATAAAACATGATTTACATTCCAAACATGATAAATTGATGTATGTAGTGGATATACTATGACGTACTAGAAATATCAGATTTTTACTACATTGATAATGCAGAATGTTGAAACCCGAGAGTTGGGATTTTGGTTGAATTGCTCAAACCAAACAAAAACATGGATTCCCAGGTGCTACCGTAATTTACGGTGTCACCGTAAATTACGGTAGAGACCAATGATTTACGGTGGTTATCTACTGTGTTACGGTGGATCCAGTAATTTCCAGCACTCACCGTAATTTACGGTGGCACCGTAAATTACGGTGAAGCCTGGAAAACTTTTATATTTTTGTTGTTTCAAAGTGAAGTTAAACCTTGAAATCTTATCATTTATAAACGTCATAGCTAATGACTTATTTGTTGATTCTTAGGTAATTAGTTGGTCACATGGATGGCGATCAAGCGACTTGATGATGAACCGAACACTCCACTTAGAAGCTTCCGCTATGTTTGAACTTGTTAAATTGTTGTTCTTTGGTTGTAAACAAATTCTTAAACACACTTAGTACGTTCTATCTTAGTCCTTTGTAGACTAAGAAGTGTAACTTTTTTTAAACTTATGTTGAACTATTATCTTTTGGTATAAATTAGCTATTAATTCTAGTATAAATATAAGGGTGTAACATTTGTCAAAACAAAATGTTCAAAATGAATCAAGATTTTATGAAAGGAATGTTTCAAAAGGACAAATTTGGGTAGTAAAGAAACAAAATACTTATGTTGCTGAGAAAAGGAAAATCGATTCAATCAAAAAGGTTGAAGTCAATAACGAAAAAGGTTTTGTGAAAAAACGACAAAGATTTTTCGAAACGGAATGATTCGTATTGTGTCAAAATACCCAAGGTCAAACAGGCATGGGTTGCATTATTCAAGTAATTGAGTTGATTACATGTGCAGATGTTCCAGAAGACAACTGAAAGTCAACTTCAAGAATGGAGCAGCCTGGCAAAGGAGGAAGATTCCTGTGATTGAAAACAAGAAGTTTTTGGTTAATAATAATAAATAAAAATAAAAACATAAAAAAACTAAATAAAAATGAAAAAAAAGGTTGAAGGAATATGCCGAAACCCTCACGGCTGAACAAACAAAACTTGGTATAACAAGTTCCTACAAGTGGTGAAACTAAAATTTTTGAAAATGGTGTTAACATGTCAAAAATCAATGTTTTGTTAATCATGGGGGTGTTTGTTTGCTAAACAGAGAATGTAAAGCAGAAACGGATGGCGAGATGAAGCTATCTACATCGGTTTGTCAAATTTTCTTTAAAATGTTTTGGATTTTAGGGGGAGTAAAAATTTTAAAAAAATGCAAAAACATTTGAAAATTTGAAAATGTCAAAAACATGAGAAAATTCAAAAGAGTTTTGTGTAAAAAGAGGAAATGATAGTACATCAGTAAGATAATCACGGCATGCTAAAGTAATGGAAAGTTAAAATGTGATAAACGGTCTCACTGATGATATGCCAGTAGGTTTTTACACACTTAGTAGATTGAGTTCGAGATATAAACCTAAAATCAATAACCTTTCTTATCTCGTGGGGAACATCTCTCGGATATATAGACTTAGTACTCTGAAATTTCGTTTGATAGATTGCTTGATTCTGAGATATTAGGTCTTTATACTTATTGATATCTGGGGTATTATACTTGGTCTTCTGATTTTGCGTCAGTAATGGCCTAGACCTCTTATAATGTTTTTGCGCTTAAAACTTCCCCTCTGCATAAATATTGAAATATCGAAAAATATATGTCAAATGCAGTTGTAAAGAAGATCCCTAAGTGGAACACACCTTAAGTCGAGCTTTCATCTCTTTGACTGAACGGAAGTTCTAGCCTGAGCTTTCAAGGCCTCGCACTAATCTAGAGACATATATCATTTAGGTATATTCACCTGAAAGACTGAATATAGGGAATCTTGATACGGGAGTATATTCTGAGGTGGGACACACGATTAAGTTAAGTTCTTAAAACACTAATCTCGTATCTTGAATCAATTGAAGTTTGTTTGAAAATTTAAATGGATCAGTATACTGATAATCTAAGTGAATCGTTTAAAACTTAAAGTTTATTTAGATCAATGGTGCTTGTGATAAGTCATAAACTGATATGATCCTCTGATACAAACTCAACAAGAATATGTTTGTAAATATTTTATTGTTGCATTTCATTACAAGAAAAATCATAAAAAGATTTTCGGAGTGTTTTAGCATAAAATTTGTAAAATCCAAAAAGATTTTGTTTCAGTTTATGTTTCGACAATCGATGTTGGAAAGCTGAGTTTCAAAATTTAAGTATGTTGAACATGTCTCAGAAAATAACAAGTTCATTAATTTGTAACTTGCGGTTTTTAATGAAAAATCCAAAACAGTTTGTAATTGTCTCCAAGGTCATTAATCTGGACTTGGTAGATTATCAGATAATCCAAGGTCATTAAATTGAACTTGATTATCTGTGAGGGTTTATGATGATTGGATGCTTTAAAGTCAACTATAAAGTTATTTAATAGGGGGAGCTGAGTCAGGTTCTGATCATGAATTCACAAGTATTGGTTTGAATGTCAAAATATTTGTGTTTAGAGCCAGCCAAGAATTTTAAGAGATTTAACTGTCAAATGAATCTTGTAGAGAGCTAGGTTTTTTATCATGGAAATCTCAAATAAGTTTTAATTGTTAAATAAAGTTTAGATAGAGCCAGGTTTCCGATTTTGAAACTAAAAGAAACTCTTACAAGTGTTTTGAATTGTCAAATGATCAGCTACGAGATTCTGGAAGCTCAAAGCAAGGGGGAGCTTGAAGATATATAGTTTGATGAAGGGGGGAGCTGTTGAATCAAGATATAAAGGGGAGTCTGTGATTCTGAAGTGTCAAAGATTCTTAAAGACTCGTAGATAAAGAAGATTAGCTACGAGATTGACTGTAGCAATATCCAAGGGGGAGTCTGTGAATGCACTATGTCTATCGCTTTCGTCAATCACGTGCTTCAGTGTCAAATATATTGTATTGTAGTTAATAGTTCGGACAATGCAAGATAAGGTTTTAAAGTGTTTAATCATACAAGACATGTAGGTCCGCCTGAGAGTTCGCATAATTAGGGTTTCATACAGGCTCGCACAGATCAAGGAAGTAGATCCGCATGGATCAGGAAGTCACATACAAGGCCATCCGCGCGAACCTGCGCACATCTGCAGTTATTGCTTGGTGCGGATCTGGAAGTCCTATATATAGGTGTCTTGGGTCTTTTTCATTTGTAACTTTGTGGACATGATCGGGGAAACTCTGTCAAAGTGATTTCACAGTTCTTGTACTATCAAATCAATAATAGAAATCACATTATAATTACTTATTCTTGTTCAATCCACTCTCGTACTTGGATTCCGCACAAGATAGGAGATCTTAGCAATCAATTGTACATTCAAGAACATCGGAATTGATCCAAACACATTCCCACATTACCACAGGGTAGCAATTGGTTAACATACTTAATGATTCTGAAAAATGGCAAAGAATATGAAAATTTTACTCTTGGAGCGTTTACCAAGAAGTTGGAGGGACACGAGCTCGAACTGAAAAAGATGGCAAAGATGTAGAGCTCAAACTGTAACACCACGTAAAAACGTGTCCAATTATACATAGACACGTGTCCTAAACTCCGGTTATGTGAAAGATTGAGTTTAAGGGACTAAAGTTGACAACAAGTGAAAATATGCAAACGAAAGGATTAAAAGTGTCAACATGCCAAACTTGAGCCTCTGAATGACCACACGTGAAGAAAATATTCTTAAATGGGTAATTGATTGGGTCTACGAAGCCGTTTGTGAAAATAATCGGAAGATTATAAATTACAAGGGTTAAAAGTGTCAATATGTCAATTCTGACCTCTGAGTGGCCTTTTGACAAAACCGAGGCTTCGTAATATTCAATTATACTCCCGAGAATGTGTGATGAAAATTTCACGTGATTCCGAGATCGTTAAGCATGTTTTATAAACTTTGGGCTAAAAGCGTCAACTTGATGAAACTTGCATTTACAAAGGACTTTAACGAACCCGAGCATAACGAAGTTTGTTTGTACCTCCTTGGGCTCCAAGAAATCAACTACAAGGGCCTTAATTGCCAAAAATGAAGCTAAAAAGGGTTTAAAACGTTCAGGGGCTGAAACTGCCAAGTTTTAAACTTGTTTTGCCAGTTTTCCCGGTCCACGCGGCCCGCGTAAGACCCCCTTAAATCTTACGCGGCCCGCCTCAGCATGCCAGTAACAGAAAAATGCTGCCAGGTGCGGGTTTGGCATGTTCCACCGCCTTAACTTCGGTTTTAACGAATCTAGGGGCTGGTAAACGGTAAAATAAATCCCCCTAGACACCTGGAGTGATCCTAGGATGTCCATCAACAGCTGCAATGATCTAGGGACATGGCCTTTCACTATAAAAGGAGTGCTAGTGTATTGTTCTTGGCACATCAATTGTAAACAACTTCAAAGGACTACCTCTGGAGCCTGCTAAGGATTTGGAGAAGACTTGAAGTGTAGAAAAGATTGCTAGGACCATTAGTAAGCTTCTAATTACCTCTTTAAGTTGTTTAATTAGCTTAATTACTTAAAAGTCAAACTTTGTGCTTAATCAGTTTGACTTTCGTTTTAATTACATGTGGCTTAACCACTGATCAAATTGAAAGTGGTTATGAAACCACAATAGTATAGGTGATTAACCCCTGAAAGGGTGTCTCCTAATTATCTCGTAAGCAATAACCTTGTCGCGCTGCATTAACACACATCCAAGACCCTGGATGGATGCATCACAATAAACCACGAAGTCGTCTGTGCCCTCTGGCAAAGAGAATAGGTGCGCTGCAAAGCCTATCCTTTAGGTGCTGAAAAGCAGTCTCCTGGGGCTCTCCCCAGCGATAGGTGACACCCTTCTGTGTCAGTAACGTAAGCGGCTGAGCACTCCTTGAAAAGTCTTTAATAAACCGTCCGTAGTACCCCGCCAAACCCAAAAATTGGCGTATTTCCGTTGGCGTACATGGTGCAGGCCAGTTTCTGATCGAGTCTACCTTGGACGGATCGACATGGATCCCATCCTTGTTCACTACGTGGCCTAGGAAGTGGACTTCACGAAGCCAGAAGTCGCATTTCGAAAACTTAGCGTACAGTTGCTCCTTCCGTAGGAGTTCCAAAATAAGGCGTAGGTGCTGCTCGTGCTCCTCCTGACTCTTGGAGTAGATCAGAATGTCGTCGATGAAGACAATGACGAACTTGTCAAGATAGGGTTTGCACACCCTGTTCATAAGGTCCATAAATACGGCAGGTGCGTTCAATAATATCAAACCATCCATCATATCAAACATAAAGTATAGTAGTTAAAATAATTCATAAAACCCAATACGATTGATGTTCAAACCAAACTTTGTTTGAGTAGCGGAAACATAATAATGAAAACCCAAAATAAGTTATAAGTTCAAATATCGTTCATTGCGTCTCCTCGTCCTACACGAAAGCTCGACCTCTTGCCTCGTTGCCATTGTTGTTGTTGTTTCCCCCGTTGTTGTTGTTCCCGTTGCCCTGGTTATTGTTGTGGTTCTGATTCTGGTTCAACTGAGGGCAATCGCGTTTGTAATGACCTTCAGCCCCACACTGGAAACATCCCCAGTTTCCACGCTGTGGCTGCTGCTGCTGCTGCGGGTTCTGTGGAGCTGCTTGTTGTGGTTGCTGGTTCTGATTTGCAGGCCGTGGGCTCCTTCAGTCTTTGGCCTCGTGACCCATCTTGAGACATCTTTGACAACGACCCTTGTTGCACTGGCCGCTGTGATGCCTGTTGCAGTTGTGACACTTAGGGTGAAACCCTTGATGCCTTCTCTGTCTGTGACCACCAGAGGATTGCTGACTAGGACTCTGGTAGTGGTCAGTCTTTTGCTGCTGAGCTTGAGACTGAACGGATGCTGAACCTTTGCTAGAATCCCCGTCCCACTTTCTTTTGTTGTCACTGGGTGTAGTGGGAGTAGCGGCTGAAGTGGTTGCACTGATGCGTTTGGGCAGCTTGTTCTGTTCTACTGCCTGATCTGTGAGTCGATGGGCAAGACGCTGGATATCCTGAATGTTGTCGAGGTTAGCCGATGTAACATGGCTCTGAATTTCTGAGGCTAGACCCTGGAGGTACAACTCGATGCGCTTGATCGGAGGGTCTACCATGGTTGGACACAAAATAGCCAGTTCGTTCGATCACTTCGTGTAAGCTTCTATCTCTGACCCCGTCATCTTCAGGTGATAAAACTCATTCTCCAACTTGTGGATATCATCCCTTGTGCAGTACTCACGCTTGATAAGTTCCTTGAATTCGTTCCAGGGTGTGGCGTTAGAGGCTGCCGACCCTAAGATCTGAACTTGGGCGTTCCACCAAGTTAGTGCTATTCCTTCTAGCGTGCCAGTGGCGTATTTCACCCTGCGAGCCTCAGGGCATTCGCACATCTCGAACACTGACTCCAGCTTCTCAAACCAGTGGAGGAGTCCCACTGCCCCCTCGGTGCCGCTGAAGGTACTTGGACGACAGTCCATGAAGTTCTTAAAGGTGCAAACTTGCTGCTGCGCTGGTTGACCTATTGTGTACGAATAGGACAAAGTTTAAATACGAGGGCTAGTTTAGGAGTGTAGGATCTAAAGATCCTAGCGTAAGTTATGACTACAGGACATACTACCTGCTTGAGCAGCTGCAAGTGCCGCAGCAACTTGAGCTTGAACGAGAGCCTCTAGCTGGGCTTGAGTCATGTTAATCCGTCCAGACATGATCTTCATAGTAAAGGTAGCGTAAGTGAGAGTGGTTCGCGAGTAGGGCGATGACAGAAAAGTGTAAGCACGTAGGTATTCTCATGTAATAATGTCATGTGTATCTAAGTGTAATGCGAGCAAAGTTCTAAGCAGTTCTAGCAAACAGGCAATAATCATAAACCTTATTACCTAGGATGTCGAGTCTTGCACGTGGAGCGAAGCGTCGTTATGGATCGTTGAGAGCACTGTTCTGGTTATAGTCTGGTTTTAATAAAAAAACGTTTTCCCATATTAAAACCAAGTTCTCTATAACCAATGGCTCTGATACCAATCTGTCACACCCCCAAAATCCACCTGCGGAGTACCACCGCTTGGGAGCGTGACTGACCAGGATCAAGCCACCAATCATATTGAACATGTAATAAATAGTAATAATTAACCATCAATACGAAAGGTGTTTATCAAACCAACATAATTAAGTATAGCGGAAGCATTAATGTAAAAACCCAATCATAAGTATTAATGTATGAAATGACATAAGTAATCACGATCCATTTGCCCACAACGACCTGCTCCTCCCTGTGCAAGCTCCCAGAATGTACCTAAGGTCCTGCAAGGCATGCAGCAAATAATCAACAACTAGTTGAGCGAGTTCACAGAAAGTAAGTTCGTAACAGTAATGCGTAAGTTCATCTAATGGGGGCTTCCCATGCAAGTATATACTACTGGTGAGGGATTCTCACATTTATCCTTTATAATGGGGGCTTCCCATTATGGTACTTACTAGACTACTTCCAACCATGTGTTCTTCTTAAACCGAGAACAGGAATACGTACTAGGTCACGCAGGATTTACGTGAGTGCCCTTCCCCGAGGACAGTGGTACGTGTGGGGTTTACGCAGGATTTACGTAAGTGTCCTTCTGACCCGGAAGACAGTAGTGGGTATTAGGTTACGCAGGATTTACGTAAGTGTCCTCCCGACCCGGGAGACAATGGCAGATACTAGTTTACGCAGGATTTACGTAAGTGTCCTGACTATCCTGAGGACGATGGTCTATAGTCTAGTGATTTCGTAAGTACGAGTAATCATTCCATATCAAACATTCCAACCCAATTCCCAACCCGGGAATCCCATGCCTTGGCTGTGTGAACTCACCTTGGTTTGCGCGGCAGATACACAAAGAGGGTTCTTGAACTAACAGTGATCAATCACGTCCTAACAGGGTTATCATACAAGTCAAGTTTTGACTTCAAGTAATGCATGTATAAATCATACAAGTTAACACGTTAATAATCACGTATTGATCATGGCAACATCGTAGCAGTCAAGAGTATAATGAAATCATACTTGTGCGTTTAAATCATTAACCCAAACGTAATCGGCCCGAATATCATAACATTCGTGAGTGACTTGTGCGATCCAATGTCTAAGCCCAACGATACCCGGCCCACAAATAAGTAATCAGTTCAAACATACACGGCCCAAAGCAATTAAACAACATATTGTGCGGCCCGGTTAACCTTGTGCGACCCAGTTAACCTTGTGCGACTAAGCTAGATTGTGCGATTGGCCTTTGGGCTTTGAGGCCCAATACCAGCAGCCCATGGTCATTCGCAGCCCAATGAACGATGTAGCTTGTACGACCCGGATGGGCTTGTACGATCCGGTAACCTTGTGCGATCCGTACCAGCCCAGTCCGATGTGCACGTCCGGCCCAACTTGTGACAGCTTGTGCGACTGAGGACTGCTTGTGCGCTCGGGTCCTCTTGTGCGAATGGACAAGCCTTTGTGTGATTAGTTTGAATTTCCAGAAACCATGCATTCAGTTACAATCATTCAACGAGTTTCCTTATCTACACTTATCAATTAACAAGTTTCTAACTATTCATTTAGCATAGAATCGATCAAACAAGGCAATTATCTTTCAATCCATATGAACTCTCATGAACCCTAGATGATCGATAATCATGAACAATCATTCAAAACACCTAAACATAATCATCTAAGGATTTAATCATCATGTAACACTTCATATTCGACCATAAGCAAACCCGATTTCACAAACATAAATCCGATTGACACATTATCACATCACAGCCGATCTCTATATATCTATTCATCCAATTCTAGTTAATTAACTCATCCAAACGGTTGTGTACAAATCCGAAAACATGACATTCCAGCCGATTAACATTCATACTAATCTGATTATTTTTATCATCATAACAATCCATCTAAGGACCAAGCATAACAACATAATCGAATCGGCCCTAGTTTATTAACATGCAACACTAATCTGTTTAATCTAAGTATGTAATCATAACATCACTTAATACGAAAGCATAAACAAAACACTAACCGATTACGAGTAAAGAAGTGTGATCCGAACAAGAGGATGATCTTGTGCCGTCGGGTTCCAAGCAACACAAGAGAGAAAGAGAAAGTCTAGGGTTTGTGTGTGTGTTATGAGAATTGTAGCAAATGAGAGAACAACCCCCTCTAAGGGTGTTTGTTTGCGTGAAAGGGGAGTGGGCCGAGCCCAACTCGGCTGCCTCTAATGGTCCGCATGCAAGTGTAAAGCCCAAATGGCTTGTGCGGTTGAGCTAGTGTTGTGCGGTTCGGGTTTCGTGTAACTTATATACATACAACACATAACGTATCATGTACACAATCATTAAACACATATCACACAACATTTAATAATCGTTCACTTAGTCAGTCAAGTTCACATATGTTACACAATGATAGGTCTAAAGTTCGAGTTGTCACATTATCCCCAACTAAAAAGAAATTTCGTCCCGAAATTTGGTATGCACTCACGGAGGAAGCTAGGTAAATGATATCGTTCACTGGTTTTCCTGGGGTGTCACATCCTCCCCCCGTTGATCTGGAATTTCGTCCCGAAATTCCGAAGTAGTAGCTTCAGCCTCAGCAGTGGTTGCATTGGTTCCGAATAACTGGGGGTACTTTTCTGTCATCCTGTCTTCGCGTTCCCAGGTGTACTCTGGGCCACGTTTGGAGTTCCAACGTACTCGAACAAGAGGGATTCTCTTGTGTTTGAGGACCTTCACATCCCGGTCCGTGATTTCAACTGGTTCCTCGACGAACTGCAACCGCTCGTCGATAGTGAGTTCCTTAAAAGGAATGATGAGGGTTTCATCTGATAGGCACTTCTTTAGGTTCGACACATGAAAGACATTGTGAACTGCCCCGAGTTCAGCTGGTAGGTTCAATCTGTAGGCTACCTTGCCGATTTTCTCTACGATCTCGAATGGTCCGACATATCGCGGATTTAGTTTGCCCCGTTTGCCAAAACGAACCACACCCTTCCAGGGTGAGACTTTAAGTAAAACCCGGTCCCCGACCTGAAATTCCAAAGGCTTTCTACGCTTATCCGCGTAGGCTTTCTGACGGTCGCGTGCTGCCGCCATGCGTTGTCTTATTTGTGCAATCTTTTCTGTGGCGTCCACTACGATCTCTGGACCCGTAATCTGACTATCCCCCACCTCTGCCCAACAGAGAGGTGACTGGCATTTACGTCCGTACAATGCCTCGAATGGAGCGGCTTGTATGCTGGTGTGATAACTGTTATTGTACGAGAACTCCACCAACGGGAGGTGCTTTTCCCAGCCGTTGCCGAAATCAATAACGCATGCCCGAAGCATGTCTTCGAGAGTTTGGATCGTACGCTCAGACTGCCCATCCGTCTGAGGATGATATGCTGTGCTCATGTCTAATCGTGAGCCGAAAGATTTATGCATTGCTTGCCATAGTTCTGACGTGAATCGTGCATCGCGATCCGAAATGATGGATGTGGGCACTCCGTGCCTCGAAACAACTTCTTTAAGATAGACGTCTGCGAGAGTGGAGAACTTATCTGTTTTCCTTTATAGCTAGGATGTGTGCAGACTTGGTGAGTCGATCCACGATCACCCATATGGTATCATTCCCACGCTGGGATCTAGGTAAGCCCGTAACGAAATCCATGGAAATTTCTTCCCATTTCCATTGAGGTATCTTAGGCTGCTGAAGTAGGCCAGCTGGTTTCTGATATTCAACCTTGACTCTCGCACAGGTCAAGCATTTTCCAACGTACGTAGCGATGTGGGCCTTCATGCTAGGCCACCAATAAGTAGTTCTGATGTCGTGGTACATTTTTTCCGATCCTAGATATACCGAATAGCGAGACTTGTGTGCTTCATCCATTACAAGTTCGCGTAGTCCGCCATAAAGTGGGACCCAAATACGCCCCGTTACATAGTAGGCGCCATCTGCCTTCTGTTCTAATCGTTGTCGTGAGCCGCGTAAGGCTTCAGCTTTGACGTTTTCGGGCTTCATTGCTTCTACCTGAGCATTTCGTATCTGTGCTGGAAGGCTAGACTGAATCGTAAGTTGTAGCGCTCGCACGCGCCGAGGTAAAGTGTCTTTCCGACTGAGGGCGTCAGCCACAACATTGGCCTTGCCTGGATGGTACTTGATAGCGCATTCGTAGTCGTTAAGTAGTTCAACCCATCTTCGTTGACGCATGTTCAAATCCTTTTGCTTAAGGATATGCTCGAGACTCCTGTGATCGGTGTAAATCGTGCACCTGGTACCGTACAGGTAGTGTCGCCATATCTTAAGCGCGAAAACAACAGCTCCCAGCTCTAAATCGTGCGTCGTGTAGTTCCGTTCGTGAATCTTAAGTTGACGTGAAGCGTAAGCAATAACCTTGTCGCGCTACATTAACACACATCCAAGACCCTGGATGGATGCATCACAATAAACAACGAAGTCGTCTGTGCCCTCTGGCAAAGAGAATAGGTACGCTGCAAAGCCTATCCTTTAGGTGCTGAAAAGCAGTCTCCTGGGGCTCTCCCCAGCGATAGGTGACACCCTTCTGTGTCAGTAACGTAAGCGGCTGAGCACTCCTTGAAAAGTCTTTAATAAACCGTCCGTAGTACCCCGCCAAACCCAAAAATTGGCGTATTTCCGTTGGCGTACATGGTGCAGGCCAGTTTCTGATCGAGTCTACCTTGGACGGATCGACATGGATCCCATCCTTGTTCACTACGTGGCCTAGGAAGTGGACTTCACGAAGCCAGAAGTCGCATTTCGAAAACTTAGCGTACAGTTGCTCCTTCCGTAGGAGTTCCAAAATAAGGCGTAGGTGCTGCTCGTGCTCCTCCTGACTCTTGGAGTAGATCAGAATGTCGTCGATGAAGACAATGACGAACTTGTCAAGATAGGGTTTGCACACCCTGTTCATAAGGTCCATAAATACGGCAGGTGCGTTCAATAATATCAAACCATCCATCATATCAAACATAAAGTATAGTAGTTAAAATAATTCATAAAACCCAATACGATTGATGTTCAAACCAAACTTTGTTTGAGTAGCGGAAACATAATAATGAAAACCCAAAATAAGTTATAAGTTCAAATATCGTTCATTGCGTCTCCTCGTCCTACACGAAAGCTCGACCTCTTGCCTCGTTGCCATTGTTGTTGTTGTTTCCCCCGTTGTTGTTGTTCCCGTTGCCCTGGTTATTGTTGTGGTTCTGATTCTGGTTCAACTGAGGGCAATCGCGTTTGTAATGACCTTCAGCCCCACACTGGAAACATCCCCAGTTTCCACGCTGTGGCTGCTGCTGCTGCTGCGGGTTCTGTGGAGCTGCTTGTTGTGGTTGCTGGTTCTGATTTGCAGGCCGTGGGCTCCTACAGTCTTTGGCCTCGTGACCCATCTTGAGACATCTTTGACAACGACCCTTGTTGCACTGGCCGCTGTGATGCCTGTTGCAGTTGTGACACTTAGGGTGAAACCCTTGATACCTTCTCTGTCTGTGACCACCAGAGGATTGCTGACTAGGACTCTGGTAGTGGTCAGTCTTTTGCTGCTGAGCTTGAGACTGAACGGATGCTGAACCTTTGCTAGAATCCCCGTCCCACTTTCTTTTGTTGTCACTGGGTGTAGTGGGAGTAGCGGCTGAAGTGGTTGCACTGATGCGTTTGGGCAGCTTGTTCTGTTCTACTGCCTGATCTGTGAGTCGATGGGCAAGACGCTGGATATCCTGAATGTTGTCGAGGTTAGCCGATGTAACATGGCTCTGAATTTCTGAGGCTAGACCCTGGAGGTACAACTCGATGCGCTTGATCGGAGGGTCTACCATGGTTGGACACAAAATAGCCAGTTCGTTCGATCGCTTCGTGTAAGCTTCTATCTCTGACCCCGTCATCTTCAGGTGATAAAACTCATTCTCCAACTGGTGGATATCATCCCTTGTGCAGTACTCACGCTTGATAAGTTCCTTGAATTCGTTCCAGGGTGTGGCGTTAGAGGCTGCCAACCCTAAGATCTGAACTTGGGCGTTCCACCAAGTTAGTGCTATTCCTTCTAGCGTGCCAGTGGCGTATTTCACCCTGCGAGCCTCAGGGCATTCGCACATCTCGAACACTGACTCCAGCTTCTCAAACCAGTGGAGGAGTCCCACTACCCCCTCTGTGCCGCTGAAGGTACTTGGACGACAGTCCATGAAGTTCTTAAAGGTGCAAACTTGCTGCTGCGCTGGTTGACCTATTGTGTACGAATAGGACAAAGTTTAAATACGAGGGCTAGTTTAGGAGTGTAGGATCTAAAGATCCTAGCGTAAGTTATGACTACAGGACATACTACCTGCTTGAGCAGCTGCAAGTGCCGCAGCAACTTGAGCTTGAACGAGAGCCTCTAGCTGGGCTTGAGTCATGTTAATCCGTCCAGACATGATCTTCATAGTAAAGGTAGCGTAAGTGAGAGTGGTTCGCGAGTAGGGCGATGACAGAAAAGTGTAAGCACGTAGGTATTCTCATGTAATAATGTCATGTGTATCTAAGTGTAATGCGAGCAAAGTTCTAAGCAGTTCTAGCAAACAGGCAATAATCATAAACCTTATTACCTAGGATGTCGAGTCTTGCACGTGGAGCGAAGCGTCGTTGTGGATCGTTGAGAGCACTGTTCTGGTTATAGTCTGGTTTTAATAAAAAAACGTTTTCCCATATTAAAACCAAGTTCTCTATAACCAATGGCTCTGATACCAATCTGTCACACCCCCAAAATCCACCTGCGGAGTACCACCGCTTGGGAGCGTGACTGACCAGGATCAAGCCACCAATCATATTGAACATGTAATAAATAGTAATAATTAACCATCAATACGAAAGGTGTTTATCAAACCAACATAATTAAGTATAGCGGAAGCATTAATGTAAAAACCCAATCATAAGTATTAATGTATGAAATGACATAAGTAATCACGATCCATTTGCCCACAACGACCTGCTCCTCCCTGTGCAAGCTCCCAGAATGTACCTAAGGTCCTGCAAGGCATGCAGCAAATAATCAACAACTAGTTGAGCGAGTTCACAGAAAGTAAGTTCGTAACAGTAATGCGTAAGTTCATCTAATGGGGGCTTCCCATGCAAGTATATACTACTGGTGAGGGATTCTCACATTTATCCTTTATAATGGGGGCTTCCCATTATGGTACTTACTAGACTACTTCCAACCATGTGTTCTTCTTAAACCGAGAACAGGAATACGTACTAGGTCACGCAGGATTTACGTGAGTGCCCTTCCCCGAGGACAGTGGTACGTGTGGGGTTTACGCAGGATTTACGTAAGTGTCCTTCCGACCCGGAAGACAGTAGTGGGTATTAGGTTACGCAGGATTTACGTAAGTGTCCTCCCGACCCGGGAGACAATGGCAGATACTAGTTTACGCAGGATTTACGTAAGTGTCCTGACTATCCTGAGGACGATGGTCTATAGTCTAGTGATTTCGTAAGTACGAGTAATCATTCCATATCAAACATTCCAACCCAATTCCCAACCCGGGAATCCCATGCCTTGGCTGTGTGAACTCACCTTGGTTTGCTCGGCAGATACACAAAGAGGGTTCTTGAACTAACAGTGATCAATCACGTCCTAACAGGGTTATCATACGAGTCAGGTTTTGACTTCAAGTAATGCATGTATAAATCATACAAGTTAACACGTTAATAATCACGTATTGATCATGGCAACATCGTAGCAGTCAAGAGTATAATGAAATCATACTTGTGCGTTTAAATCATTAACCCAAACGTAATCGGCCCGAATATCATAACATTCGTGAGTGACTTGTGCGATCCAATGTCTAAGCCCAACGATACCCGGCCCACAAATAAGTAATCAGTTCAAACATACACGGCCCAAAGCAATTAAACAACATATTGTGCGGCCCGGTTAACCTTGTGCGACCCAGTTAACCTTGTGCGACTAAGCTAGATTGTGCGATTGGCCTTTGGGCTTTGAGGCCCAATACCAGCTGCCCATGGTCATTCGCAGCCCAATGAACGATGTAGCTTGTACGACCCGGATGGGCTTGTACGATCCGGTAACCTTGTGCGATCCGTACCAGCCCAGTCCGATGTGCACGTCCGGCCCAACTTGTGACAGCTTGTGCGACTGAGGACTGCTTGTGCGCTCGGGTCCTCTTGTGCGAATGGACAAGCCTTTGTGTGATTAGTTTGAATTTCCAGAAACCATGCATTCAGTTACAATCATTCAACGAGTTTCCTTATCTACACTTATCAATTAACAAGTTTCCAACTATTCGTTTAGCATAGAATCGATCAAACAAGGCAATTATCTTTCAATCCATATGAACTCTCATGAACCCTAGATGATCGATAATCATGAACAATCATTCAAAACACCTAAACATAATCATCTAAGGATTTAATCATCATGTAACACTTCATATTCGACCATAAGCAAACCCGATTTCACAAACATAAATCCGATTGACACATTATCACATCACAGCCGATCTCTATATATCTATTCATCCGATTCTAGTTAATTAACTCATCCAAACGGTTGTGTACAAATCCGAAAACATGACATTCCTGCCGATTAACATTCATACTAATCTGATTATATTTATCATCATAACAATCCATCTGAGGACCAAGCATAACAACATAATCGAATCGGCCCTAGTTTATTAACATGCAACACTAATCTGTTTAATCTAAGTATGTAATCATAACATCACTTAATACGAAAGCATAAACAAAACACTAACCGATTACGAGTAAAGAAGTGTGATCCGAACAAGAGGATGATCTTGTGCCGTCGGGTTCCAAGCAACACGAGAGAGAAAGAGAAAGTCTAGGGTTTGTGTGTGTGTTATGAGAATTGTAGCAAATGAGAGAACAACCCCCTCTAAGGGTGTTTGTTTGCGTGAAAGGGGAGTGGGCCGAGCCCAACTCGGCTGCCTCTAATGGTCCGCATGCAAGTGTAAAGCCCAAATGGCTTGTGCGGTTGAGCTAGTGTTGTGCGGTTCGGGTTTCGTGTAACTTATATACATACAACACATAACGTATCATGTACACAATCATTAAACACATATCACACAACATTTAATAATCGTTCACTTAGTCAGTCAAGTTCACATATGTTACACAATGATAGGTCTAAAATTCGAGTTGTCACATTATCTTTCCTTTGCTATTATTCTGTTTTGTTTTATTTTGTTGCTTGTTTCAACAGGAAGCTTACCATCATGCCTCCAAGACTAAGAGGACATGGCAAGGGTCCCATGCGTGGAGGACCGTCATCTGCTGGACCATCTCACAGCGCACTCCATCAGCGTCTTTTTCCACCTCCGACTCTCGCGATATGTGGGGTCAACCTTTCGAGCCGGCAAGACACTCGGTCTCGCTGAGCTCATCGCCTTCTTTTCATCCGTCTTTCGGGCCGTTTGCTCCAGACGAGCCCGAACATTCTCATCACTCCCAACAATCTCACCATTCGCATGAATCTTACCCATCGCATAACTCTTTGCAATCTCATTCATTTCATCATTCCGAATCCCCCTACTCTCCGAGACAGTTTAACCCAGCTGACTACGTTAACGACTTTCTCGGCTACAACCCGTTGGGCCCTGAGGACCATTTCTCTCAGGAAATGGAGATGGATGATGATCCCGACCCAGAAATGCAAACAAGAACCCCGGGCCACCCTATCAGCATATCTAGTGGGTCTCCGTTCCTAGGATCCCCATACAGTGGGCCTGATTCCTTCCAGGAGAAAATGGGTACCTATGATTGGTTCTTTACCCCATCTTATCATAGCTCTCCAGCCCAACCACCATTAGAAGATCCTCAACTCCAAGCTGTCTCACCACCACCACTCCCTGTAGAGGAGCCACCGCAGCAGCCACCGCAGCCACCTCCCGAGCCTCCGAGGCGAAGGAGAAACGCCCGCATGTCTGTAAGAAGAGGACCCCGTTTCAGTTCTCCTCGTGGATCGAGTTCCTATCCCCCTATTCCAGAGGACCCTCAGTTGGGTGGGCCCTCAAATGCGGCACCAGAGGATAATCCTCCGCAAGCTTCTTATGCACCACCTATGCCGCCTGTGGGATTTGATAACCCAATTCCGACGTACCCAGGTTCTTCCGGGTATAATCCTTATGGAGACCCGTCGGGATATCCATTGGACTATGGAACTCACGACCCATATCTTACGGCTGCGCAGTATCACCACCTTTATCCTTCTACTTACCCTCCTATGCCTCCAACTGACTACCCGATCCAGGGTTATCAGTATCCTCCGTACCAGCCACCTCCTCCTCAGCAACTACAGCAACATCAACAAACTCAGGAGATCCTAGAGAGGTTGGATAAGGTCGAACATAAGACCAAGAAGAACAAGGAAAGGCACAACAGCTTTATGAAAGGTCTTGCGAACCTTATCAAGGGGAAGAAAAAGTAGAGGGTTGTTTTGTTTTCTTGTTTGTTGTAATCATGTCCCTGCGTGGGCATTTGTTTGATTTCTGTATCAAGTCCCTGCGTGGACTTATTTTCATTTCTGTATGCCCCTGCACGGGTAGTTTGTCTTTTTCTAAGTCCCGTTTAGGGCAGTTGTATTTGCTTTCATCCTATTGAAGTTTTAACTTTGGTTTTAAATTTGTGTATTTTATTACACCATGTTATTTCCTTTGAATTTATAATTGATCTGCCAAAGAAACTCTTAGAGGTATAACCTAGCCAAAGTATTAATTGGCTATGATGGTACAACCTTTTTAAGATAGCAAATCTCTGTTAACATCTGAAAATATGTTAACATTCCTAGCTGTGCGGTACGAGAAACCACACAAGCTTCCAAAAGGTACTTGGACCCTTCCAAGTCACATAAAGCCAAAATGATCAATATGAATCCTGGCTAGCAAACATCAGTGTGATATATACACCAAGATATCCATTTGAGATGCAGGCTTTAAGCAAAGGTGTAAAATGACAATGAAAGTACGATTCATAAACTTCTTGTCAAAAAGGCAATGAACTTTGTTCAGACTTTAAAAATCACTGATTTCTGAAATTGTTGATTAGAATCTCAACTCGTCCTTGTGACAAGCTTCCTAGCTATATAAATGTCCTTCGAGACGAGTTTAATGATAAGAAAAAAAATGTCTTTTATGACATTGACAGTTGTGGAATTTCTATTTTCCCCTGCCCAGTAATGTGAAGAATAATGCATTTTATTAGCTTTAAGTTATTAAGATTTGAAATGGTCTAAATGGTTTAATAATGCCATGACCAATGAATCATCAATGTGATGAACTTATATGTAATTTAAATTATTATTATTGTCTATATTATAGCATTCAGAAATGGCTGGCTCAGAGGAAGTAAACAGTCATCCAGTACAGGGCAATACCAGAATCAACATTACGGGTGCAGAATAACAAGCTATGATCACCGCTGCAGTTTCTCAAGCGGTAGATGCTAAGTTTAAGGAACCGAGTGTTGTTCGGTCACAAACTCACTCGAAAACTCATTCTCAATTTCACACCCATAAGAAGACTGAGTCCCTACACTCGTCTAACCAGGATAGTGTACCTAAGAGGCAGGTTGTCCTCGAACCTACCCTTAGGCATGCTAAAGGTTGCACCTACAAATATTTTGTTTCCTGTAAGCCACGAGACTTTACAGGAGAAAAAGGGGCGATAGACTGTATGAAGTGGTTGGATGAGATGGAAACCGTTATAGATATTAGCGGTTGCGCTGAGGAAGATGTAGTCATGTTTGTCTCTCAGTCCTTCAAGGGCGATGCGCTTACGTGGTGGAAGGCGCTTGTACAATCCACTGGGAAAGTGCGTTTGTATAATCTCTCGTGGGAGAAGTTTGTCGATCTGGTTAAGGACACTTATTGTCCTCAGCACGAAGTAGAGCGCGTAGAGACTGATTTCCTCACCCTCGTGATGAAGGATCTAGACTGCAGATCCTATGTGACAAGTTTCAACTCCATGTCCAGATTGGTACCATATTTAGTCACCCCTGAGCCGAAGCGCATCGCGCGTTTTATTGGTGGTTTGGCCCCTGAAGTTAAGGGGAATGTCAAGGCTTCAAAGCCAACCACCTACAGATCCGTTGTGGATCTGTCATTATCCCTCACTTTGGATATTGTGAGGAGTAGGGCGAAGAAAAATTCGGAAGAAGGGAAGAGGAAGAGAGAGGATGAACAGTCCTCTCAACCGAATAAGAAAGGAAAGGGGAACTCTGGTTCCAAGAAAGGGCAGACTGGTGACAAGCCCAGGTGCAAGACTTGCCATAAGAGGCATTTTGGCAAGTGTAACCGGGAACCACAGGCCAAACCGTGTGGGATTTGCAAGAAGAAAGGGCACAAGTCTGTTGAGTGCCGAAACATCAAGGATGCAACCTGTTATGGTTGCAATGAAAAGGGGCATATCAAGACCAATTGCCCCAAGAATGCGAAAAAGCCTGAAGAGGCTAAGAAGAACAATGCCCGAGTGTTCCAGATGCAGGCACGGGAAGCGGTGACCGATGATAACGTCATAACAGGTACCTTCCTCATCAATAATATTTATGCTAGAGTCTTATTTGATTCCGGTGCTGATAAGTCCTTTGTAGATCATAAGTTCTGTAAGTTATTGAATTTGCCTATTAAGACTCTAGACATAAAATATGAGGTAGAACTCGCTGATGGTACCTTAGAATCCGCCTCAACTCTTCTTGATGGATGCTCAATATCCATTAAGAACCATTCTATCCCGCTGTCCCTCCTGCCAATGAAATTGGCTGGTTTTGATATAGTTTTAGGCATGGATTGGTTGTCGCATAACCAAGCCCAAATTGCCTGTGATAAAAAGCTTATCATTATCAAAACCCCCTCCGGTGAGTCAGTCACTATCCAAGGAGACACACAATATGGATTACCAAGTAACGTATCTATTCTTAAAGTATCCCAGTGTTTGAAGGGTGGATGTGTCATTTACATGGCACAAGTGTCGGTGAATGATCCAAAGCCGAAGATTGAGGACATCCCAATTATTTCAGAGTATCCTGATGTCTTTCCTGACGAGTTACCTGGATTACCTCCTGAGAGGCAAGTAGAATTCAGGATCGACATTCTCCCTGGATCTGCGCCTATCGCACGAGCTCCGTATCGCCTAGCGCCTACCGAAATGAAAGAGCTCAGAACTCAACTGGATGAGTTATTGGAAAAAGGTTTCATTCAACCCAGCTCTTCGCCTTGGGGAGCTCCAATTCTGTTTGTGAAAAAGAAGGATGGATCAATGCGCTTATGCATTGATTACCGTGAACTGAATAAGGTAACGATCAAAAATCGTTATCCTTTACCCAGGATCGATGACTTGTTCGATCAACTCCAAGGAGCGAGTTACTTCTCAAAGATAGATTTGAGATCTGGGTATCATCAACTTAAGGTTCGAACCGAAGATGTTCCGAAGACGTCATTCAGAACAAGATATGGACACTTCGAGTTCTTAGTGATGCCTTTTGGGCTCACTAATGCGCCTGCAGCATTCATGGACCTCATGAATAGAGTCTGCAAGCCATATTTAGATAAGTTTGTCATTGTTTTTATAGATGACATACTTATCTACTCGCGTAGCCAAGTGGAGCATGAAAAGCACCTTCGATGTATTTTAGAACTGCTTCGACAGGAGAAGTTATATGCCAAATTCTCTAAGTGTGAATTTTGGCTTCGCAAAGTCCAGTTCCTTGGACATGTGGTTAGTGAACACGGTATTCAAGTAGATCCTGCCAAAGTAGAGCATGTAATGAATTGGGAAGCGCCTAAGACACCTACAGAAATTCGCAGCTTTCTGGGTTTAGCAGGATATTATAGAAGATTCATTGAGAACTTCTCAAGAATAGCAGCACCATTGACTTCCTTGACCCGTAAGAATGTGAAATTTATCTGGGGTCCTAAGCAGCAGGAATCTTTTGAAACTCTAAAGCAAAGATTGAGCAACGCTCCGGTTTTGTCGTTACCGGAAGGAGTTGAAGATTTTGTTGTTTATTGCGATGCTTCACACACTGGCATGGGGTGTGTACTTATACAACGGGGCAATGTAATTGCCTATGCATCGCGACAACTAAAGGTGCATGAAAAGAACTACACCACTCACGATTTGGAATTGGGTGCTGTGGTATTCGCATTAAAGTTGTGGAGACACTATTTGTATGGAACAAAATGTGTAATCTATTCGGATCACAAAAGTCTCCAACACTTGTTCAATCAGAAAGAGCTCAATATGAGACAACGTCGTTGGATGGAAACTTTAAATGATTATGATTGCGAGATTCGCTACCATCCCGGTAAGGCAAATGTGGTCGCAGATGCTCTAAGCCGAAAGGAAAGAGTTAAGCCGATTAGGATCAATGCAAAGAGCATTGAGTTAAAGAATAATTTGAATGAAAGACTGTTGGCTGCACAAAAAGATGTTGTATTGGAAGATAATCTTCCAAATGAAAAGTTAGGTGTAACTGCTGAACAGTTAACACCTAGAAGAGATGGAATTCTTAGAATGAACGGCAGAATTTGGGTTCCTATTCAAGGAGGACTTCGGGATGTGATCCTTCAAGAAGCCCACAATTCCAAGTATTCAGTTCACCCGGGAGGTGACAAGATGTATCAAGACTTAAAGGCCAATTATTGGTGGATAGGTTTGAAGAAATCTATTGCCACCCATGTAGCTAAGTGCCTGACATGTGCTCAGATTAAAGCTGAACATCAAAAGCCATCAGGTCTTCTACAACAGCCAGAACTTCCCACTTGGAAATGGGAAATGGTAACCATGGATTTCATCACCAAGTTACCTAAAACAAGGCACGGAAATGACACTATATGGGTTATAGTTGATAGACTGACGAAGTCAGCTCATTTCTTACCCATCAAGGAGACTCATAGCTCCGATAAGTTAGCCCAGTTGTATGTCAATAAGATTGTAGCTCTTCATGGAGTACCAGTAGCTATTATCTCGGATAGAGATACTAGATACACCTCGCATTTTTGGAAAAGTTTCCAACAATCATTGGGCACACGTTTAAATTTTAGTACTGCTAACCATCCTCAGACTGATGGTCAGAGTGAGCGTACTATTCAAACCTTAGAAGACATGCTTCGTGCATGTGTTATTGATTTGGGTGGTAGTTGGGATGACCACCTGCCATTGATTGAGTTCTCCTATAACAACAGTTATCATACCAACATTCAGGCTGCGCCTTTTGAGGCATTATATGGTAGGAAATGCAGAACGCCTGTCTGTTGGGCAGAAGTGGGAGAAGCTCAGATATCTGGACCTGATATAGTCCTTGAGACTACGGACAAGATTGTCCAAATTCAAGATCGCCTAAAAGCTGCCAGGGATAGGCAGAAAAGCTATGCTGACAAGAGGCGAAAACCTCTAAAGTTTGAAATAGGTGATAAAGTGATGTTAAAAGTATCACCTTGGAAAAGTGTAATGCATTTTGGTAAAAAGGGCAAGTTGAGCCCTAGATATATCAGACCATTCGAGATCATCGAATGTGTTGGCAGTGTAGCATATAGGCTAAGATTGCCAGAGGAGTTGAGTGGAATTCATGATGTGTTCCACGTTTGTAATCTCAAGAAATGTTTAGCTGATGAATCTCTAGCAATGTCTCATAAAGACGTGCAAGTTGATAAAAGCTTAAGATTCATTGAGAAGCCTATAGCAATTGAGGATCGGCAAGTCAAGAAGCTCCGAAGAAAGTATGTACCGATAGTAAAGGTTAAATGGGACGCTCGTAGAGGTCCCGAATATACGTGGAAAGTTGAGTCCACTATGAAACAGAAGTACCCTCACTTGTTCCAGTAAATCTCGGGGTCGAGATTTCTTTTAAGGGGGTGAGGATGTAACACCACGTAAAAACGTGTCCAATTATACATAGACACGTGTCCTAAACTCCGGTTATGTGAAAGATTGAGTTTAAGGTACTAAAGTTGACAACAAGTGAAAATATGCAAACGAAAGGATTAAAAGTGTCAACATGCCAAACTTGAGCCTCTGAATGACCACACGTGAAGAAAATATTCTTAAATGGGTAATTGATTGGGTCTGCGAAGCCGTTTGTGAAAATAATCGGAAGATTATAAATTACAAGGGTTAAAAGTGTCAATATGTCAATTCTGACCTCTGAGTGGCCTTTTGACAAAACCGAGGCTTCGTAATATTCAATTATACTCCCGAGAATGTGTGATGAAAATTTCACGTGATTCCGAGATCGTTAAGCATGTTTTATAAACTTTGGGCTAAAAGCGTCAACTTGATGAAACTTGCATTTACAAAGGAATTTAACGAACCCGAGCATAACGAAGTTTGTTTGTACCTACTTGGGCTCCAAGAAATCAACTACAAGGGCCTTAATTGCCAAAAATGAAGCTAAAAAGGGTTTAAAACGTTCAGGGGCTGAAACTGCCAAGTTTTAAACTTGTTTTGCCAGTTTTCCCGGTCCATGCGGCCCGCGTAAGACCCCCTTAAATCTTACGCGGCCCGCCTCAGCATGCCAGTAACAGAAAAATGCTGCCAGGTGCGGGTTTGGCCTGTTCCACCGCCTTAACTTCGGTTTTAACGAATCTAGGGGCTGGTAAACGGTAAAATAAATCCCCCTAGACACCTGGAGTGATCCTAGGATGTCCATCAACAGCTGCAATGATCAAGGGACATGGCCTTTCACTATAAAAGGAGTGCTAGTGTATTGTTCTTGGCACATCAATTGTAAACAACTTCAAAGGACTACCTCTGGAGCTTGCTAAGGATTTGGAGAAGACTTGAAGTGTAGAAAAGATTGCTAGGACCATTAGTAAGCTTCTAATTACCTCTTTAAGTTGTTTAATTAGCTTAATTACTTAAAAGTCAAACTTTGTGCTTAATCAGTTTGACTTTCGTTTTAATTACATGTGGCTTAACCACTGATCAAAATGAAAGTGGTTATGAAACCACAATAGTATAGGTGATTAACCCCTGAAAGGGTGTCTCCTAATTGTCTCGTTTGACTGATTAAATGTCGGGTCAAAGTAGTTTGACAAAAAGTCAAACTGGACTGAAATTACATATTTGATTAAAATCAATAAACCAAAGGTTCTAAATTATATTATAACATTCTAATGACTCGGTAATGACTACATAAACATATTTCACCAGTCCTAATCCGACAATTAATCGTCTAAGGGCAGATTATAACCGAAAGTCGCAAAAGCATGACTTTTGCTATGACTTTCAGTTCTGACCCATTCAAGCTTATTTCTTTCATGTTTTAAGCTTCCATTAGGACCATATTACATTGTAGTATAACTCTCTGAAGTTATATTGCATGGTGCCTAATCGTTTGTAATTTATGCTCTTGATCGTAATTATGCTCATTAATGCCTAAAACGCCCTTTTTGCATAAAACCGAGATTTTTAGCAATATGAATGAACTAAAACCTTTGCTATTGATATTTAGACATGTCCCGAAAATTTGACATCAGTTTGAGGTTTAGAATGGAAGTTATGCTCAATAGCGTAATTAAGGGACTTCTTAGTGATTAAAAAGCATAATTAGCATAAGGCCCATCTAAAACCGATTTTCGACACCAATCTTTTTACCTACTGATGTTAAATAATATTTTGGGATTTTTGAAGATTTTTATTTATTTTTAAGCTGAACTTAACATAGGATTATAGCCTAATTTCGGTAATTATCGATTTTACCCTTTTCATGCATAAAATGAGTTTTACATAACTTTTTGAAGCCAAACTTTTTGCTACTGATCATAAATGATAAATGTATTATTTTGAGCCTTATAAATTGACCAAAATATCAGATTTCCTATTTTTACCATATTAGCCCTTTAAATCGCATATTTAGCGTTTTTAGCGCCTAGTATGGGTCCAAACTATATTTATCATTTAAAACTCATAACCTACTGATGTTTTAAACTAATTTACATAATACTACAGTAAGCTAATGTTTTAAAATCAGAAATCTATTTTTAACCCTTAAAAGCATATGTAAAATTGCCAAAATGCCCCTACGGTGCATAATTGGTTAAAAAAGGTATATTTTCCATATGTTAAGTATCCTACTGATATAACTCAATGAAATACATGTTTTTACTAATCTAATCAGACCTGGAACTCAGTTTTATAAATAAATTCTTTTATGAGCATCAAAATTACCAAAATGCCCTTATGGGACTTATTTTGGTTTAAATTGCTTTTTGGGCATAAATGTTAATATACTACTGATATATTAACATATTTTGAGCATAATAATGATTAAGACCTGTTTATAGCTTGTTCGGTTACCCGTTACGCATTTACGCGTTCAGGTCGGTTTACATGACTAGTTTACGTAAAATAGCCGAAACGGGCTTAACCTTGTCATTAAAACCTCATTTTCCAGAATGTGTTTAGTCTACCCATATTATACAAGTATTCAAGCTTGTCGGGTCTAAATCACATTCTATCCCGGTTTCCGTTTAATCTACCAGTTAGGTCCGTAAGGTTTCTTTCTAGCTAGTCGGTCTAAGTCTTTGACTTAAGTAAAGACCCGTTAGCATCCTAATAGATAATTAAACCTTCTATACAGATTTATAGCTTCCGGTAAAAAGTGCCTTTCAAGAACCTTAGGAATTTACTGCTACATCAGGTAAATACTTTTAACTTATTTTCCCTATACGGGCTTGGGATACGGTATATTAATACCGCTTGGTCCGGTATGGGATTATTATGTCGGATTGTGATTTAATAAATCCGCATAACCCGTTTTAATCTGTATTGTTTGATAACATAAACATTTGGGGGTTAACGACCGTGTCCTGGATATCCTTGGCTCATTTAAGTTATTAATGTCCACGACCTATGCACGGGGTGCAGGCATGCACCCGACAGATGCAAATGCTAAATATAAATTTACCCACAAGTTGGGGATAACTCCTTTGTGGGTTCTATAAGTGGTGAGTCAGTTAATCATGTCCGGCTTACAAACCGGTCCCACATGTATGACAAGCATGTAAAACTGTATACAAGATTTTAATAAGATTGTCCCAAGTTATAAAGGATTTGTGCCTTGTGCATCTAAACCAATTTTCTTAAATGTTTTCAAAACGAGTCAGTTAAATCGTATTTACCAGTGTATACTGACGTATTTTCCCAAAGATTGAATTGACAGGTACTTATCGAAATAGGCTGGAGCTATAGGGTGTTGTAGAGGATCTTGCAAATCCCATAGATACCCGGAGTCTGTAGTTTTTTTTCATTTCTTTGTACTTTATGATCCGCCTGTGGATCTTATTACATTCCAGTCTGTATTTTCCTTGTACTCGAACTTCGACAGACAGTATGGTTTGTAATAGTTTATTTACCCAGCCTTCCGCTGTGCTATATTATTGTGTGTGTTGACAATGATGATATCAACTACGTCACGATACTCCCCACCGGGCCCACCGGTAATATACGTGGAATATTGGGGTGTGACACAAACGCACAACAAGATGTGAATCTTTATTACAAAGGTAGCAGCTGATCGAACGTACAAAGTCCAAAGATCCAGACCGCATTCAGCGCAGACTATTCGTCCGGATTCTCCAATTACTCCAACAGTGGAAGCGGTTTCTCATCATATCCAAGTTATGAACCAAATTCTTCAACTCAAAGCCCACAATCCTCAAAGAGCTCCAATAATTACTCGAGCCAAAATAACTCAAGCCCATATGTGACTCAATGTAATATTGTTGTAAAGCTTCAGAACACTCAGGGTTTTGACGAGTCCGCATCGAAACAGCATATGATATTTCTTGCATCGGTTCTCGAGTCATATGAAAGCTTAGTCGTAGACAAAATCGGTAATCCAAATATGACTAAGGAAGACTATGACCAGATTGATCCAGAGGAGCTAGAGTTGATAGAAATAAAGTGGTGCATGACAAGCAACATTTCATGGAGACCACGAGGAGAAGCAGTATGGCTGGTCCTGATTCAAAGCTGGGCTTTGACAAATCAAAAGTCACCTGCTTTAAGTGTAAAGAACGAGTACACTTAAGAGGGAGTGCCCAAATCGTGAAGTTTAAGGCAACAACCCGTTCAACGATGACTACTATAAGAAAGCAATATATCACAAGATTAAATGAGTGAAATTGAAGAAAAAAAAAAGTTAATTACACAAATGGGTCCTACGGTTTATATCTAGTTTCACCTTTAGGTACTAACTTTTTTTTAACAGGTTTAGGTTTTATGGTTTCAATTTTGTAATATCTTTGGGTACTAACACCAATATTATTAATATAATGACTAAAATACATTTCCATTCTTTTTAATTTTATAAATGTAACACCTTTGGGTACTAACACCTAATTTTATTTAAGTTTAAATCAATTTTACAAAATCTATTTTTTTTATTTTCATCTTTTTATTATATGTGCCAAGTAATTGATCGTGACAAACAAATCAGATTAGATTATAAAGTGATATAATAAAAAGATGAAAATAAAAAAAAATAGATTTTGTAAAATTGATTTAAACTTAAATAAAATTAGCTGTTAGTACACAAAGGTGTTACATTGATAAAATTAAAAAGAATGAAAGTGTATTTTAGTCATTATATTAATAATTTTGGTGTTAGTACCCAAAGGTGTTACAAAATTAAAACCATAAAACCTAAACCTGTTAAAAAAGTTAGTACCTAAAGGCGAATCTAGGTATAAACCACAGGATCCATTTGTGTAATTAACTCTTTTTTTTTTCTTCAATTTCACTAATTTAATCTTAGACCTTGATTAATAAATAGATGATTAAGATTACTTTCTAACATTTCTACCCAAATAAACTTTCTAGTATATTCTTAACATTTTAATATTTAGGAGATTAGAGTCAATAATATGATTATGCTTTAGTAATTTAGGGCAGTTTCTTTTTATAGCTTCTCATTCTCATAGTATACATACTATAAATTAGTAACATGTTAGTGTTTTATGATGTTGTACTTTAAGCACATACTATAAATTAATAACATGTTAGTGTTTTATGATGTTGTAATTTAAGCATAGAGGGTTTTTCAAAAAAAAAAAGTTGCTTTTTTCACTTCTAATTTAAAGGTTTTCATTTTTATGCATTTTTACCTCTTTGATTTTTTTTTTTTTTACTTTTACCCAAACCTTTTCAACTTTTGCAAGTTAACCCCTAATATTTTTTTTTCAACTTTGATCCCCCATACTTTTCATCTTTTGCAAATTTTGTGTTTTACGTTTCGTTCTAAATTTTGCGAGTGAATACGCTGCAAAGTACGTGTGGGTTCAATGTTTTTTCGTCTATCTTTTTCCATTTGACAGGCATGTCGCAATGCGTCTTTATCTCCCTGTTTGACAGGTTTGTCGCAACGAGCAGGGTCCTAGATCGACTTAGTTATTCTTTTCTATATTTTACGTTTTAGTCTACTTTTTTCGCATTAACACGACACAACGGGCATGCATGGTTCAACGATTTTACATATGTTTTTCGTTCAGTGTTATTTTTTCCTTTTTTTTGTTATTTTGTTTTTACCCATTTTTTGATGTTGCTGGTCGTTGACAATGATATAACATTAGTGCTAATTGGCACGGTTTACGATCCCCACCGCAACGCGGGGCCCTTAATACTAATTATCAATCAAATACAAACCAAAATACCTATATTTTAAAATCAATATTATCATCTTATAAAAGCACCTGTTATAGTGTGTTACACCATCCCAAATAATATCCTAGATCATTCCTACACCATTACCAGATTTTAACATCTCTCTCTCTCTCTCCCTCTCTCGAACATTTGAAGCAGGAAGTATGCAAGGCTCATGGGACGAACAACTCCCAGATTGTTGCTATGAACATAAGCAGCCAAGCTTGATCAAACCCTGCAGCCCCACCCCAAATCACCTGCTTTATCTCTCCAATCTTGATGATCAAAAGTTCCTTAGATTCTCAATCAAATATCTTTACCTTTTTGAAAAGTCTGTGCCCATCAATCTGCTTAAACAATCTCTCTCTAGGGTTCTTATTGATTACTACCCACTAGCAGGGAGACTGAAAAACCTGCAACCACGACATGAACATGATGATAATAGGCTTCAGGTTGACTGTAATGGTGAAGGTGCTGTTTTTGCAGAAGCATTCATGGATATGAGTGCTCAAGAGTTTCTTCAGGTTTCCAAGAAACCAAGCAAGTCATGGAGGAAGCTGCTTTTTAAGGTTGATGCTCCTACTTTTGTAGATACTCCTCCCCTTGTTGTTCAAGTAAGTTCCTTTTCTTTTTTTTAGTTTTTAAAAAATTATTAAATAACATCTTGTACTTTTCAAATAAATCGAAGCTTCATCTCGCTCAAAATAAGCTTAGAAATAGCTCACTTGAAATCAACTCAGTTGTAGACAAGTCTACTCAGCTCCGCTCAGTTTGTAAACAATTTGGTTCAAGTTTAACACCGGGTCAACTTGTTTACACTTTTGAACAATAATACTATAGCTCGGTTCAGTTTGTAAACAATTTGAGTTCAAGTTTAACTCTGAGTCTTCTCGGTTCGACTTGTGAAAAATAGTGCTAAACTGCTAACCGCTAAGTCAATTAGAAAATCGAAAAGTTATGAGAAATCTTCTAATCTATAAATATATTTTCTTTTCTATAATGCCATTTCTTTTTCTTTAGGTTTGACCAGCTCTACGACTTTCGTCTAAATATTTATTTTTCCGTATCTAGATTTAAAATATTTGAAATCTTTATTAAGTTAAAAAAAAAATGGAAATACCTTTAACTAAATGTAAAAATGGATGGTGTCGATGAGCCGAATAAAAATGACAGAATTTCAAATCTTTTGGATTCAGATGTGGAAAAATAAACACTCGGACCAAAGTTCCAAAACTTGGCAAACCTCATACACGAGAATGACATTTTACTCTATCTTCTTTTACACTTTATTTAGTTTTTAATTTTATAAAGATGAACATAAAAAGATTAATTGTTTTCAATTTTATACAAGATGAACATAAAAAAGATTAATTGTTCTTTTGATCTCGGTATTTTATTAAATGGAAAGGTTTTTTTTTATTGGATATTAGATCATTAAGAAAACTTAATTAACCATAATTGATAGTTATATTTCTTTGATATATTTTTAGTTAGATCAATAGGGTGAGTTTCTAGAGTGAATACTAGTGTATTTGTAAACTGAGTGAACGAATTCTGACCATTGATTTAAATCATCAAACCGTAAAATACACTTGTGTATTTTCATCATCAAATCTTAGTCGTTGATTAACTTTTGTGTATTGATAATCAATGTCTAGGATTAGTTTAATAGTGTTCACAATCAAAAAGGTTGTTCACTGATGAACCTATACCTAGATCAATATTATTAAATCAAATTAAACTTAGTATTGATAATTACAATACAACTTTTTTAATAGAAACGTGGTACATGTAATATTCTCTTTGTTATAAAACGAAACGTTTGTACATGTTTGTGTTTTTTAGTATCTGTTTTAGAATTTTAGTTCTTCAATAAAAGCTCATCGGACTTTTTATAAAGACAATTCAGTAATATCAATCATTGAACAATAATTTATGATCATTATACTTGCTGTTATATTGTACAACAAAACGATTTACTAATTTTTTTTAACGGACAACAGAATTAATCCTGAGCATTCTTGGAGCACCCATTAGACAAACGGAGTACTCTGAGTGTAACCCGAGTCTACCACCAATTTCGGGGAAAACCCAGTAACCCACCCGCCCGTAGTCACGACAGTGAAATTACCAGTAAAACTCGTTTGGCTCAATGATCCAACTCAGGTTTTCCTGGGTCCCCTATCATTACCCACCAGTACCTCACTCTGTACCATGTGAGAGTTAAACCTGCATCTCTCAAGAAAAATGCAAGTTTCTACCACTTTATCTAGATATGCTTGACGAATTAGTAACTGTGGGAGAAAAACGATACTCGCATGAAATGCTTTAGTGGTTTTTTTTTATTGGAGAAATGCTTTAATGCTAATTCTTTTTGCCAATGCAACATTTTTGCATTATTTGCTACATTTCCATATTTGTTATGTTCATTTTACAATTATAGTAGTATTACTTTTTTTTGCTGATTTTATAATACTTTTCTCCTCCGTGAAAAAGTTTGATCTAGTACTATTACTTTAATATTAATAAATATTGCAATCACTGTTGTAAAACAGGGTCTTGAAAGCTAAGTTACTTGAGTAATTGTTACAAGATAAGTTGTCGAAGCTCGAGTACTCTCCGTCTAGGCCGAGTGCCCCTGAGTACTTTCTGTCTAAGCCGAGTACTTCCAGAGTACTCTCAACTTCGACTAGGGAGTGCTTAACGACTTTTGCAACCATGATTGGGGCTATACCCCTTAGACCACACGGTATGTTAGGGCTTGAAGATGAGACATTATGCGACAAGTGAACCATGCGTCAGAACATGGCGTGGTGCTAAAATGGATGGTGTGGCCTAGGGCGTGGAGACGTGCCGTTTTTAGACACATGGCACACACCTTTGGTATTATTTGAAGCCCTTGAAAATATAAGTTCATATGATGGAAACCTAACTCAGTAGACTGGAGATCCCAAGAGCTGAGTTCAATAGGAAAACCTAGTTGTAGGAATTAGTAAAGTCACTATAGGGGATAACCCTACGTATATATAAGGGAGTTTATTGCAAAGCTTAGTAAACTTCCTAGTCCATTCCTAAAAGTGACAAGTGTGAGGCTAAGCCTATGGCTTTTAATGATTCGACTAAGGTAACCATACATAGTGAATCACCTATGTGAGAGAGAAGTGGGGTCGCTTCAAAGGGTGTTGTTGGGGGCACAATACCTAATGGCTCTCGCAGAACCAGGCTCATGTTCATGACCATAACGAACATAATTATGAGGACTTGACTTTGTCAGGGAGAGTCTTGTATGAAGTGCATTGTCGTCTACACAAACGGCAGACGAGTTCAAAGACATCGAGTTCTACTCAGAGCTAGTGGGCTAGGTGCATTTCATAAGCGAAGGTTCAAAGGGTAACACCTACCTATCGTATGCAAAACTCAACTGCTAAAATCTAATTGGAATAATGTTGTCTGAGATCGACCTCCATTCATGTCGGGGATTGTTGGAAATTGGGTGTGTGAATGAATGTCTCAATTTGGTAAAACTCCTTGTCCCACATAGGTGTGGGAACAAAAGAATGGATTATTTATAAGGTAAAAGGTTTACCTCACTAATATATCTATATGTCATGTTTTACCACAACTCCTACCCCGCGCGCGCAGGGGGGTGCAAAAATGGAACCGGAATCAGTTGAACTCGCAGTTCCGAAAACCCGGGTCCGCGTGGAGCGGTTTTTGCACTGGAGACTCTTGACTACTGTTCTGTTTTTTGAAACTAAAATAAATGAATGATCATTATTTCGGTTTTAAATTATAACAGTTTTGCGCATGATTATCAGTTTCGTAACCGATATACTAATGACCATTATTTGGTCTTTAATTCGTTGAAATCAATTTGGTCATGATTATCAATTTCGTAACCGATATACTAATGACCATTATTTGGTCTTTAATTCGCTGCAATCAAGAGCAGGATTTCGGTTTCGGTTATGGTTCTGGCACTATAAAATGAAGACTAGGCTGGTCAGTTGACACACACCAAAAAACACAACTTCTCCTTTTTTCTCTATCGGTGTTTGCAACATTCCGGCTTCTTTTCAGGCAAGTGCTCAAGTCCGGCAGTGCGCCGTGCTGCTTCGAACCTGCGTACCCTGGGAACAGATGACGAATCTGTTTAACGGAATTGTGTCAAACACAAGCCCGGTTCACTCGTTAACTGTTTCTTTATTTCTGTTTCTAATTATTTTGCAGTTCTTACAGTAGCAGTTTTCTAACATTATTTTATAATTCAAATTATATAAAATGCATTAAAATTTTATAAGAACATTACTAATAATCAAAATACATAACATTAAAATTTATAAAATGTTACATAAAATTTAAAGATATTACATAAAATTAAACATTACCTAATATTAAAATTAAAAAAACACATAATTTAAATAAAAAATCTAATGATTTCTCACGCCGAGACGTGCTTAAATTCACGATGATGCTCATGCCTAAAGTTATGAGAGCCACTGATTGATGTCGTCATCCCTGAGATCACCACCCTCGTGCCCCACATCGGTGTGGATCGTCTCGAATCTTTCACTATCCGAGTGGATTACCCTAAAACGAGACTAAAGGGCGTCGACGTTCGGGTGGTCTCACCCCTATGGACGCAACAGTTTTGTCGGATTGTCCTCCAAAAAGAACCGCTCGTTCTCCTACCCGGCCGGCGTGTGGTGGCTCAAAGCTTTGACCCACAACTCGCAAAGTGTGATATCTTCTTCTTCGGTCCACGCAACTGTTGTCATCTCCGGTTTTGTTTTTTAAGTGGAAATGGTTTAGAGTTTGTATAATTATGGGTGAAGTTGTAGAGTTTGTAAAAAAAATGAAGTAGTGGGTTGTTTATATAGGGTAAAATTTGATTTTGAAAAAAGTAAAGGTTTTAAAAATTTACCCGTTGGGGTTTACCGGCTATCACCCACATCGAATAACCACGTGCCACGTCATTACCAAAAGTATCTCCACCCTGGTGGAGAATCACTCGCCTCTTGAACAACGTTGTCCTAAACGTTATGGACGGGCCGGTGTGCACGACGTTGAGATGCGACAACGCCACTTTAAAACACCCACATCGTGTGGTCTTAGAGTTGGACTTCGCATGGGTGTTGCTCTCAGATCATACATAGGGAACAATCCCTTTTTAAGGAATACCTTGTGATGGTACACCAATAGACGTCCTAAATAAATATGCAACGTAATAAACTTAATTCTGAATAATATTCTCAATCGAGGGATATATCTATTTATAAAAATATATTTTACAATAAAAGAATAGAAGAATACATAAATTACATAAAGGTATTCCTAATATAAAATATTGACAAGATATTATCTAATATCCTCCCTCAAGCAAGACGGTGGTGTTCCTAAACGCAGCAATCAATGGAAAAGATCGAACTGAGCACATGGAAGACTCTTGGTGAAAATGTCCACAACAGGAAGCTTGGTTGTTACAAACTTGGTATCTAATTTCCGAGATGCAAAAGTTCACGAATAATGTGATAATCAAGGTCAATATGTTCTGTGTATTTATGAGAAATTGGATTTTGAGTAAAAAAATGCACTTTGATTATCACAAAGGATGGTGAGACAATCAGGTGGTTTACTCATGAAGTTCTCAAAGAAGGTGAGTAATCCAAACATCTTAGTAGGCGTGTTTGTCATCGCCTGATATTCATATTCACAACTAGAGCGAGAAATGATAGGTTGTTTCTTTGCGCTCCATGAGATAAGGTTGCCACCTAAGAAGAGTGAATACACTAAGTTGATCATCAGAGCGATAATGAGTAGGATTTGGATACCAATCACCTTCAGAAATCAGGGACATCATGGAAGTGTGTGTCACTGTGTCCCAATCTTGCTACTTATTCCACCACTGCAACACCATCGGATGATAACTTGGCCAGTGCCTTTCATGCCCAATGTCATGTTACAACTCGTGGTCCCAATTGGTGCGTCGACACAAGTGCAACCATCGATACAAGTGCAACCGATACCATATTTGATTTATTTCTAAATGATCTCCTCAATTAAGGGAGATTATTCTATACAATTTACAATAAGAGAATACAAGAATACATAAATTACAAAAAAGTGTTCCTAAAATTAAATATTTTACAAGATGTTATCTAATACCCAGGAAAGTAGAAGATGGTTAACAAAAAATGGAGTTCACGCAAGATTCGGAGGAAAAAAGAAGGGTTGGGTCCAAACAACAAAGCCATTGTAGTTAAGGTGTTATGCTACCCTTGAGGTCAATGGTTTGAGCCACACCAAAGACTAATTAGCGTAAAAATAGTTGTTGAAAAAAGAAAGAACCACTTAAGAAGACGGAGAAATTGGAATCACATCAAAAGGAAAATTGGTTTCGTGAAAAGGGACATGACAACATGTATACATGTTGAAAGTGAAAGGATCAAGGTGAATAGATACTACAAGCATAACCAAAGATATGAAACAGAAAGAGGGTTTCTCTTGTCGAAATTTACCGAGACAGAGAAGGTAAAGGAACCAAATAGATGAAAATCTAAATTATTGGTGTTACGGAAAAACATATTATTACTAGAAAGAGAGGGAAGGATTCACTAAAAAGTAGATTTTGGCTAAGAAGCCTAAGGAGAATTGTGATAATGTCATGTGAAGGGAGGAAGGGCATTTTGGTCCTTATAAATAGAAGTGTCAAATGATATGTGGCACCCCTTTTGTTTTCTAAAAATACAACAAAAAAAATTCAGTACAAAAAATCTAACACAAAAAAGACAGTACAAAAAAATATAACATAAAAAATGCAGTACAAAAAATACAGCAAAAAAAAATCTAGTAAATCGACAATGCTAATAAAAATTAACTTTTTATTTGATCTTACCCTAGAAAGAGACGTGCCTCTTTATTGAACAAACAAAGCCTATAGAAAAAAGGATTTGGGATTACTAAGTCGACTATAATAATGAAAATATGAAGAACGAGAAAAAGAACTCGGAAGGCAGGTAACATATAGAACCCATAAAGGTTAGTAAGCTAAGTGGAATGGTTTAAACATGCATTCACGTGAATGTTGAAAAAAAACAATTATATAAAGTAATTCGTAATTTTTTAAAGGAAAATTAGTTTTTAATAAACCAACCTTTGCCTCATTGGTAAATAATAATCCAACCTACAGAATTGGTATATAATAATCCTACCTATTAGGGTTGTAAACGAACCGAACGTTCAGCGAACAGTTCGTGAACCGTTCGACGGGAAGTTCGTTTATGTTCGTTCGTTTAATAAACGAACGAACATGAACAAGATATTCCGTTCGATTAGTTGAATGAACGAACATGAACAGAGGTCTCGTTCGTTCGATTGTGTTCGTGAACGTTCGGTAAGGTGTTCGTGAACATTCGTTGATTTGTGTTCGTTTATGTTCGTATGTTTGTGTTTTAATTGAAGATCTTTGTACTTTCTTATATTTTATTTGTACTTTTTATATTATTAAACTTTTATTTATTTTATTTCCCTAACAATTAAACTAGGAAACCCACTTTCACCTTGTTTATGTATCATTTTCCTTTAATTTCTCATTATTTACTTTCATGAATACGATCGACCTCTGTTCCACAATAAGGAATTGAAGTTCGAGTGCTACTCTCTTGGCCATCTATCTTTATCATTCGTCGCATTCACCAAATTTATTTGTGTTCGTGAACCGTTCGCGAACACACTCATTTCCTTAATGAACGAACACGAACATAAAATCTCGTTTGGTAATTGTTCATGAACCGTTCGTGAACACATTTATTTCCTTAACGAACGAACACGAACAAGGCCTTGTTCGTGTTCGTTCGGTTCGTTTACAGCCCTACTACCTATCAACATGTTGGTACACAATAAACTTTCGTTAGTTTTTTTAACTGAAGTTAGTTTTTAAGTTTTATTTATTACACAAACAGTCCCTGTAGTTGTAATTTACTAGTTTTAACTATGAGTTAATAGCCAAAATGGTCCCTGAGGTTTGCTCTCTCTCCAAACACCCTTCTTTCTCTTCTCTCTCTCTCATCTCTGTCGAACACTACCAACACCACCACCGCACCGCCACCACCACCACCACAGCCACAGCACCACCACCACCACACCGCCATTAAACAAAAAAAAGGATAAAATGGGCGCTGCCCAGAATCGAACTTGAGTACCCACATCCACCGAACGACAACTTAACCGCTCCACAACAGCCTTCATATCAGACAAACTTTGCATCCATTAAATTTTATATAAACGATAATTTCGGTTCCTTTTTCACTTTGCCGCCAAAACCCATGAAGAGTACAGCTTCAACATTCCTTTTCTTTCTCTATTTGATTCCCATGTTTCCATAAACAAACCAATCAAGAACAGAAACATTACCGACTACCAACTATTAACAGCGACAACTTAGTTTATTTTTTTTTAACATCCCTGATTTCTCGATTGCTTGTGATTCTCCTTTTTCATTTCCTTTCTTAAAAACCATCGCTGATTTCTCGAGATTATTTCCGGAAATAAACCTTCCAAATGAAGGGAATTGAAACGCGTTTTTTAAGGATCAGAACCTCCGTTACATGCTATAAAAACCGAACCCTTCTACTCCCTCACATCACCACAACACCCTCTTAAACTCTATTATTTTCGTATTTCTCACCGGAGTTTACGACGGACTTCGCGACCTTTTACGTCTCGGCATATCAATCTATTCTATTTTTTTTCTTTGTCGTGTTACAACCCCCTCAGCCGCTACACAAATCCATACCAACTTACCGAAACCATCGCCGGAAACCTGCATGCCCGTCGGAGATGGCGATGGTGGTGGTGGTGGTGGTGGTGGCGGCGGTGTGGTGGTGGCGGTGGCGGTGGCGGTGGCGGTGGCGGTGGCGGTGGCGGCGGTGCGGTGGTGGTGGTGGTGGTGTTCGACAGAGATGAGAGAGAGAGAAGAGAAAGAAGGGTGTTTGGAGAGAGAGCAAACCTCAGGGACCATTTTGGCTATTAACTCATAGTTAAAAGTAGTAAATTACAACTACAGGGACTATTTGTGTAATAAATAAAACTTAAAAACTAACTTCAGTTAAAAAAACTAACGGAAGTTCATTGAGTACCAACATGTTGATAGGTAGGATTATTATATACCAATTCTGTAGATTGGATTATTATTTACCAAGAGGGCAAAGGTTGGTTTATTAAAAACCAATTTTCCTTTTTTTAAAAATGACCAAATTGTGGTCCACCCATATAAGTTTGTTCGTTTTCTTGACTCAATAGAGATTTCTCTCTAAAGTCTATATTAAATTAATTATGACGGTGTCTTATCTTAAGTCCGGTTTAACTTGTCCAATCAATGAACCGCTAAGATGGCTGGCTAAATGACGTACATAAAAACATCACCCAACCTAAATATATGTAAGAAAAAACGTATTTTGTTTGTCGTATTATTTGTCAAATTATTCATGATAGTACATAAAACGTACATATGTACTTTTGTTTTTGTCTTCAATCATTGCAGGTGACGAAACTTCGTTGTGGAGGAATGATTATATGCACGGCTATCAACCATTATCTATGTGATGGCATTGGTACATCTCAGTTCCTACATGCATGGGCCCATCTTACTAGGAATCCCACTAATAGTGTACCAATAACACCTTTCCATTCACGCCACGTGTTTAACCCAATGTCTCCCTCTTCACATCTACCATTTGTTCATCCAGCATTTACCAAAAATGCCAACAAACAGACCCTCAAAGACCATAACTTGACCCTTAACCAATATTTACAGTCTCAACCACTTGTTCCTGCATCATTGACCTACACTGCCGCAAATATTCATTCCCTCAAGAGTCAATGTGTTCCTTCACTGAAATGCACTACCTTTGAGGTCTTAGCGTCTCATACATGGCGTTCATGGGCTAAATCACTCGATCTTGAACCCTCACTTGAGGTGAAGCTCCTATTTTCGATGAATATTCGAAATAAGATAACTCCGGAGATACCAAAAGGGTATTATGCCAACGGATTTGTGTTGGCATGTGCGAAGACAAACGTAAAAGAGTTGGTTGATGGTAATTTGCACCATGTAGTGAAACTAGTTCAAGACGCCAAGTCATCCCTCACGGATGATAGCGTAAGTGGGATTTTATTGTTACTAGAGGATAAAAATGTAAGCACCGATCTCGCTACAAGTTTAGTTATATCTCAATGGTCTAAACTTGGGTTGGAGAGCTTGGATTTTGGAGAAGGAATGCCATTGCATATGGGCCCTGTTAGTAGTGACATTTATTGTTTATTTTTGCCCATCATAGGAGATTCTAATGCTATCCGAGTCCTAGTATCGTTGCCCAAGAGCGTGGTTAGCAAATTCGAGTATTACATGAATACATTTCTTCAGACAAATAATGTACTAGCTACCAAAATTGGTGAGAAATGTGAGTTTGTATAATTTTCATTTGTTTAACTAAGAGTGTGACAACATTGTTAGATTGACTTGATTGTAACATGCCACTAATAAGCATTTGAACCTTATTTTTACACGGTTCTTAGATAATTATGTTGAAATAACAAGGTAATCAACTTCCTTTACTCGTAAACCTGCAGAACTCTATTGATGTTTGGATGCCATAGTGAATGTAAAAGTTGTATTAGCCTTTTGGAGTAGTATATTTGGATGACATATATTTATATATTATTATACATATCAAATTATATATATAGAGGAAGGTTCAAATAAAAACCATTAGTTAACGCCAAAACTCAAAAACTAACTAAAAAAGCCTATATCTTTTGGAGTAGTATATTTGGATGACATATATTTATATATTATTATACATATCAAATTATATATAAAGAGGAAGGTTCAAATAAAAAGCACTAGTTAACACAAAAACTCGAAAACTAACTAAAAAAGCCTAAAAAACATACCAAATTTTTTTTCATACCAATTTTCGCTATTTTAGATATATAAAAAAAACTTTTTTTCAAAAAAAAAAAAAAATTGTAGTGCACATGTGTAATAGTACACGTGTATTATTACACATGTGTACTACAAAATATTTTTTTTTGAATTTTTTTTATATACAAAAACTAGCGATTTTAATAACAAAATTGTTAAAAAAAAAATTGGTGTCTTTTTTAGGTTTTTTTAGTTAGTTTTCGAGTTTTCGCGTTAAAAGTGGTTTTCATTTAAACCATCCCAATTTGGTAAAAGCATATATATTTAAGTGTTATATAAAACTAAAAGAGTAAACTGCCATTTTGGTCCCTGTGGTTTGGTCACTTTTGTCACTTTAGTCCAAAACTCAAACCTTTTGCATCTGGGTCCTTGTGGTTTCAGTTTTATTGCCATTTTGGTCCAAAAATGAAATCAGGTCATATTTGTCTTATAAAATCCTGCAATTTTGTCCTTTTCCTCATGGGCAAATCAGATTATATTTGTCTTATAAAATCTGGTATTTATTTATAAAAAAGAAATGACCATTTTGCCACTGAGAAAAAGGACAAAATAATAGGATTTTATAAGACAAATATGACCTGATTTCATATTTAGACCAAAATGGCAATAAAACTGAAACCACAGGGATCTAGATGCAAAATGTTTGAGTTTTGGACCAAAGTGGCAAAAGTGACCAAACCACAAGAACCAAAATGGCAGTTTACTCAAACTAAAAAAAAAGATAATACTTTAATATTGTTATATAATGTTGGTCTAAGACCGTGGGGTATGGTGGGGCTTGGGTTGGGCTTGGGTTTGGGCATTTGTTAGACACGTGGAATGGGAGCCTCCCCCCCCCCCCACCGCCTAGTGACGTGTCCGTGGGGTATGGCGGGGCGTGGGTTGGGTGCACCGCGTGGCAGATTGTTAAAAAAAAACAAAAAATACAAAAAATTTATAAAATTCACACAACATTTATAAAAAAAAAAAACCTACAACTTCATTAAAATTTTAAAAATTACAAACCTAGAGCGTTAGATAAATTTCAAAAAGGGCGATCTTGTCGAACGCCTTTCGCTCTTTGCCTCGAAACTCTATGTTTGCCACCGCCTCCCTGTCCTCATGGCTTAACTCGCCGCTCGGAACGGCTTCGTAGCAAGCCTTGAAACGATCGAGCTTGGGCCGTAGCTCGCGCCATTTGTGTTGGCATGCGTTGAGGTTGTGGCGGTCGTTACCAACATTATGTCGGTAGGTGACGAATGCTTCCGGCCAATATTTTGTTTGGCCCGGTGGCCGCCCCTTTATAGCATCAACGACGCTTGTGACGAGAGCCAATTCTTCCTCGTGAGTCCAAGATGCCATGTTCTTTGTGGGATGGGGGGACCAGTGGGTTAGCGGGTTCGAGAAAAGTGGGTAGCCGGTGGGGTTGGGTTCATGGGATGGGGGGACCAGTGGGTTGGGGGTTACATTTTATATAGGGGTTGTTGGGAGACCCGGGTGGCGGTTTGGTTTTCGCCCAAACCGTTTGAATTTTAAAATTCAAAATTTGAAAAGTCCGCTATGACATGGCGGGGTGAGCAAATGGGAGGCAGCCAGCTAGCATGTCCATACCGTCCCACACCCGGTTTGAAAGCCAAGCCCCAAGGGCCACGCCCTAACCCAAGCCCACCCGGGGTGGTGGCTTGGGCGTTTTCCCCAACCCAAGCCCCATACCCCATGGCCTAATTATTATTGTTGGACTGAGTTGTGAGTTGTGATATATCCAGTGGTAATACATGTAAACAAGTAGCCCACTACTAGGCAGCTTTATAGACCAACATGAGAATATATTATTGTCCAGCATTCCTTCAACAAATCAATTTCCCCAACAAGGTCTACTTGCAATTCATATATGATAATTCTCAAATTCTCAATAGTGAATGAACAGTAATATTATTATTATTAAATTTAAATTAGAATTATTCACTTTGAAAATTATCAGGTATAGGTATTAAATTTGAATTAGAATTAAGAGATGAGCAAATGGTATCGGGTATAGGTATCCGTCTTAAATTTACCAAACCGGTGTATTTTCGGTACCGGTTCTACACATGTATTCACCGGTTCTTACCCACAAATACCGGTGCCGTACCAATACCGTCCAGTACCGAACCGTACCATACTAGGTATATTCGGTACCGGTACCCACTTATGGGGATTTCGGTAACGGTATTTTCGGTACCGGTTGGTACCGAGCTCACAAATCCTGTAGCAACGCAGCAATCCAAGTAATTGCACCGTTTAGATTACTTTTCATATACACAGTAAGTAAATTGTTTTTTCGTTTGAATGAGGTTTTATATACACAACAACTTATTTTGCTTTCTTTTTTGTTTTCTTCTGTAATGAATGAATTGTAGCATGTAAAATTAACTTGAATATTTAGAATATTGATGAGCAAATCGTATCAAATCCTGTAAACGAACCGGTATCGTATCAGTACCAAATCGTTTTCGGTACCAATTTGGTATCCACCTTTTGGCGTTTTCAGAATCGTTACTTTAGGTTTGACACCGGTCTAGCACCATACCTGTATTTATTGATTTTTACCTTCAAATACCATACTGTATTGTACCGAACATTTTCGGTGCCGATACCTAATTTCAATAATTTTCCAGATCGGTACTTTCGCTGCCATTACCAGTACCGAGCTCATCCATATTTTAACGTGTTAGCACCGTAATAACTGAACTGAAAACAACCGAATTTCCAACGTGTAGGACGTGTGGGTCCTATTATTATATATTAGGTTATTTAAAATCGTTTTTTATGACGGAGTGACTATTCTTACCACGTCATTTTATTTATGATTTGATATTCGGTATCTGTTTGTCGTTGCTTACACGCCTTTTGTAGTCATTGGGTCCCGCCGCAACGCGCGGATGGAAAATAACTAGTTATTATTAAATTGTTCTCTACTTTATATAAGATTTATATTTAAAGCATCAACGATAAACATTCAAAATGCTTGTCATAGAAGATTAAAAAAATTACTAATAATTGTACCTTTGTTAATTGAAACAAAAATTTTCAACCCAGTGGACTTAAAAGTAATCAAAGGTAATGCTAATTGAGGTGTGGATATAAATAACAGAGTTAGAACATAGAGAAGTTTTATGTATGTTTCTATATGAATTAAAGAAATTGCAACTATTTTTGTGTATTAATTCCATTGAAATTTTGCTTTGCCTTAGACCAGTATTCAACATATGGACCTCACTTAGGTACCTTTTCTTTATAGGAATAATTGCATATTTCCCCTTAAAAACACCTTTAATTGCATATTTATCCAAGCCTAAATAAAAATTGCATATTTCCACTTCCCTGTTAAAATGACAAAACTACCCTTCTCAAAATTAAAAGATCAAGGTTAGAGAAAAATCTTCACATCATTCTAATTCAAACGACGTTCCCTTTTCTTCTTCTTCACACAGCAGTGACCAGCACACAGCAGCGACATAGGCGACCAGCACATAGCGATTTCCGGCCGACGATTCTTCTTCTTCTACGGCGCCGGCGATTCTTCTTTTTCTATGGCGATTTCCGGCCGGCGATTCTTGTTTAGGTTAGTAATTGTTTTATGTAATCCATAAAGGTCTTGTTAGATTTCCGGCCGGCGATTATAACTTTATGTAATCCATAAAGGTCTTGTTAGATTTGTGTAATCCTATAAAGGGTTTTTTGCATATTTCCCCTTAAAAAACTTTGAAATTGCATATATACCTGAACCAAAAATTAAATTGCATATTTCCCCTCTATTAACTAGTAAAATTACAAATTTACCCATTTTGATTTAATTTATTAAAATTAAATTATAGAAAGACTATTTTACCCTTCATTTTACTAAATTTTAGAAAATTGCATATTTACCCTTTTTTACTAGTTTTTGTCTTTTTTCACTACTTGCATTTTTTCATGAAGTTTTTTTTTTTTTTTTTGTTATTTTTCCTCATGAACTAGAGTAACAATCATAAAAAATACAATTGACAATCATCTAAATAGAAAACAAAATGCCAAAAGTTTAATCCATTACGGTACCAAAAAAATTATCCCAAAAGAACAACCACAAAAATTTCATGTAACAATATCCAAAAAATGAAAAAGACAAATGCCAAAGTTTTGACCATTTGGTACCAAAAAAGTAAATTGCTCGACTTCGATTAGTTATTTTCACATGTTTTTGTTCTTTTTCCCCGTTTGCATGTTGATGGTTGATCTTACAATGCCGAATTTTTGCATTTTTTTTGTTGGTGTCCATACCCACCACACCGGTGACACTTATATTTTTTTCTTTGCTCATCATTTTCTCTAATTCTCTCCCTTCTTGGTCTTCCGGGCGGCCGTTTGATAATAGGTGGGTATATCTTCTCCTCATCATCTACATGCACCCATTGATCCTTTGTAGGCATCGGAGCAACTTCTAGAGCATAAGCCGATTTAAATTTCTCAATAGTGAAGTAAGAATCAACAAACTTCTCCTAATTTACATCCCTTGTGAAAGCAATAAAAGCAGCTGTATGTAGACATGGAATACCTTTAACTTGCCAAACCCGACAAGTACATGTTTGCTCATCAAGTACGACCTCCCAACGCTTTTCGTCGCGTTTCACTTAAGCTCGTTTTTCACTACTTCTACAAACTTCGTACTCGCCCAAATTCTACATATAACATAGAAAAATATCAACAAGTTCATACAAATTTTAATCTAAAATAAAATTTATAATAAGCAATAAACACCAATACACTAACATTCGAGATTCGATTAAGATAACTCTTAGTTTTAGGTACTAATGTACCCTTCCATTTCTTTAGAATACACCTTTTTTTTTGTCAAATCGTACCATAATCTTCTCCCTCATGGAATCTAAAAGTTCAAGAACCGGCTTATAACGTAATTCACCAATCTAAGCGTTAAATGCCTCTGATATGTTGTTAGTGATGATGTTGTACCAAACTTGGATCGGCACCGTATTTTATTGTGATTCTCATTGATATAAGTAAGTGCATCTTTATTCGCTTCACCTATTTCTTTTAAGCATCTTTCAAACTTGGTAGCATTAAAAGTCTTTGCGGCTCACCATAAAGTTCTAGTGAAAAAGTCTCCGCGAAAGTGTTTCTTGAAATTGTTGTACAAGTGTCTGATGCATTCTCTATGCTCAACAGTAGGATAAACCTGTGTAATTGCTATTTCCAAACCTTTCTGCATGTCAGACGATATAACAAGACAATTTGGTGTACCAATTGCTTTCTTAAGTAACTCAAGATGTCACACCTGACTTTTGCGGAAGCGTATGATGTGTGACTGGTTTAATATCATTGCATTTAATCATAATAAACAACTACATGATTAAAACGATGTTCATCCATTCATAAAATTTGAGTATTACAAGCACTGGTTATTTAAGTTGTAAAACACAACCTTCGACTAGGTTACAAACCAACAAAAGTGGATGACATCTAAACTTGAAGTCTACTTCTAGAAACAACACCCGCGCCCAAGATCCATCCTGTTACCTGAAATACATGTAATTTTGGAAAACATCAACAAAAGTTGAGCGAGTTCATGCGTTTTGTGTGAGTACTGTAATCTTGTAAATCTTTGAGAGACTCCTTTGTAAACAGGTATGAAAAGCGTGTATGAACATAAATGTTTTACAAGGATTTTTAAGGCATGTGAGGACATAGGGAGCACTCGTAATGAGTAGGCTTATACCCTTGTCGATTATCCTCGACTATGTCGATTTCCCTCGACTATGTCGAATTTCCCTTCGACTATGTCGATTTACCTCGACTATGTCGATTTACCTCGACTATGTCGATTTACCTCGACTAAGACACCGAAGCACTCGAGAGGTCACATAAGGACCATGAGTGGGGCTCGGTCGTACCCGTTAGATCTAACCCTCATCCCTAATTAAGTATTAATGGCATTTCAATATTAAGTCTATGCTCACATGATCTAGTATTTCATAGGCATTTCATACCGTTTAAGCATTCGTAACATATATTCCACCCCCGAGAGTTATAAAACCAAAAACAGTTAAGAGAAAAGGGGGAGCATGAACTCACTGGTTTGCGTCTTCGGTACTTGTAACTCAAATCTCCGTAGCAAACACGACTCCCTACAATGTACTAGGGTCTATTAGACGAATGGGTCGTGCCTTGCCTTAGTATTTACGTTTCTTTTATGTCTCCAATGTTATCCCAAGTTATAATTACTTGTTAAAATAATAACTATTTTAACTTTGAATTATATTTAATTTGGAATAATTGTTAAACAATATTTTTGTGACAATACTTCTCAAGTATTTATTTTCGTATTTCCTTCCCAAGGATGGGGGTATTTCATACATGTATTTTCGTATTCTTGTATTTGTAGTTTCCAAAATTATATATTTTCAAGTCTTACTTCAGAAAATATATTTAAACTTATTTTGCCCAAAAAATAATGTATTTCAAGAAAATATATATTTTTCTCAAAAATCATATATCTTCTAAATATTTCGTGAAAATATAATTTTATTTCCAAAAATAATATATTTTCTCTTTGTCGAAAATACAATATTACTCTTGTAATATTTTTAAAAATCATGTTTTCATTTCTTGTATCCAAAATAATATCTACCAAAAATATATTTGTAATGGTATTTTCCGGAGTATTTTATAAGTTACGTTCTTGTTCGGTTTGCCAATATTTAAGTGTGTAACTTATATACTTTATTCCTTGTAATTTTTGGTATTATTTTGGATTGTAAGTTCTTGGTATTTGTTAAGTTACATTATTTTACCCTAAAATAACATAACTATTTCACAAAGTATACAAATATTCACACAAGTGTCTTTAATATAAAATATATATTCTAAATATATATTTATCCGTTTTTATTTACAAAAACCAACCTACAATACTTGTATTTTTTTGTAACAAAATTTATGGCTAAGTTTATATTGAAAAACATAGTTTAAAACATATTTGTAAATACTTGTTTAGAAAATATTTTCTAAGTGTTTGTATTTTTAGAAAATTTTGCCATAGTTTCCTTTGAAAATGGAGGTGTCCATGCTATTAAAGCATATCATTTTCTTTTCAAAAAATCAACACACAATAATCGACAATCAACCCTAAACAATATTATACTTACCAAGTGCAAAAACTATTCAATTTACATAACAACATGAACTTGATCTTTCACAAAAACTTGTAGTAATTTGGTAATGTTTTTAGTAGGTCTAGTTATCCTTTAAAGTATGTTTATTTCTTAATAAACTTTTATTCTTGAAAATTTTAGGTGTTTACAACTTGTAAACATACTTTACAAAAACGTTTCTTTATTAAACCTTCTTGTTTCTCTAGTGTTTCTACACTTATTTTATCACTAAAAATAGTGTAAGTTTAAGTAAAAACCAAGATCTTCTAAAAATCACATTTTAGACTTGGTTCTTTTAGGAAAACCATTCATTATTCTTGGATCTATACGTTTAACAACTCACTTGATTATCATTTTTCAAGAAATCATTTTATTTTCAAGTTCATGTTTACACATGAGGATGATCATCTTATTTCTTTACATAATCATTCTCTCACTTGCTAGATCATGTGTTTAATCACAATCTAGCAAGCTCCTTATGATGATTAACATCATAATCTCAAGAAAACAATAATCAAATATCATTCATACACTAAACAACACTATTTCATCAAGATTTCATCATATGCAAGCTTTTTGTTCATGATTCATGATTATGTCTTTTAGTGTTCTTGTGATTTACAACATAATGCATCTTTTAACCAACTAAACTAGAAGTATAAAAGGGTTACAAGGATCTTACTACTAGCTCTAAGCTAGGGAAGAACACAAGATGAATATGGAGTGGATAAAAGCAATTGATGGTGGTCCTTCAAGATCCAAGAGTTCCAAGCTTCGTGACTCACCTTCTTATACCTCAAAATGATCTTGGAATGGTTAGATGATGATTGAAAAATGGTGGTGGTGGGAGTATGGGTTTCGGCCGAGATGAAGAAGGAGGGAGGAAGAGGTGAAGTGTTGAGAAGTGTGGATGCTCATGACCCTCCATGTTCTCTTATAACCTCACATTTGAGTATTACACATTGGGTTTTATGTTTCCAAAGTACAATACACAATCTTCTCCTAAATCAAGAGAAGATTACAAGATCTTAGCAAGATTATGGGGATCAAGGGTGGGCCACCCTTGAATCGTAAATGAGAGGGGGGTAAGTGTAACTTTGATGGTAAATGATGTTAATTAGTTGGAGGTTAAGTGTAAAGTGTCACACCCCAACCGATGGCGGAATCATCAGGGCATGGCACTGAGCGAAACAGATTGTCCAGAAGTTTCCATAACAACTATTATTACTATTCAATTTATATAATACGTCCCATACCGTACCTTAAATAGTAAACAAATTATTACAGATAACATCAAGTCAAATATTCTGTTCCGACAACTTAGATTTCAAATATAAATATTGTTCAAATGCTTCTAGAGACTCGATCTGCAAGATCTACAGACAACTATGCTCTAGACGCTTATTCTAAGCTCGCCATCCTAGCAGATAAGCATCCTAATTGTCTGTCACATACGTTAAAATAAAGTCAATACATATAATGTAAAGGTGAGCATACAAGTTTGATAATAGCATAATAGAGTTCGAATAATTTACGCATAACCAGCACGTACACAGAGGAAAACGAAGCATGTTAATTATCGACATGGATCTATCGATACCAATGACTGCGGGTTGACTGCCCGAGGCAGTTCGCAATACATGATTACCACCGTAATCCATGCAAGTAATGGTCCTTAACAACCCCCGTGTGAACGAGTGCTGAGTCCAAACTATAGTACTATCGTCGTTAAAGCAGGTAGACAACATTCCACGTGTAAACATAACAACAAGCATTCATTTAGTCACGTAATACATGCGGTACGGTTAGCGTTCAAATAATTGAGTAGTGTGTTTGATAGTGATTTATAATAAGTAACGTATGTAACACCCAAAAGTGCTAAAGCAAAAAAGGGTTCGAGTATACTCACAGTAATTGATGGATTGAAGGGAGCACTTGAGAGTAGGGTTAGCCTGAATAGATCGATAGCATAACGATGAGTAACGCGTAAAACGAATACAAGCGTTGATGGGTCGAACAGCCTGGTCGATCGAACGGTAGGTTCGATCGGACGGGTTGTTCGTTCGGTTTGACAGTCCGTTCGGACAGCCTGTTCGGTCGGCCGGTGGGCTCGATCGGTTGGGCTGTTCGAGTGGATTGTTTCTTCCTTTGTGTAGGATGTGTTTGTGTACGATGGCTTGGCTTTTGAAGTTTTTGTTGTAGCATTTGTAAACATTGAAGTATCCTTACCTTTCAGGTCGATCGATCGAACGGACCGTTTGATCGGCCGGCTTAGCCGATCGGTTAGGTACTTCATCAACAAGTTCTCAGTAAGGTGTCATCCGATCGGACGGCTGTTCGTTCGGGTGGCACTCCTAGTGCATCGAACATGTTGAAAATCGATTAAGTATTGAAGCATAGTATCTCATGATCTGAAGAGTAATTCAAGTCAGACCGTAGTCCGATCTAGCAGCACTTCGTTCAATACTAGACTTCATGAAATTGTTAAGGCGTGGGGCCATATGCTAGCCAATCATTTGGCCTGGTCGATCGGTTGGCTGGTCCGATCGGCCGGGCTGTCCGTTCGGACAATCAGTCCGATCGGTCAGCATCCTGACCTGGTCGTCTTGATCGTCTAACATTTGGCTGTTCTGATGGTTTGTCGTTATATTGAGGTGCTTCGTTAATGAGTTGAACCATAGAACCCTCATTCTTACTTGTTTCTCCTGCTCGAACAGGAATCACCCAAATCCGACAGGTGAACTGTTTGGAACAGAGTTTAACGTTTAACCCGAAATCGGTGGACCTCGTAGATAGAACCCGAATCTTGAGTCGTGCAACCATCGGAATGATTAGCAAGCCGGCACAAGTTCCGTTTCTATCGGTTTTAAGACTTTGAGTGTAAAAGAGTTGAAAGAAAGTTGGAGAAACCATCTTTCAATCCTTTTCACCGAGAAATGTTCAGATCTATGACAGATCTTTGCTTGTTTATGTGGAAATCGGCTAGATCCAAGTTATTCTTGATGGATTGAGGCCAAAACATGAAGTTCTTCAAGAACACCATGATGACATCATCCTAGAATGCTTGAATCTTGAGGATTTCACGGTTAAAAGTTAAGATTTGAAAGATAGAAAGGTGTAGGAGTGTGTATGTGACAACCCTCATTAAAGCAGGTATCCGTATGACTTAATTAATAATTAATTACTGCTTAATTATTGTGCTTACTTGAGCTTGTGGATAAAATGCTACTTGAATGTTGATACATGCACATACTTGCATCATACTCTATTTACTGTCACTACATTATTTACATGCTGAACCTTAGTGACAAACATGATGCACAAAAGCACAGTAGCACTATGAACGACCTATTGAACATGCTGATAAAGCCAGCATCAGGCAGATATTGCCTCTAAGGCCTGTATGAGCCAGAAATAGTTACTACACTAGTGGTGAGTGTAGGGATACAAGGGTTGTAGAACTGCGTCTCTAGGAATGAGTTACAGTGAATCGAATGTGCCTAAAACGTACTCTAAGCACAAAATTCAGCACTTTAATTAACAATTCAGCTTTTAGCTAACAAATAAAGTGCCAAAACACGAGAAAAATATTACTAGACACTTTCCAAAGTGTCGGGAATAAGTTGTGTCACTAAAAATGGTATTAACGACACTTTAAAGCTTTGTTTAACGCTTTAACGGATTACTATCCAACCGAACAACCGAACTATACCCGGAATATGAAAATATTGTTAATAACATTATTTGTCATTTTTTCTGAGCCAGCTAGGGTCCCTGAATACCCTAACACCCACTGTAATGCACAACACACTACTAACCGGGTTAATCAATTAACTAACCTAGATTAACCTAACTATTATCTAACTAGTTTGTTAGAAATGAACTAGCTAACCCCCCCCCCCTTGGCCGATTTCGGTCACAATGTGACCCACACATGTACCATTTTGATTATTTTAATCTAAATTGTTCCATATCTAGTAGACATATGGATTCTTGGATATTAATCACCCTAATTGTCTATAAGAACATGGAATGGCACAACATAACACTCACAACTCTCCACAACAACACTCCCTCTCTCTCTCTCAAAGGCTTCGGCCGAACACCCCTACACAATCCATCATATTTTCGAGTTTAGTTCATCCAATTCCATGACCATACAAGCGTTAAGGATCACGGATAAGAAGGCTTGGTGCATTCGGAACTCAAAGGACCTCTTCTCGTTGCTTTTATCCTCTCATTTTGCGTCTAGATTCTTCCCTAGCCTCGAGCTAGTAGTAAGTTGCTATAATCACCCTCTCAAACTATTTTGAAGTGGTTAAAATGATATGTAACGGTTAAAACTCGTAATCTTACAAGATGAAGCATAAAAGTCTACTAAAAACACTAAAAGTGATGGTTAAAAGCTTGTTTGATGTGTAAATCTTGTAGTATTTGTTTTGAGTAGTTATTTAGGCCCGATCTATGTTGTGGTAGCTCGGATCATCGTTTAACCCGGGTTGGTCATGATCATGGATCATGACATAAAGTTGTATTGGATGTAACAAGGGTTAAAGGATGAAACTCTACCACACACGAATCATGAACTTGTGTAAAAGCGATTTTTTCTTGTGAAACAGTGTTTAAAACTAGTAGATCTACGGATCTACAAGCGGTATTTTCAAAGAACCAAGTATCAAAGAACTCATGTTTTCTAAAGACGGATCTTACATTAACAAGAATGATTTTTAGAACACACAAGTGTGTAAACACTTGTGTAGCATAAAGTTTCGACAAAATAACTATTTTTGTAAAAGAGGACGAGAAGTTGTAAAGATGGAATTTCTCTAAGAACGAGGTTTTTACGAAATCGGATTGCTTTATATAAAGATCCGCTAAAAGTAATGGGATTTACTTCATAATTTTAGAAAACTACAAGTTCATGTGATTTATGCAACTTACATATTTATTTACTAGTTTGTTGTTTTGGACGTTGTTTTGATTAAATAAGAAAATTGTTGGATTGATTTGTAAAAGAAAATGATACGCTTAAAAGCGTGGCCACCTCCAGTTACAGAGGAAACTCTGGCGAAATTTTTCCAAAAACCTAACACTTAGAAATATTTTCACTACAAGTGTTAGAAATACTTTTCGACATGTTTTCAAAATATAAGTTTCGCCACGACTTTATTTACAAAATATCGGAGGTGGGATTTTCACAAAATTAAACGTGATAAATGTATATTTAGTAAATATATTTTTCACAACGTCACTTGTCAATTATTTTGTGAAGTGTATAAATATTATTTTTAGGGTGAAAATAACATTATCGAATGTTAACGAATCCAAAATAATACGAACGCTCTCACGATAAATATATAAGTTACACCGGTAATTATTATTACCACTCGATCGTTAAAATGTAACTTACGCAATTTAAAGAAATATTTATGAACGCGTAATTTTGACAAAGTATTATTTTGGGAAAATCATATGTGTTAAAATATAATATTTTTGAGAAAAATAATTATATTTTGGAGTTAGGAATAAATATATATTAAGTGAGACTTAATAATATATTTCAAAGATATACGAACACACATGTATTAAATCCCCCATCCTTGGGAAGGAAATGAATACCAAGTATATACAGAAAGTAAACACGAAATGGTTGTCTAACTATTTCCCAAAAACTTAAACCATAAAGCTAAGGCATGGCCGTCCGTCTAATAGAATTAGTACATGTAGGTCGTCGCACAGCTGCTTGATTTGGAGGTATACTTGGTAGAGACGCACCACTGTGAGTTCATGTTCCCCATTTTCTCTTAACTGTTTTCAGTTTTATAAACTGCGGGGGTGAAATACATGTTACTTTGATTACAAGTACTTTATACATGGTATGGTTAGCGTAAGGAGGTTTACTACTTAGATCATGTGAGTGGGTAGGAGCAACATGAGGTCATTAATCCTCATGGTAGGACCGAGGGACAGGAGCGGTAGATCTATCTAGGTGTAGCGAGCCCAGCCCCAGGCCAAACTAGAAACAGACCTCGGGGTGACTTTGTGCCCGACGCATAAATCTGCTAGGTTTGAGTCTCCCTACTTGCACTTCACACATATCAATGGCCTTGCAAACCATTGGTGATCTCAATTCCCTTATTTGCTACATACCAGGATTTTTATACTTACAAAGGTTTATTTACTCACTTACACATGAACTCGCTCAACATTATTGTTGATTTTTCAACTTACATGTATTTCAGGGAATTAAAGGATCTGGCGCGGTATGATACGTTTTCCCGCTGCACTAGTACGAGGTCATCCGGGTTTAGGGAATGTGACTCTTTCCTGGACAAGTCACAGTCCTTAAACTGTGTTTACGTTATGTTGATGTTTATGTTTGTCGAACAATGTTTATGTCGTTAGGAGGTGATTCAGTTAAAACAATGTTGTTGTATTTGGTTTTTAAAACTTAATTAAATGGATGATCTTACATGGTTTTATTTCATATAGCTTTGTTATGGTTAAGCTATGGTATTAAGAAGTCACACCAAATTAACCACGCTTCCGCAAAGCCAGGGTGTGACAGCTTGGTATCAGAGCTCTGATCATAGCGAACTAGGATTCCTTCTCGAGTCTAGACTATGATCACTAGGGCTCTCACGAAAATATTTTTACTGCATACCACTTAAGTCCAGATCCAAAACGTTTTTACAAACAAATGTTGAGCACATTTTATTTATTTTTTTTCGGCTCAGTCTTGGAGGCTGAGGCTCGGTCTTGGAGGCCGAGGCTCGATCTAAGAGATCGAGGTAGATGGCTAGTGAGACTAGGAAGAGCAGGCTCAGTCTTGGAGGCTGAGCCTCGGTCTTGGAGGCCGAGGCTCGATCTAAGAGATCGAGGTAGATGATAGAGCAGTCTTAGAGGCTGGGAGAATTTGGCTAGTGGGACTAGGAGTATCAGTCTAGGAGACTGGGAGGCTAGTGGGACTAGGAAAATTATTTGATTGCTTACTTGGTGACTAATGTGTTTACCTGATTGTATGACTGATTATTTGTGCATATTTGTGTTTATGTTACAGACACATGGACTCGACCGGCACTGGTGATTCAGACACCACAGGCCCTAGACCTATAGTATCAGACGATTTAGAGTCTTCAGAGCGCGAGGTTCACACATCCGACGTTACTAGCACGGACGAGGATGACTTTCAGCCCTTTGCTTTGCCTGATGGTGCTGATGAGCTCGCTGATGGCCCTTTGGCCGGGGACCTACCGTTAGTGGGAGATCCCTGCTCCCATACCCTTAGTTGTTTATCCTGCTTACGATTTGCTTCTCGACGCCGACGTTGATGGCGACGTCGATCTGGTTGACGATGAGCCCATAGAGGATGAGGTTCAGGGCGAGGCCCTTCTTGCTGCTGGTGATCTCTTGATGATCGCAGATGCTCCCGCCGAGGAGTCACCTGCTCACTCTCCGGTCCCGGACTCTTTCGAGTCTGTGGCCTCCACACCTTCACACACTCGGAGCGCACATCACTTTTCACATGGTTCAGATCCTGACCAGGCATCCTCTGTTGCCCCTATTCCTAGCTTTGCTTTCGACCACGATGATGTGGAGGATTCCGATCCTATCTTTCCCCCAGGATTCGACCCAGATCAGGATATAGAGTTTATACCTATGGATCAGCCTATGGAGGATCCAGTCGACCCAGTAGACCCAGTTGATCCCATCGACCCTGAGTTTGATTTTGAGATGGCCTTTGATGATCCCGAGCCTGCCATGGCCCCTGAGCAGGTAGCCGCTCTAGACCCTGCGTTTGAGCATGACCCAGTTCATGCTGGCGCACCCTTTATTGAGCCTGTGATTGCTGACCCACCTATAGATGATCACCCTGTGGATGCTCCGTTGTTGGAGGGCGATCATGTCATTGCTGCTGATCATGTTGATCCCCCACTTATTGCTGATGCACCTGTTGACCCCCTTGTTGCTCCCCCACCTGATCCCGTTCCACTAGAGCCCGAGCATGCACTATTCGCGACCCACATGGATCCACGAGATGAGCACGCCCAGCATGGGTGGATTCCTGCTGATGATGAGGTTCCACCTATTCCCCCTCAGATCACTTCACTGATACCCGTCACGTCGATACCTCCTTTTCATTTCCTCAGTTTACACCTCCAGCTAGACCTGGAGAGGGTTCTTCGGCCCATCCCTTTGGGCATGTGACGACGTCTGTTCCCTTCATGCCTCAGTTTTCCCCTGTTTTACCCCCTGTTTCTCCATTTCATGTGGCACCTTTTGATCCCACCAGTGAGCCATTCCTTTGGTCGTCACCACCTGTCATGCCACCGACCGACCCTTACCATCCTTTCTACATGGGGTACTCCATTGAGGACGTCTTGATGTCTTTTGTCGCCCAGCACGAGGCACACACACGGCGCATTCAGGAGCTTGAGAGAGCTCAGCCGCCGCCGTGTCAGTGCCAGGGTCAGACCCACTCTCCTTTGCAGCCCTCTCGACCACTGCCACCAGACTATGCTGCACGCCTCTTTGCATTAGAGCAGCAGGTTGCTTCTTTCTTGCGTACCCAAAGAGCCATGGAGGAGGACTGGCTCCATTTGCGTCGCTTGTTTTACACTCACTTTCCCCCTCCTCCACCGCCATCCGTGTAGAGCTCTTCAGTACCGTATGGGTAGACGTTGGTGAGAAGACGGCGATTGCTTTTGACTGCACAGCATTTTTGGAGACTACATTTGATTCTGACTTTTGTTGACATGTATTTGTTGTATTGGCACTGATTCGATATAGTTTTTGGACTGGGGTGATGTAGCCCTTAGTCGATTGATGTTGTATGACACTGTGATGTACTTGTACACTTACTATGTGGTCTCGATATATGGCAATCGCAATATTCTCATCATATTTGATGCTTGATTGATTATTTATATTTTTATGACATGGGATGTTATGTGAATGATATATTGATAACATGAGATGTTATGTACTATTACTATCATTATATACGTACGTTTTACTATGGCCTGACCGACGTAAACCCATCTTTTAGAAGATGTCACCGAGACGTCAACAACCACAAATGCCTACCAATCAGGCGGAACTCCAGCAAATCATCGCTGCTGCCATCGCACAATACGCCGCCTCTCAAGGAGGGACTAGTGGAAGCAACTCTGGCAATACTGGCAACAACAACAACCCACCTCATGGTAATACTAAGTCATTAAGACATACCATGACCTAATTGGATATCTATAGCAAAGATGCTAATGCCGTTCACATGTTATAATGTATGTGCAGGGTGCACCTACAAGCAGTTTCTAGACTGCAAGCCTGTCAACTTTGATGGCACTGGAGGTGCTGTCGCCTTTGTTCGTTGGGCTGAGAAAACTTAATATGTTCTTCGCATGAGCAAATGCTCACTAGACCAGTAAGTCACCTATATCTCTGGGCTATTCTTGGATGGAGCCCTATCTTGGTGGAATTTGCAAGTACAGACACTTGGTGAAGCTGCTGCCTACGCGCTAACCTGGACCGAATTGAAGGAACTTATGCGCAAAAAGTACTATTCCCGCGCGGAAATCCAAAGATTGGAAACTGAGTTCTGGCATTTGAAGATGGAAGGTCCAAAGATCGCAGAATACGTTCAGAGGTTCCACGACCTATCACATGTGGTACCCTACATGGTCACTCCAGAGTTCAAAAGGATTGAACGTTTTATTTGGGGATTAGCTCCTCAAATCATAAGCATGGTGACCTCCTCCAAGCCTGTGACTATTACTGAGGCGATTGATTTGAGCATTGCTCTCACTGAGGAAGCTATTCGCCTGAACAAGTTCGATGATGCTGAGCCTAAGAAGAAAGAGACTCACGTTGAGTCATCAGGAGGTAACAAGCGGAAGTTCTCGAACTTCAAGCAAGGCACCAACGGGGTGGTTAAGAAAGGAGAAACAAGCATGCCAGCTCAGGTTACAGCTGGTAGTGGGAAGAAAGGAAAAGGATGTATGGGCACCCAGCCCAAGTGTAATATCTGCCAACGACACCATTCTGGCCATTGTACTGTGAAAGTATGCGAAGCTTGTGGAAAACCTGGCCACTTGAAGGATGCTTGTTGGGCCATTGTTGGCCAGGGAGGCCAAGGAGGATTCGGAAACAGAAATAATAACCGGGGCGGGAATGGAAATCGCCCACAAGGAAACAATGGAGGTAATGGGAATAGAGTCAACAATGCTAATCAAGCGGGCACTGTGAATCGTAACCAGAGGAATAATCAAGCTGGTGGAAACGGGCAGAGATCCTGATGCTTCAACTGTGGTGATCTTGGGCACTACAGGAGGAACTGCCCAGGGTTGTACCAAGCCCGTGGAAGAGTGTTTAATATTGAAGCAAGGGAAGCGCGCCAGGATCCCAATGTCGTTACTGGTACGTTCCCTGTAAACCAACGCTATGCATCCGTTTTATTTGATACTGGCGCCGATTATAGCTTCGTGTCGTTAGAGTTTAAGAATATGCTTGGTTTAGCCGGTAGTAAATTAGATATTCCGTACTCAATCGAATTGGCTAATGGAAAGTTGGTAGAAGCCAATTAAGTTATCAGAGGTTGTGTGATCGAATTGGGAGAGCGTGAGTTTGCTCTGGATCTACTACCAGTCCAGTTGGGAAGCTTCGACGTGGTGGTAGGAATGGATTGGTTATCAGGCAACAAGGCTGAGATAGTTTGTCATGAAAAGGTCGTTCGTATCCCAACCGAAGATGGCGAAACAATTGTGGTTCACGGAGAGAAGCATGATACGCCGTTAAGAATTATCAGCTGTCTGAAAGCGCGAAAGTGTTTGCAGAAGGGATGTGCCGCCTTCCTGGCGCACATTGTAGATAAGAAAGCTGCAGAACCAAAGATCGAAGACATCCCTGTCGTGAGGGAATATCCAGAAGTCTTCCCAGAAGACTTACCTGGACTGCCGCCTCAGAGGCAAGTAGAGTTTCACATCGACTTAGTTCCAGGCGCCGCGCCTGTGGCTAAGGCACCCTATAGCCTTGCTCCGTCTGAGATGAAGGAACTGTCGACACAACTTCAAGAGTTGTTAGACAAGGGATTTATCCGACCAAGCTTCTCGCCTTGGGGAGCTCCAGTTTTGTTTGTCAAGAAGAAGGACGGTAGTTTCCGTATGTGCATTGACTACAGAGAGTTGAACAAGCTGACGATCAAGAATAGATACCCTCTGCCAAGGATCGATGATCTGTTTGACCAACTGCAAGGCTCAAGCTTTTATTCAAAGATCGATCTTCGATCTGGATACCATCAGTTAAGGATACAACAGGAGAGTATCCCAAAGACAGCCTTCAGAACTCGTTATGGACACTACGAGTTCCTAGTTATGCCGTTTGGGTTGACAAACGCACCTGCAGTGTTCATGGATTTGATGAATAGAGTTTGCAAGCCCTACTTGGATAAGTTCGTGATAGTGTTCATCGATGATATTTTGATTTATTCAAAGACGAAGGCTGAGCACGAACAGCATTTAAGAGCTATTTTGGAGTTGCTGAAGAAAGAACAGTTGTACGCCAAATTCTCTAAGTGCGAGTTTTGGCTACGAGAAGTCCAGTTCCTTGGGCACGTGGTAAATGGAGATGGAATCCACGTGGATCCCACCAAGATCGAAGCGATTAAGGATTGGGAAACGCCAAAGACGCCAACCGAAATTCGACAATTCTTAGGATTGGCTGGTTACTACCGAAGATTCATTGAGAATTTTTCAAAAATCGCTCAACCATTGACGCTCCTCACGCAGAAAGATAAGAAGTTTGATTGGGGAATCAAACAGGAAGAAGCATTCCAGATATTGAAAGATAAGCTTTGCAATGCGCCAATCTTAGCACTACCAGAAGGTACGGATGATTTTGTGGTATATTGCGATGCTTCGCGTTAAGGATTGGGTTGTGTGTTGATGCAACACCAAAAGGTTATTGCTTATGCGTCACGACAGCTGAAAGTGCATGAAAAGAACTATACCACGCATGACTTGGAACTAGGCGCAGTGGTTTTTGCTTTAAAGATCTGGAGACACTACCTTTATGGTACGAAGTGCACAATCTTTACAGATCACAAGAGCCTACAGCACATATTCAACCAGAAGGAGCTGAATATGAGACAAAGACGTTGGGTTGAGTTGCTGAACGATTACGACTGCGAGATAAAGTATCATCCAGGGAAGGCGAATGTGGTCGCCGATGCCCTAAGTCGAAAGGAGAGGATCAAGCCCATAAGGGTTAGGGCTTTAGAAATGATTATTCAAACCGATCTTTCCTTGCGCATTCGTGCCACGCAGAAAGAAGCTCTCAAGGAAAGAAACCTTGAAGAAGAATATCTCCGTGGGATGGAGAAGTTATTGGTACCAAACAAGGAAAGAACGTTATGTTTTGAGAAAAGGATTTGGGTTCCTTTGTTTGGAGGTTTGAAGAAAGTTATCTTTGATGAAGCTCACAAATCGCGGTACTCTATCCACCCTGGAGCGGATAAGATGTACCAAGATCTTAAAGATTATTATTGGTGGCCTAGGATGAAAGGCGATGTTGCTGTTTATGTGAGCAAGTGTTTAACATGCGCTAAGGTGAAAGCGGAATACCAGAAGCCTTCAGGACTTCTGCAACAACCGGAAATTCCCAAGTGGAAGTGGGAACAAATCTCAATGGATTTTATTACAAAGTTGCCAAGAACGCCAAAAGGCCATGACACTATTTGGGTAATAGTGGATCGATTAACGAAGTCAGCACACTTCCTGCCTATTAGAGAGAAGGATAATACGAGCAAGTTGGCCGAAATTTACATGAGAGAGATTGTTACACGCCATGGAGTACCTCTCTCAATCATTTCCGACAGAGACAAAAGGTTCGTATCAAGGATTTGGCAATCCTTCCAAGAAGCTTTTGGCTCGCAATTGAATATGAGCACCGCGTTTCACCCGCAGACCGACGGTCAAACCGAGCGAACGATACAGACTTTGGAAGACATGCTGAGAGCGTGTGTTATGGATTTGGGCGGTAGCTGGGATAAGCATTTGCCACTGGTCGAATTTTCATACAACAACAGCTACCACACCAGTATTGGTGTCGCTCCATTCGAAGCTCTATATGGACGCAAGTGCAGATCACCGCTTTGTTGGTCTGACGCAGGTGATAGACAGTTGGTTGGTCCTGATGTGGTCCAGGAAACCACAGATAACATTGCACAGATCCGATATCGCATCAGTGCGGCTCGTGACCGTCAGAAAGCCTACGCGGATCGAAGAAGGAAACCTCTAGAGTTTGAGGTAGGTGATATGGTTTTGTTGAAGGTATCACCCTAGAAGGGTGTGGCACGCTTTGGGAAGCGTGGAAAGTTGAATCCGCGATATATTGGTCCATTCAGAATTTTGGAGAGAATTGGACTAGTAGCATATAAGCTGGACTTACCTGCTGAACTGAATGGAGTTCACGATACATTTCATGTATCCAATTTGAAGAAAAGTCCAACGCAAGATACCGTTGTCATTCCTACCGACGAAATTCATGTTGACGACACGCTCCACTTCGTTGAAGAACCCATTGAGGTTACGGATTGGAAAGTGAACAAGACCCGCCGGAGCAGTGTCAAGCTCGTCAAAGTTCGTTGGAATGCCAGACATGGTCCTGAATACACCTGGGAGCGTGAGGACCGGATGAAAGAGAAATACCCCCACTTATTTCCCAAGAACCCTGCGACTAGAAGCAGAACTTAAAATTTCGGGACGAAATTTTTCTAACGGGGGGAGAATGTGACAATCCTCATTAAACCAGGTATCCGTATGACTTAATTAATAATTAATTACTGCTTAATTACTGTGCTTACTTGAACTTGTGGATAAAATGCTACTTGAATGTTGATACATCTACATACTTGCATGTACATACTTGCATCATACTCTATTTACTGTCACTACATTATTTACATGCTGAACCTTAGTGAGAAACATGATGCACAAAAGCACAGTAGCACTATGAACGGATAACCTATTGAACATGCTGATAAAGCCAGCATCAGGCAGATATTGCCTCTAAGGCCTGTATGAGCCAGAAATAGTTACTACACTAGTGGTGAGTGTAGGGATACAAGGGTTGTAGAACTGCGTCTCTAGGAATGAGTTACAGTGAATCGAATGTGCCTAAAACGTACTCTAAGCACAAAATTCAGCACTTTAATTAACAATTTAGCTTTTAGCTAACAAATAAAGTGCCAAAACACGAGAAAAATATTACTAGACACTTTCCAAAGTGTCGGGAATAAGTTGTGTCACTAAAAATGGTATTAACGACACTTTAAAGCTTTGTTTAACGCTTTAACGGGTTACTATCCAACCGAACAACCGGATTATACCCGGAACATGAAAATATTGTTAATAACATTATTTGTCTTTTTTTTCTCAGCCAGTTAGGGTCCCTGAATACCCTAACACCCACTGTAATGCACAACACACTACTAACAGGGTTAATCACTTAACTAACCTAGATTAACCTAACTATTATCTAACTAGTTGGTTAGAAATGAACTAGCTACCCCCCCCCCCCCTTGGCCGATTTCGGTCACAATGTGACCCACACATGTACCATTTTGATTATTTTAATCTAAATTGTTCCATATCTAGTAGACATATGGACTCTTGGATATTAATCACCCTAATTGTCTATAAGAACATGGAATGGCACAACATAACACTCACAACTCTCCACAACAACACTCCCTCTCTCTCTCTCTCTCTCTCAAAGGCTTCGGCCGAACACCCCTACACAATCCATCATATTTTCGAGTTTAGTTCATCCAATTCCAAGACCATACAAGCGTTAAGGATCACGGATAAGAAGGCTTGGTGCATTCGGAACTCTAAGGACCTCTTCTCGTTGCTTTTATCCTCTCATTTTGCGTCTAGATTCTTCCCTAGCCTCGAGCTAGTAGTAAGTTGCTATAATCACCCTCTCAAACTATTTTGAAGTGGTTAAAATGATATGTAACGGTTAAAACTCGTAATCTTACAAGATGAAGCATAAAAGTCTACTAAAAACACTAAAAGTGATGGTTAAAAGCTTGTTTGATGTGTAAATCTTGTAGTATTTGTTTTGAGTAGTTATTTAGGCCCGATCTATGTTGTGGTAGCTCAGATCATCGTTTAACCCGGGTTGGTCATGATCATGGATCATGACATAAAGTTGTATTGGATGTAACAAGGGTTAAAGGATGAAACTCTACCACACACGAATCATGAACTTGTGTAAAAGCGATTTTTTCTTGTGAAATAGTGTTTAAAAAGAGTAGATCTACGGATCTCCAAGCGGTATTTTCAAAGAACCAAGTATCAAAAAAATCATGTTTTCTAAAGACGGATCTTACATTAACAAGAATGATTTTTAGAACACACAAGTGTTTAAACACTTGTGTAGCATAAAGTTTCGACAAAATAACTATTTTTGTAAAAGAGGACGAGAAGTTGTAAAGATGAAATTTCTCTAAGAACGAGGTTTTTACGAAATCGGATTGCTTTATATAAAGACCCGCTAAAAGTAATGGGATTTACTTCATAATTTTAGAAAACTACAAGTTCTTGTGATTTATGCAACTTACATATTTATTTACTAGTTTGTTGTTTTGGACGTTGTTTTGATTAAATAAGAAAATTGTTGGATTGATTTGTAAAAGAAAATGATACGCTTAAAAGCGTGGCCACCTCCAGTTACAGAGGAAACTCTGGCGAAATTTTTCCAAAAACCTAACACTTAGAAATATTTTCACTACAAGTGTTAGAAATACTTTTCGACATGTTTTCAAAATATAAGTTTCGCCACGACTTTATTTACAAAATATCGGAGGTGAGATTTTCATAAAATTAAACGTGATAAATGTATATTTAGTAAATATATTTTTCACAACGTCACTTGTCAATTATTTTGTGAAGTGTATAAATATTATTTTTAGGGTGAAAATAATATTATCGAATGTTAACGAATCCAAAATAATACGAACGCTCTCAAGATAAATATATAAGTTACACCGGTAATTATTATTACCACTCGATCGTTAAAACGTAACTTACGCAATTTAAAGAAATATTTATGAACGCGTAATTTTGACAAAGTATTATTTTGGGAAAATCATATGTGTTAAAATATAATATTTTTGAGAAAAATAATTATATTTTGGAGTTAGGAATAAATATATATTAAGTGAGACTTAATAATATATTTCAAAGATATACGAACACACATGTATTAAATCCCCCATCCTTGGGAAGGAAATGAATACCAAGTATATACAGAAAGTAAACACGAAATGGTTGTCTAACTATTTCCCAAAAACTTAAACCATAAAGCTAAGGCACGGCCGTCCGTCTAATAGAATTAGTACATGTAGGTCGTCGCACAGCTGCTTGATTTGGAGGTATACTTGGTAGAGACACACCACTGTGAGTTCATGTTCCCCCTTTTCTCTTAACTGTTTTCAGTTTTATAAACTGCGGGGGTGAAATACATGTTACTTTGATTACAAGTACTTTATACATGGTATGGTTAGCGTAAGGAGGTTTACTACTTAGATCATGTGAGTGGGTAGGAGCAACATGAGGTCATTAATCCTCATGGTAGGACCGAGGGACAGGAGCGGTAGATCTATCTGGGTGTAGCGAGCCCAGCCCCAGGCCAAACTAGAAACAGACCTCGGGGTGACTTTTTGCCCGACGCATAAATCTGCTAGGTTTGAGTCTCCCTACTTGCACTTCACACATATCAATGGCCTTGCAAACCATTGGTGATCTCAATTCCCTTATTTGCTACATACCAGGATTTTTATACTTACAAAGGTTTATTTACTCACTTACACATGAACTCGCTCAACATTATTGTTGATTTTTCAACTTACATGTATTTCAGGGAATTAAAGGATCTGGCGCAGTATGATACGTTTTCACGCTGCACTAGTACGAGGCTGTAACAGCCCAGCGTAACCGCACCATGATATTGTCCGCTTTGGCAGCCAGCACGCTCTCAGCGTCCGCCCCTCACGGCTTTAAAACGCGTCATGATGGTGAAGGTATCAAGCCCCTTATAAGGAAGCCTCCGTTCCCCTTCACAACCGATGTGGGGTATCACAATCCACCCCCCTTAAGGGGTCCAGCGTCCTCGCGAGACCTGGCACCACCGGTCCGGTCCTGGCTCTGATACCATCTGTAACAGCCCAGCGTAACCGCACCATGATATTGTCCGCTTTGGCAGCCAGCACGCTCTCAGCGTCCGCCCCTCACGGCTTTAAAACGCGTCATGATGGTGAAGGTATCAAGCCCCTTATAAGGAAGCCTCCGTTCCCCTTCACAACCGATGTGGGATAACAGTTGTACGCCAAGTTTCTAAATGCGACTTCTGGCTTCGTGAAGTCCACTTCTTAGGCCATGTGGTGAACAAGGATGGGATTCATGTCGATCCATCCAAGGTTGATTCGATCAGAAACTGGCCAGCACCACGTACACCAACAGAAATACGCCAATTCTTGGGTTTGGCGGGTTACTACAGGCGATTTATTAAAGACTTCTCAAAGATCGCGCAACCACTTACTATGCTAACACAGAAAGGTGTCGTTTACAGATGGGGTAATACGCAAGAGACCGCTTTTCAGTACTTAAAGGATAGGCTTTGCAGCGCACCTATTCTCTCATTGCCAGAGGGCACGGAGGACTTCGTGGTTTATTGTGACTCATCGATACAGGGGCTTGGTTGTGTATTGATGCAGCGGGATAAAGTTATTGCCTACGCCTCTCGGCAACTCAAGGTTCATGAACGGAACTACACGACGCACGATTTAGAGCTGGGAGCTGTTGTTTTCGCGCTTAAGATATGGCGACACTACCTGTACGGTACCAGGTGCACGATTTACACCGATCACAGGAGTCTCGAGCATATTCTTAAGCAAAAGGATTTGAATATGCGACAACGGAGATGGGTTGAACTTCTGAATGACTACGAATGCGCCATCAAGTATCATCCAGGGAAGGCCAATGTTGTGGCTGATGCCCTCAGTCGGAAAGACACTCTACCGAAGCGCGTGCGAGCGCTACAGCTTACTATCCAGTCTAATCTTCCTGCACAGATACGAGCTGCTCAGATTGAAGCACTGAAACCCGAAAACGTCAAAACTGAAGCCTTACGTGGTTCAAGGCAACAGATGGAACAAAAGGAAGACGGCGCCTACTATGTAACGGGGCGTATTTGGGTCCCACTTTATGGCGGTTTACGCGAACTTGTAATGGATGAAGCTCACAAGTCTCGCTATTCGGTACATCCAGGGTCGGATAAAATGCACCACGACATCAGCACTACTTATTGGTGGCCTAGTATGAAGGCTCACATCGCTACGTACGTTGGAAAATGCTTAACCTGTGCGAGAGTCAAGGTTGAATATCAGAAACCAGCTGGTCTACTTCAGCAGCCTAAGATACCGCAATGGAAATGGGAAGAAATTTCCATGGATTTTGTTACAGGTCTACCTAGAACTCAGCGTGGGAACGATACAATATGGGTCATAGTTGATCGACTCACCAAGTCTGCACACTTCCTGCCGATCAAGGAAACGGACAAGTTCTCCACTCTCGCAGACGTCTATCTTAAAGAAGTTGTTTCGAGGCACGGAGTGCCCACCTCTATTATTTCGGATCGCGATGCACGATTCACGTCAGAGCTTTGGCAAGCGATGCACAAATCCTTCGGCTCACGATTAGACATGAGCACGGCATATCATCCTCAGACGGATGGGCAGTCTGAGCGAACTATCCAAACTCTAGAAGACATGCTTCGAGCGTGTGTCATCGATTTCGGCAACGGCTGGAAAAGCACCTCCCTTTAGTGGAGTTTTCATACAATAACAGCTATCATACCAGCATTCAAGCCGCTCCATTCGAGGCATTGTACGGACGTAAATGCCGGTCACCTCTCTGTTGGGCAGAGGTGGGGGATAGTCAAATTACGGGTCCAGAGATTGTAGTGGACGCCACAGAAAAGATTGCGCAGATACGACAACGCATGGCGGCAGCACGCGACCGTCAGAAAGCCTACGCGGACAAGCGTAGAAAGCCATTGGAATTTGAGGTCGGGGACCGGGTTTTATTGAAAGTTTCACCCTGGAAGGGTGTGGTTCGATTTGGTAAACGAGGCAAACTGAATCCGCGGTACGTCGGACCATTCGAAATCTTAGAAAAGATTGGCAAAGTAGCCTACAGATTAAACCTACCAGCTGAACTTGGTGCAGTTCACAATGTATTTCACGTGTCGAATCTGAAGAAATGCCTATCAGATGAGACCCTTATAGTTCCTTTTAAGGAACTCAATATCGACGAGCGGTTGCAGTTCGTCGAGGAACCAGTTGAAATCACGGACCGGGATGTTAAGGTCCTCAAACACAAGAGAATCCCTCTTGTTCGAGTTCGTTGGAACTCCCAGCGTGGCCCAGAGTATACCTGGGAACGCGAAGACCAGATGAAAGAAAAGTACCCCCAGCTATTCGAAACCAATGCATCCACTTCTGAGGCTGAAGCTACTACTACTGAATTTCGGGACGAAATTCCAAATCAACGGGGGGATGATGTGACACCCCAGGAAAACTAGTGAACGATGTAACTTACCTAGCTTCCTCAGTGAGTGCGTACCAAATTTCGGGACGAAATTTCTTTCAAGTTGGGGATAATGTGACAACTCGAACTTTAGAACCCGTCTTTGCAACGTATGTAACGTGTGTGACCTTAATTGACCTATCGAATGATATGACGTTACGATATGTGATTATGTGAATTTACGGAAATGAATGATTACATGAATGTTATATGATTATGTGAGCATTATAAATTGAGTGATTATATGATTATGTATACGTTGTGTGCATTGTGTAAATATGTGTATGAATAAATAACTCGAACCGTACAACACTCACACTAGTACAAGCCCTTTTGGGCCGTGACCTTTGTAGTCGGACTCTAGGGCGGCCCAAGTGAGGGTCCGGCCTATCCACCTTACACGTTTAACAAATGGGAATGTGATAACCCTTTGGCATTTTTTACAAAAACATATACACACGCAAAACCCTAGAGCCTCTTTCTCTATCGACGGCACTTGGTAACCCTCAAGGAACGAACAAGATCTTTTCCCTTGATTCATCGCGGTTAGTGCCAGTCCTTATCTGATTTCTTGTGTTTCAAAACGGTTATTTAAACTATATGCTTGCATGTTTCTGCGATGATGATTATCATAAGTTTTGTCGGCCACCGTTTATTATTATTATTTTTTCTTTGTGGTCCAATAACATCATCTAGCATATTCTTTTATATTATAGTCACATGTGCCTTGTCAGTTTGTTCATATATATAGAATTGGTGAATATAGGTTGGTTGTATGGTTGTAAACCATTGGTTGAAAATGTCGGCTAAAGCAAGGGGGTTCAATCGAAAGTGGCGGCCATGTGATCAATTATGTTACCAGTGCATGTGCAAATTAATATAATAATACTTGATAAGTTGTCGGCCATTGTTGTTGACTTCGATGATGATCATGTTTGGTTGTTTATAATTATGATGCCAGATGCTCATTTAGGGTTGTGTGGTAACTGCCTTTTTGCATGAAAACTGATTGTAACCGAAAGATACTTGCCACTCGAAAGATAGTTGTTGTTACTTGCTACTCGAAAGATAGTTGTTGGGACCGAAGGATAGCTTTGACCGAAAGATGTTAGTTATACGAAACATAGTTGTGAACCGAAAGATAACTGTTTGACGAAAGATAACACATGAACCGAAAGGTAGATGTGCGTCGAAAGATAAGGGTGGATTCGAAAGATATTGTAGGTTATGAACATGCTTTGAATAATGGAACATATGTTTGATTTATTTGGCATGCCATGCTTGGTGATGAGTGTTAATAATTGTATTCGTGCACGCTGATGATTTAATGTGAAACAATACGTGTTGTGCCGATATGCAAACTGACTGTTATGTGAACATTAAATTGCATGCGTATCATTGCGAACATGAACTGATTCGTTATACGTGCATACAATAGGACGTGATTAATTACTTGTGAGTGCATAACCTAGCATACCGAGCAAACCAAGGTGAGTTCACACTCCTACTAAGGCATGGGATTCCCGGGTCGTGGGAATGGGTTAAAGGTTTCAATTGACTTATAGCGTACAAACGCTTTTCCTAGACTATCACCTATCATGGTCCTCGGATGTTAGGACGGTTCCGTAGGTTGGGATAACACCTACGTGGTTCCGTAGGTTGGATAACACCTACGTGGTCATATGCCCATTTACTATCCTCGATACAAAGGATACGCACGTAAAACCTACGTGTACGCATTACTTACTCCTATCCTCGGTTGTGAAGGATACGTACGTGAAACCCACGTACACCCCCGCGTCTCCTATCCTCGGTTGTGAAGGATACGTACGTAAAACCTACGTACACCCCATACGCGCTACTGTTCTCGGACGAAGAACAGGGATGATACGAATAGTCTAGTGGTCACATAACATGGGAAGCCCCCACTTGTATAACTTACTATTGGCCCAGTAGAGCCACCCGTTACTTACTGTTACGCATTTACTTACTGTGAACTCGCTCAACTAGTTTGTTGACCATTCTGTTACATGCCTTGCAGATCGTTAGGTACTTGGAGCTTGCACTGGAGAAGCGGGTCGTTGTGGGCAAGAATCGTGGTTTCTACGTTGAACTATTATGACATTTAAAACTATTAACTATTGTTGGTTTATTTACTATGCTTCCGCTACACTTTGAAACTATGGTTATGTTTTGAACACCTATCGTATTGAATGGATGGTTTACATTTATTTTACTTAAGATTAATTACATGTTCAATATGATTGGTGGCTTGATCCTGGTCAGTCACGCTCCCAAGCGGTGATACTCCGCAGTGGATTTTGGGGGTGTGACAGAGGCCATCCGGGTTTAGGGAATGTGACTCTTTCCTGGACAAGTCACAGTCCTTAAACTGTGTTTACGTTATGTTGATGTTTATGTTTGTCGAACAATGTTTATGTCGTTAGGAGGTGATTCAGTTAAAACAATGTTGTTGTATTTGGTTTTTAAAACTTAATTAAATGGATGATCTTGCATGGTTTTATTTCATATAGCTTTGTTATGGTTAAGCTATGGTATTAAGAAGTCACACCAAATTAACCACGCTTCCGCAAAGCCAGGGTGTGACAGTGTATAGATCAAGAAAGTACAAGATTTAGGATGAAATCTTACCGGGATTGAGAGAAATCTGAGAAATGGCGAAGAACACGAGCTGGTCGGTCAGAGAGTTTCCAAAAGTGGAAAGAATGACAATGACAGGGCTATTTAGAGGCTTCCCAAAGAGAAAAGGGCTGGCCGATCGGCCAGGCATCCCGATCGGACAGCCTGTCCGATCGGCTGGGCTGTTCGATCGGCTGAAGGCCTGATCGATCAACAGCCTGTTTCGAGCGTTCGGTGCGACGATTTCTGATATTTCGATTTCGATTGAGGATGATGTGAATACGATAGAGTTTCCTATTCAAATTACTTTTAATCCCAACCACTATATCTACATACAAGTATCTATATTTCGCGCTATCTTTTCGCCACCATTTATCATATCTTGATTTCGATTGAGCTCGATTGAGTTCCGAGTTTCGATTAATTATCACACATCACCTAAAGTAACATGCACAAGTAACACATAAGGCACACACACACACGTATACTAACACCAGAATTCGCGTAATTCGAGTTTCGAGTTCAATGATGATTCGATTAGCTTGATTATTGATTAGTTGACTTTATCGCATTGTTACTTCCTGCTATTCAATGTCGTAAATCGGTTCATATGGATTGATCATTCGACTACTTTGATTAACAACACTTACTCCACATAATACAACTAACGAAAACACTAATAGACTAGCTACAGTCAAAGAAGTAAATCTTGACTTTGACTTTGACTTTGACATTCGATAACACGGGGTGTTACAGCCTCCCCTTGTTTAGGGAATTTCGTCCCGAAATTAGGCTGAAAGCTGCATAGCACCGTGAATTACCTTTTGCTACTTTCTCTCTCTAGGCCTTCATTTGAACAACTGCGGGTACTTTGCCTTCATGTCGCTTTCGAGTTCCCAAGTGAACTCTGCGCCTCGTTTGCCTTCCCATCGGACTTTCACGATAGGAATGCGCGAGCGTCTGAGTTGCTTGGTTTGGCGATCCATGATTTCGACAGGCTTTTCCACGAAGTGTAACATTTCGTTTATTTGAAGGTCGTCGAGAGGCACAATTAGATCATGCTCAGCCAGGCATTTTTGGAGGTTTGACACGTGGAAAGTCGGGTGGACGTTACTAAGTTCCTCCGGTAGTTCGAGTCTCTAGGCGACTTTTCCGATCCTTTCCAAAATCTTAAAGGGTCCAACATATCGAGGCGCTAGTTTCCCTTTCTTGCCGAATCTGACCACACCCTTCCAAGGTGATACCTTTAGGAGTACGTAGTCGCCAACGTCAAATTCAAGGGGCTTGCGTCGTTTATCGGCGTAACTTTTCTGTCTATCCCGAGCTTTCGACAAGTTGTCTCGAATCTGGAGGACTTTGTCAGTCGTTTCTTGTAATAGCTCCGGACCGGTTAATTGCGAGTGACCGATCTCGTGCCATACAATAGACGATCGACATCTTCTTCCATATAGGGCCTCGAATGGTGCCATCTGGATGCTGGCATGATAGTTGTTGTTGTACGAGAACTCGACTAACGGCAGGTATTTGTTCCAATTACCACCGAAGTCTATGACACACGCACGGAGCATGTCTTCAAGAGTACGGATCGTTCTTTCAGTCTGTCCGTCGGTTTGAGGATGGAATGCGATACTTAAGTTAAGCGACGTACCGAGAGCTGCTTGAAACGTTTCCCACAATCGTGAGGTAAACCGAGCATCCCGGTCAGAGATGATGTCACGAGGCGTACCATGATTACAAATGATCTCGTCGGTGTAGATTCGGGCTAATCGTTCTACCTTGTAGTCTTCCCGTATTGGCAAAAAGTGGGCTGATTTGGTCAGACGATCAACGACAACCCAAATGCTGTCGTGACCTGATGACGTGGGTGGAAGCTTGGTTATTAAATCCATAGCTATACTCTCCCACTTCCATATAGGGATTGGCAGATGTTCGAGTAAGCCAGAGGGTCTTTGATGTTCTGTTTTGACCCTTGCATAAGTCAGGCATCTCCCGACATAGAGGGCGATATCCCTTTTCATACCCGGCCACCAGTACTTGTAACGAAGATCCTGGTACATTTTGTCGGCACCGGGATGAATAGAATATCGAGATTTGTGGGTTTCATCCATTAAAATCCTTCGTAACTCGGTTCGCTTAGGAATCCAAATTCGATCCAGAAAATAGAAGATCCCATTCGATTTGCTTACCAGTTGAGCTCCATCGTGGTAGATTCTCTCTTTCTTCAGGGTGCGTTCATTAAAACATGCATGTTGGGCTTCGCGGATGAGGGCTTCGAGATCGTTTTGGGCTTGGGTATTACGAATACTGAGCAAATAACTCCGTCTGCTGAGTGCGTCGGCAACGACATTTGCTTTGCCTGGGTGATAACGAATCTCGCAGTCATAATCGTTGAGGAGTTCTACCCATCGGCGTTGACGCATATTGAGTTCTTTCTGATCAAAGATGTGTTGTAAACTCCTGTGGTCGGTGAAGATCGTACACTTGGTACCGTACAGGTAGTGTCGCCAAATCTTTAATGCGAAAAAAACTGCGCCTAGCTCGAGATCATGGGTTGTATAGTTCTTCTCGTGGATTTTGAGCTGTCGAGAAGCGTAAGCTATAACCTTGTCTCGCTGCATGAGAACACAGCTAATACCAAGGTTGGAAGCATCACAATAGACAATGAAACCGTCGTTCCCATCGGGCAATGTGAGAACAGGAGCATTGCAAAGCTTATACTTGAGGGTTTGGAAAGCGGACTCTTGTTCAGTTCCCCAAACAAAAGACCTGTCTTTATGCGTAAGGGCAGTAAGCGGCACAGCGATCTTAGAGAATCCTTCGATAAATCATCGATAATAGCCCGCTAATCCGAGAAAAGATAGGACTTCAGACGGGTTCTTTGGCGTAATCCAGCTCTTAACTGCTTCAATCTTCGCAGGATCAACATGGATACCTTGGCTATTCACGATGTGACCCAGAAACTGAACCTCCTCCAACCAGAATTCACACTTGGAGAACTTGGCATGGAGTTGGTTCCCCTGGAGTAACTCGAGAACCAAACGTAGATGTTGCGCGTGTTCGGCTTTCGACTTGGAATAGATCAAGACATCGTCAATGAATACGATGACAAAACGGTCAAGATATGGCTTACACACGCGATTCATCAGATCCATGAAAACTGCGGGTGCGTTGGTTAAACCAAAAGGCATAACAACGAACTCATAGAGGCCATAGCGAGTGCGGAAAGCGGTTTTGGGTATATCTTCCTCTTGTATGCGTAACTGATGATAGCCTGAGCGTAGATCAATCTTTGAGAAACACGTAGCACCTTGTAGTTGGTCAAACAAATCGTCGATGCGAGGTAGGGGATAGTGGTTCTTGATGGTTAACTTTTTTAATTCCCGATAGTCGATACACATCATGAACGACCCATCCTTCTTTTTGACGAAAAGGACTGGTGCGCCCCATGGAGAGGTGCTCGGGCGAATAAAGCCTTTTTCAAGTAATTCCTGGAGTTAGTTCGAGAGTTCCCGCATTTCGGATGGCGCTAAACGGTAAGGGGCTTTGGCTACGGGGTTAGCTCCAGGAATGAGGTCGATACGGAAGTCGATATCACGACTGGGCGGTAATCCGGGGAGATCATCAGGGAACACCTGAGGAAATTCACGGACCACTGGGACGTCTTTAACCTCTGTCTTCCTTTTCCTTCTCCGCTACTACAATGTTTGCCAAGAAAGCTCTGTATTCCTTGCGGAGATACTTGCTAGCTTGGACATATGACATGAGCTTGAGACCTTTCGACACAGTTTCACCGTACACACATAATAAATCACCATTCGCGAGTGAGAATTGAATCATCTTGTCGAAGCACACAACTTCAGCATGGTTTTCGCGTAGAAAGTCCATGCCTACTATGATGTCAAAACTTCCGAGTTGCATCGGAATAAGGTCGATAGGGAAGATATGATTGTTGAGCTCGAGGGTACAATCACGAAGGACAGAATTAACGGCGACAGTTCTTCCAGTAGCGACTTCCACTTCGAATGACGAGGGAAGATAACAACGCTTACGACTAAGGAGCTTCTCGAATTCAAACGACACAAAGCAGTTATCGGATCCAGTATCAAACAAACAGGATGCATAAATACCATTCACAAGGAACGTACTATTAACCACGTTGTTGTCAGCCTGGGCTGGACGAGCATTAATATTGAAGGTTTTGGCGCGTGCTGCTTGTTGCTGCTGCTGAGGCTGCTGCTGTTGCTGCTGGGGCTCTTGCTTTACAACCCTGTTCGGGCACATGTTTGCAAAGTGGTTGGGGTCACCACATGCAAAGCAGACTCGAGCGTTGATCGCGGGTGCTTGAGCTGCGTGTTGGCCTTGCAGGGCTGGGAGTAGAGCTTGCTGAGCAGTGGCTTGAACTGGGGCTTGACGAGGACCATAACGACAATTGGCAGTAAAATGGCCGTACAAGTTGCAATGTGCGCAGAAACGACAAGCAAGACCCACCGGATGATGATATGAGCATGTCGGGCAGAGTGGGTGGGGTCCTGTGTAAGCATGCTTCGCTGGCGGCGCTTGGGTGGCTGGTGCTGGTCGATGATGAGACTGCTGCTGAGCCGGTATGGCTTGCAGAGGAGCAGCAGTAGTAGTGACCGCATAGTTCTTGTTGCTGGAGCTGCTGTTGTTGTGCTTCTTCTTGCGACGTGATGACTTGGATGGTTGAGCAGTGGCGGTTTTGGCGGTCGAGGCAGTGGTGGCTTGATGTAGAGACTTGGAGGGCTTATCCCAGAAACCAGCTTTTACTCGCTTGTCGTTGATCTCGGCAGCAAGCAAGTAAGTCTCCTCGATCGATGAGGTCTTTGCGGCGTGAACAAAATCGGCAACACAATCGGGTAGAGCTCGAATGTACTTCTTGATCGCTATCTCGGGCGTCTTGACTTGGTCGGGACAGATAATGCTGAGCTGTTTAAAGCGTGCAGTCAAAGCAGCGTTATCCCCGTCCTTCTGCTTGATGTTCCAAAACTCATCCTCCAACTTTTGTCGTTCGTGGGGAGGGCATAATTCGTCCATCATAATGGCTTTCAGCTCTTCCCAAGTCAGCTCATAAGCTGCATCATTTCCGCATTTGTTTCGTTCGGCCATACACCAGTCTAGAGCTCGGGACTGGAAGACGCTGGTTGCGTTTAGGGTACGGAGATTTGCAGGACAGCCGCTTTGGCGCAGAGTGACTTCGATGGAATCAAACCATTGAAACATAGCTGTTGGGCCATCTTCTCCGGTGAATTCCTTTAGTCCGCATGCCTTGAACTGTTTGAAGCTAAAAACAGTCTTGGCAGCATCCTTTGGAGCTTCAGTTCTCGACTCCTCAGATGATTTGCTGACGTTCTCATACACTTCGCTCACAGCTTTCGCGACTTGCTTGGCGATGATAGCAGCAAGACGTCTGTCTCTCTTTTCTTGGCGGGTAAGTGGGGTTCGGTGTCCCGATGACGACATGGTCTGCAACAGACATCGTCGTAGGTCTCAGACACATCAAAATCGAATCTCACCTCACACGTTTACCACTTACTAGAGCTCAGGAACACGTCGAAACATGTATCGCATAAACACATAAGCACATAATCACAGATTCACGTAGTCACAAAAGCACATAAGCACGTAGAGCACAGAGACACCTAAACACAGAAGCACATTCCTATTTAATCACAGAGGCAGTCAGAATACAGAAACCTATCATTCAAAGCTCGCATTTCGTTCGTGTATAGTGATCGCGTATAGTATATCGAGTAGTATAGTATAATCGTATAGCAAGTCGAGTACAGTATAAGCGTATATCGTAGCGTATTATCATCTAGGTTCGTAGCGATTTGTCACCGTTTTGAGGTAGAAGAACAGAGCGAGTTGTGTGTGTCGCTCGAAGTGAGTGCAGAAATCTCAAAATTTTAAACACGTAAACAGTTAAACACATATAACACATAAAATCGACGAATTATCAGAGTTAGCAGTTGCGGGCTCAGAATCAAAACACATGTAAATCGAGAAACGGATTGTCTGCAGCTACTAGACATTGACTACCCAAAGCGATTCGACTATTCTCAATGGACTTGTCGTCACGTTCCGACCTTCAGGATCGTGTTCCTGCCTCGACTCTTGGGCATCCAGCACGTATTCCCTAGGCCATACTCGTGAGTTCAGGTCGTTTGAGTCCGTCGAGGCTTTGGTGAGATGAGTAAAAGTTGGAATAAGTTGCCAAGGTTTGGGTTTCACCCCTGGCTTAGCAATTTCTTCCTTGTTTGAGTGAAATTGAGGAGATTATTCATCAAAATATGGATTTCACTCCTGATTTGGTATAACTCCCCTTGTTAAATAAGCGTTCATTATTAAAAAGAATGAAGAAATCTTTGATCCGGCAATCTAGTCGAGAGTTTGCGGTTCTCACACCTAATCTTGACTAAATTGCCTTCTCATTATTGAAAATTCGAGTGCAGTGATAGTGTAGTGTAAGCGGGTATAAGCAGGGTACACAGCACATAAGCTTGGCCTGTGGGTTCTTAACTATAGTCTAGGTCTCTAAGACTCCGACCTGGACTAGGTCGAGTCTAGCCTAATTCCCTATAGTTATGGCTCTGATACCAATCTGTCACACCCCAACCGTTGGCGGAATCATCGGGGCATGGCACTGAGCGAAACAGATTGTCCAGAAGTTTCCATAACAACTATTATTACTATTCAATTTATATAATACGTCCCATACCGTACCTTAAATAGTAAACAAATTATTACAGATAACATCAAGTCAAATATTCTGTTCCGACAACTCAGATTTCAAATATAAATATTATTCAAATGCTTCTAGAGACTCGATCTGCAAGATCTACAGACAACTATGCTCTAGACACTTATTCTAAGCTCGCCTTCCTAGCAGATAAGCATCCTAATTGCCTGTCACATACGTTAAAATAAAGTCAATACATATAATGTAAAGGTGAGCATACAAGTTTGATAATAGCATAATAGAGTTCGAATAGTTTGCGCATAACCAGCACGTACATAGAGGAAAACGAAGCATGTTAATTATCGCCATAGATCTATCGATACCAATGACTGCGGGTTGACTGCCCGAGGCAGTTCGCAATACATGATTACCACCGTAATCCATGCAAGTAATGGTCCTTAACAACCCCCGTGTGAACGGGTGCTGAGTCCAAACTATAGTACTATCGCATTCATTTAGTCACGTAATACATGCGGTACGGTTAGCGTTCAAATAATTAAGTAGTGTGTTTGATAGTGATTTAGAATAAGTAACGTATGTAACACCCAAAAGTGCTAAAGCAAAAAGGGTTCGAGTATACTCACAGTGATTGATGGATTGAAGGGAGCACTTGAGAGTAGGGTTAGCCTGAATAGTTCGATAGCATAACGATGAGTAACGCGTAAAATGAATACAAGCATTGATGGGTCGAACAGCCTGGTCGATCGAACGGTAGGTTCGATCGGACGGGGTGTTCGTTCGGTTTGACAGTCTGTTCGGACAGCCTGTTCGGTCGGCCGGTGGGCTTGATCGGTTGGGCTGTTCGAGTGGATTGTTTCTTCCTTTGTGTAGGATGTGTTTATGTACGATGGCTTGGCTTTTGAAGTTTTTGTTGTAGCATTTGAAAACATTGAAGTATCCTTACCTTTCAGGTCGATCGATCGAATGGACCATTCGATCGGCCGGCTTAGCCGATCGGTTAGGTACTTCATCAACAAGTTCTCAGTAAGGTGTCATCCGATCGGACGACTATTCGATCGGGTGGCACTCCTAGTGCATCGAACATGTTGAAAATCGATTAAGATTGAAGCATAGTATCTCATGATCCGAAGAGTAATTCAAGTCAGACCGCCGTCCGATCTAGCAGCACTTCGTTCAATACTAGACTTCATGACATTGTTAAGGCGTGGGGCCATATGCTAGCCGATCGGTTGGCCTGGTCGATCGGTTGGCTGGTCCGATCGGCCGGGCTGTCCGTTTGGACAATCAGTCCGATCGGTCAGCATCCTGACCTGGTCGTCCTGATCGTCTAACATTTAGCTGTTCTGATGGTTTGTCGTTATATTGAGGTGCTTCGTTAACGAGTTGAACAATAGAACCCTCGTTCTTACTTGTTTCTCCTGCTCGGACAGGAATCACCCAAATCCGGCCGGTGAACTGTTTGGAACAGAGTTTAACGTTTAACCCGAAATCAGTGGACCTCGTAGATAGAACCCGAATCTTGAGTCGTGCAACCACCGGAATGATTAGTAAGCCGGCACAAGTTCCGTTTCTATCGGTTTTAAGACTTTGAGTGTAAAATAGTTGAAAGAAAGTTGGAGAAACCATCTTTCAATCCTTTTCACCGAGAAATGTTCAGATCTATGACAGATCTTTGCTTGTTTATGTGGAAATCGGCTAGATCCAAGTTATTCTTGATGGATTGAGGCCAAAACATGAAGTTCTTCAAGAACACCATGATGACATCATCCTAGAATGCTTGAATCTTGATGATTTCACGGTTAAAAGTTAAGATTTGAAAGACAGAAAGGTGTAGGAGTGTGTATAGATCAAGAAAGTACAAGATTTAGGATGAAATCTTACCGGGATTGAGAGAAATCTGAGAAATGACGAAGAACACGAGTCGGTCGGTCAGAGAGTTTCCAAAAGTGGAAAGAATGACAATGACAGGGCTATTTATAGGCTTCCCAAAGAGGAAAGGGCTGGCCAATCGGCTAGGCATCCCGATTGGACAGCCTGTCCGATCGGACGGTCTGTCCGATCGGCTGGGTTGTTCGATCGGCTGAAGGCTTGATCGATCAACAGCCTGTTTCGAGCGTTCGGTGCGACGATTTCTGATATTTCGATTTCGATTGAGGACGATGTGAATACGATAGAGTTTACTATTCAAATTACTTTTAATCCCAACCACTATATCTACATACAAGTATCTATATTTTGCGCTATCTTTTCGCCACCATTTATCATATCTTGATTTCGATTGAGTTCGATTGAGTTCCGAGTTTCGATTCGAGTTTCGATTGATTATCACACATCACCTAAAGTAACATGCACAAGTAACACATAAGGCACACACACACACGTATACTAACACCAGAATTCGCGTAATTCGAGTTTCGAGTTCGATGATGATTAGATTAGCTTGATTATTGATTAGTTGACTTTATCGCATTGTTACTTCCTGCTATTCAATGTCGTAAATCGGTTCGTATTGATTGATCATTCGACTACTTTGATTAACAACACTTACTCCACATAATACAACTAATGAAAACACTAATAGACTAGCTACAGTCAAAGAAGTAAATCTTGACTTTGACTTTGACTTTGACATTCGGTAACACGGGGTGTTACATAAAGTCTAGTACTTTAAGTGTTTGATGCATTATATAGTGTGTTAGGGTGTTCGGGGATCATAACTAGTTCAAAAATAATAAAACAATGCTTCTAGCAATATTTTGGTGTTTCGGGTAATGTCCGGTTGTTCGGTTAGATAGCGGTTCGTTAAAGTGATAAGTTATATCGTATAGTGTCCTTTTTGTAACTTTTCGTGACACTTTTAATTCCCGACACTTAGGAAAGTATTCAGGGCCATTTAGTCATATTTTTACATGAATCTAGCTTGTTAAAAAGCTGATTTTTGCTAAATTATGCAGAATTCTGCACTTTGGGTGAGTTTTAGGCACTTCCCGGCACTTTATCTATCACCTAGGAAAGCAGTTTTGTATTCCTTACTTTCCTACACACTATACTAGTATATCACTTGGTCTCTGGCTCATACTGGGTCTCAAAACACTGTCTGTCTATGTACTGAACTTCGTCAGCATTTTAGTTTGTCTGATAATGGTGCCAATTCTGTTCTGTACATTATTAGAACTATATCGTGTTGCATGTAGTAAGTCTTGCAACATGAAATGCCATTATATGTATATAACAGTATTCAGAATTTCATTCGTCTTATAAAATAGATCATGCACAGTTAGTTAGAGCACAAATTACTGTTCAATTAGTGTACGGAATGTACGGAAAAGTGAGTTGTCACACAAGAAACCATATCCATGTGTTTTTATTTTTTGATTCAAGTACACCATAAGCCACCGGAAAAATGGAATTGTTACCATCAACACTGTTGGCAGCAACTATACCCCATTAAACTTTCCTTTCAAATGGCAGGCATCAAGAGAAATGTAAGGACGACAACCATTAAGGAACCCTTTTGAGCAAGCGGCTAGTGATATAAAAAAACATAAAAATAATTTTTTTATTACCATCTTTCTCAAAGTCGATGTCAACAATACTTCCCGGGTTTCGCCGTAGTAGTTCCCCTTTGAAATCATTCATCATCATGAACGAGTCTTCCCACTTGCCATACTTATCAGCGTAAGCTTGTTCTTTCCCTCTATAGACTTTATAGTATGACACATCAACATTGTAAATCTTCATAACCCACTTCTTTAGTTCTGTAGTAGAGACGTCCCCATCAGATTTTAGCTTATCTTTAATAACACTGGCATTCCATCCTTGAGTTGCAACCTTGTTACCACCCTTGTTACTTCGAGTGCAGGAATGTGCTTCTACAAATTTCTTAACCTTCATGACATTATATAAACATATAGTTTATTAACAATATGGAAAACAACAAGTAATTAATTCATAAATCCTACCTAGAATGTAACTCCGTCTTGCTTGACAGAGGCATGTATTCTCCATTTACATTCTATGTCTACACACATTGCTGTGACTCTTGTCGGTTCACTTTTCTCAATGAAGTATTCAAATTCATTTACAAGTGCATAATGGATTAATGTTCGTCTAAACGCGGAAACATTTTCAAATGTTGAGTTCAACTTGATGGGTCGACTTTCTTGGTATAAGTTTCCTCTTGGGAGTTATGTTGCTCAACTGCATCATCACTACTATAATAACTATGATAGCTTTCATCACTTAATGAATACTCTGATTCATCTTCAATGTGTGGTTCGTCACCCACTTCATCTTGACCCCTGAAAAAGATTTACAATTCTAATGATTTAGTAGATATTGATGCACACAATATTAAACTCACTTTAAAACAAACTTTTACCTTTGATTAACCGAAGAAGTCTCATGATTACTACTCGTTGTCACATAAACGACAAGTTCTTTTTCCACTTCATACATTCTAATCATAAACTCAAATTTCTCATGAGAATCAAGCTTGATAATAGATTGATCTATGGCATATTTGTCAACGAAATAAATAGAGAAAACGAGATCCCTATTTGATGGATAATGATTTGTAACCTCTTCAACTAAATCATCAAAGTTGTATGAGTATGTATCAATGTATATACATTTTTTGATAACCAAAACAATACCGTTTCCTACCCGAGTTCTTAGCTAATTGGAAGTAGCCTCCATATTTTAATTTTATCTTATACTTGGATGTTATTTGAAGGAATAATTGCATATTTCCCTTTAAAAACACCCTTAATTGCATATTTACCTAAGCCTAAATAAAAATTGCATATTTCCCCTTCTCTGTTAAAATGACAAAACTACCCTTCTCAAAATTAAAAGATCAAGGTTAGAGAAAAATCTTCACATCATTCTAATTCAAACGTCGTTCCCTTTTCTTTTTCTTCACACAGCAATTATTATTCAATTGTTCTCTACTTTATATAAGATTTATATTTAAAGCATCAACGATAAATATTCAAAATGCTTGTCATAGAAGATTAAAAAAATACTAATAATTGTACCTTTGTTAATTAAAACAAAAATTTTCAACCCAGTCGATTTAAGAATAAGTAATACTAATTGAGGTGTGGATATAAATAACAGAATTAGAACACAGAGAAGTTTTATGTATGTTTCTATATGAATTAAAGAAGTTGCAACTATTTTTGTATATGAATTCCATTGAAATTTTGCTTTGCCTTAGACCAGCATTCAAACTGATGATAGACATTTTCATTGAAAGTTAGTTAACATAAGAAATTCCACATTTTTAGGGAAGTTGGCACATTCATTTTTTTTTTTTTTTTTCGAGAAAAGCAATTGGTTATTCATACCTTCCAAGCAAACTAGTCCATTCATATCTATGTCTTGATTAACTATTAAAATGAAAGTTTATAAGATTTTAACCATATCACCATTTTCTAAGGTGACAAAGCCCACCAAATTTTGGTCTTTTCCAAACTTCGTACTTTACCAAGTGTAGCACACAAGATCAACTTAGGTAAAATTTGACTTTTTGTAAAGGTGAAATACGAACTACTTAAATAAGCTTAACTCACCAAACATATTATCAGTTATTATAAATGATTATTGATATATTACTAAGAACAAAGCAGAAATTCATATACGTCTCTTTTGAGTGATGCCATATGTATGGTCTAGGTTTCAGACAATTATTTGTGAGTATACACTCCGCGCCTAAGTCTTACTTTAGAACATAACCAAAATGTCTTGGCATCGTTTTGAACCCCAATTATAGTAAAATAGTTTATATCAATCTAATCGCCAAACCCCGCCCCCATTTTAGTTCAATTCTTGATTCAGAAGATAACATGTTAATAGAATGAATTTTCATCTTAAATGTTTTTCTCATTTCAAATACTCGGGAATCAAGATATTCTATAGATAGAACCATGGACTCATTTCAATACAGGTTAAAAATATACACATAAGCTTTCTAATTACTAAATTGTTAATACCAAAAGGAGTCAAAGCATCGTATAGGTAGTGTTTGGTATGAAAGAATGGGAGGTGGAATGGAATGGATGATTACTAGGGAATGAAGAAAAAGGTGTTTGGTTTGTCAATGGAATGGAATCACCCATTCCAAAAGACATTTCATTCCCTCAAAATCATTCCTTCCACTCCCTATGTTTTTTTTTTCCATTTCATCCCCTCTTGCACTATTCATCAACAACACCAAAACCCACCACCTTCGCCACAACCCACCACCACCCACCACCGATGCCATCGCCGCCACCCGCCACCACCCGCCACCTCCCACCACCGCTGCCACCCGCCACCACCTCACCCAGACAGCCACCGTCGTCGCCGCCACCCACTCGCCACCGTTATCAGCACAGCCGCGACCAACCACCAACGCCACTCGTTGCCGTCGCCCACCACCATCGTCGATGACACCACCACAGCCACCACCACCGCCACCACTCACCGCCGACGCACCTCTTCTGCCACCCACCACCAACGACCACCTTGCCGCCACCACCACTCGTCGTCACCGCCACACCGTCACTCGCCACTCGCCGCCGCCACCACCACCCATCGCCGCCGCCGACACCCGACACCCGCCACCTATAATCACCCACAATCACTACCACCGACCACCACCACTCACCGCTGATTTTAGTACTCCGTTTTTCTTGGCTACCGAACAATATACAATAATAATTTATTCCATTCACATTGGTAACAAAACAAGATATGGAATGGTAATAATCCATTGCATTCCTTCGTCCATTCCATTACCTCGTTCATTCCATTCTTTCGTCCATTCCATTACCCCATACTAGTGTTGCCTAATACGGGTAAGTCATGACTTTGTTACCGATGAAGGAAGCGCACATGACAAATGAAGAACCACATGTACAAACAACACATGTATAATTGGATTAGAAACATAGACTGATAAACACAAATTTAGTAACGACTGATCAACTGATTGATTAGCTTAACAACTCTATCCACACAAAACAACATTTTACATCTCCAAAACCACACAAATATACTATAATCTCACTTCTTCGTCTTCTTTGTACCAGTCGCTTTCTTTGCTATCGCGGCTTTAGGCTTCAAGCTCTTCACACCCACCTTCTTAGCCGTCGCCTTCTTCACTGCGGCCGACGTTTTTGCAGCCTTCGGCTTCGGCTTCGCCTTGGTAGCAGCAGCCACCTTAGCCTTTGCAACCACCTTCGGCTTAGGAGCGGGCTTAGGTTTGGCAACCTTAGCCGGGGCTATTTTCTTAACCGCTTTCGGCTTGGCTGCAGGTTTCTTCTTGGCCGGAGCAGCGGCTGCAGGAAGCTTGTAAGAGGCCTTAACCTTCACTAGCTTACCACCTGCAACAAATTTCTTCAATTGAGTTAACAGAACCTTCTTAAAGTTGGCTGGAAGATTCTTTTGATTCTCTTCGATAAACTTTGTGATTGCGTATTGACTTGAGCCGCTTCTTTCCTTTAGAGTAACAAGGGCTTCCTTGATCATCTGTTACACAGTTTAATTAATCACATTATACCAATTCTGCGTTACAAATTTTAATCCAGATTAAGAATTCTGACGAATAAACCAAAATTTAGTTTCATATTAGGTGACGTTATAGAAGGGGCGGGGAGGAGGCCCGACCCCCAAACTTTTGGCTCGTAATTTTTGTATAGAAATTTTTTGGGTACATACGTTTTCGACCCGCCAGTTCAATAGAAATTTTTGAGTATATATGTTTTCGACCCCCATCATTCGGGTCAAGCTTAGCCATTAGAGCTCGGTTCAATTTGAATTTTGAGTTATTCGGAATTAGAAATTAGTTGGAATTCGTTATAGAATTCAATTTGATTTGATTTCGGGTTATTTTAACGCAAATTATAAATTCAGTTTGAATAACCCGAAATTGTTCAAATATATTTCAGGTTATTCCCAAATAATTAACAAAAACTATAAATAAAAACATACCTCGAAGTAAGGTGGGTGCAAAGAAGGACTTCTAGGCTTACTCTTCACCGGAGCTTTCTTAACTTTCTTCGGTTTTTCCTCGGTTGCGACTGTTGCCGGCGCAATAGGTTCTTCTGTCGCCATCAATAGAGTTTCAACTAAGATTGATTAAACTGATAATAATGTTATTCAGCGTAGTATTGATGATGATGATGATGATCATGAATTTGTGTGGATTTAAATAATATGGACCATGTGGGGACATATCTTAAAAGGTGTGATATGATTGGTTGATAGAGTGCTCACACGGATCGGGAACTTAACTAGAATTTAAATGTGAGTGGTTGGATTATTTGTGATCAACGGTTTGTAACTGCATGAGGTGAAGGTTGAGTGAATAACTTGGATGGAAATGTTTTATTTTGGTGTGTTTCTATGGTTAAATGATTTGGTAATAAGTTGAGTTTTACTTGGTGGAACTTTATGAAATTTTGTGGGTTTGTTGGGGATTATGTTGGCTTTCGAAAAAGGGTTTTTTTAACAGGTGGAATTAAGTGGATTGGGAGATATTTGGGTTGGAATGTAGGATGGTCAAAAGGGTGATATTTGGAGTTATTGGTGGTTTTGAGTTATTCTAATCCAATGCTTTGGTTGAATGTTATATTTTGATATTGGGATTGATTGTGACTTAACTTAGAAATCGATAGAATCAAGAATCGTCCGAATGAGATTTGGATATAGAAATATGTGTTTAAAGGTTAGTCAAGATGAACAAATTTATATGTTGTGATTGATAATGTAATCTCTATTAATATTTACCTTATTTGTTGATAGTACAAGTATAAGATATACTTTGGCTTATACATGTATTCAAAATCATTATGGCACGTAAAACTGCTTTATTAGTTTTTTTTTTGAGTAAATTACGTTTTAGGCCTCTGTGGTTATATCACTTTTACTATATTAGCCCAAAATAAGATTTTTTAACATATGTGTCCTTATGGTCTCTATAACTAACTATTTTGGCCCCTGAGTCTAACCAAACCCCAAACTCTGATTAATTATTAGTCACATGATTGGCACATGATTGGTATTATGGTAATTTCTCCTCCCCTTTAAATATGTTCTATCTTCTTCTACCTTAGAAAACCCTAAACCAAAAACACAAACAAAACTTTATCAACTCCATAGTTCTTCACATCTCAAACACACCTACACATGAAACACTCTCCTGCTCACCGTCTTCCTTCTCGATGAAGGCCAGCAGCCGACCGATGAGATTCACGGTAAACACCCATCCCCCTTCCTCAGTTTCCTTTATTTTTTTCAGAAAAAATGATGATGATGGGTGACAGTCTCCGTCCACCTGAAACCCGCCGGTGTTAGGGCAAAATCACCGCTCTCTACGACACCGCTTTCAACCTAATCATCATAACAAATTCACCGGAGACAAAGGTGTGATCTGGGTTGAAGATCTGAATCTGTTTTTTTTTTTTTTTTTTTTTGAAGTAGAGTTTTCTATAATTGTGGTTTAATTTGAAGTTTGTGAAAGTGTGATGAATTCGTTTACTAAATCTGTTTTTTTTTTTTTTTTCTTAATGGTATTTTGAGTTGAAGATATTGTTTTAGATTGATGTGAAATTTTGAATGTCAGTTGTGGATTGGTGTTTTTGTTATAGTAGGATTTGAGATTGAAGATGATGATGGTTGAAGGTTGTCATGTTATTGAAGATCTAGGTTTGAAGATGATGTGTTCTTGATGATGATGATGTGTTTGAAGATCTGGGGTTAGAAGATGAAGATGTTCTTGAAAATATGGGTTAGATTTAAAGGGGAGGAGAAATTATCATATTACCCATCATGTGCCAGTCATGTGTCTAATAATTAACCAGAGTTTGGGGTTTGGTTAGACTCAGGGTCCAAAATAGTTAGTTATAGAGACCATGGGGGCACATATGTTAAAAAATCTTATTTTGAGATAATATAGTAAAAGTGATATAACCACAGGAGCCAAAAACGTAATTTACTCAAGTTTTTTTTATAGTTCTTATGTTTGCGTCACGTATTAGAAGCATGTTTTTAGTTAAAACATAGTTGATACATCTAGGTAAGGATTTTCACACATTTTTAACATTATCACAAGTAGTATGTTATTTAAATACTAGAGTAAATTACAAGTTTTGTCCTTTATGTTTATATCAAATTGCAGACGTTGTCCTTTAGCGCAAAAATTGACAGGTTATATACTTAATGTTTCAAAATCTTACACGTTATGTCCTTTAGGCCAAACCCAATTAAATTTTTTTGGTTAAATCATACTACACAAAGGGTAATTTGGTCTTTTTACCCATGTATATACATAAATATTTGTTAGGATCTGAGTTTGGATTGATTGTGCTTTGTGTTTGAATTAAGATGAACAATGAAAGAGTAGTGCAGCGTAAATTAAATGGAAACAAACTTTTCACAATCAAACAGAAGAAATGCTTTCAACCATACATTTTCAACAAAGAACCAAATGTTTAAATTTATTTCAAACTTTGATTACAATTGCATGTATGCTTTGCAAACTCCCCCTCAGCCCGAGCTCAGTAATTTGTTCGTGCAGGAAGAAGATGGTGAAGAGCTAAACAAAACAGTACAGAGCACTGTTCTATTTATAGGCACGCAACAAACCACTGAGCATCTAAGCTGACGTCACCAGGAAAGTGACATCTAACCTCCTAACAAACTCTTAACATCTGACCTATACAAACACTGCTATGCTAACTACTGATGTTACAATATATTACATAAAGTAAATAAACAGCTGTTGCATCCTTCCACTGCTATGATCCCAGCAGTACTTGTCATGATCAGCAGTGCTTGAAACAAGGCAGTAGATTGAGCAGCAGAGCTTTAGTTATTCAGCAGTCTTTGACTTGATCAGCAGTTGTAGGTCAGCAGTTTGTATGATCAGTAGATAGGAGGTCAGCAGATGTTGAAACCACTTTCAAGGGGAGAGACTTGCATGCATAACATCTGCTTATTCTGGATCTACTGCTCTGATCCAGTTTTGGCTTTTATTATCTGTTCCTTTGGCAGGGTTCAATCCCAACAATCTTCCCCTGGAACAGATAATGCCAAAACTCTTCATTATTGTAGATCTTTATTGCCTCATCAGCAGTTCCCTTATTTGCCCTTTGAGTTGTAATTCAAAAGTTAAGGCATCTGTGTCATCATCATCCCTGCTAAGTGGAAGATCAAGGAGATCCTGCAAATCTTCAAGACTCTGGCCAAGAGCTTGTTCCCTTGTTAATTTCTTCACTTCTCCACTAGACTTGAACACTGTCAGTACGTGGGTCTGTTTATCAGTTTTCCACTTTAGTACTTTTGAGCCTGGTGGGTTTCTTGGGAGATTTTTATTGGATGATGTATTTGGTGATGCAGGCCTATTCACGACTGGCTGAGCAGTACTTGCAGATTGTTCCAATTCAGGATCTTCTTTCATCATTAATCTAATGCCCTCTTTTACAGGTCATTTCCAGCAATTAGATCTTGAACTGTTTCAGCACCCAACTGGTTTTGACTCCTTCTTTTGTAGATGGCAGCACCAGCTGGAGCAGTGGTTCTTTTGCCTTGCAGCTTTGGTGGTCTTTTTGAGACCTCTGCTTTGGAGTAGTCAGGCTTTTGTGGAGCTGTTGGATCTTTCTTCCTAAGTTCCTCCAACCTTTTATAGGTGGCCCTGACCCTAGCTTCTCCCCACTTTGACACAGAATTCTTTGACCCATAATCAGCTGCTACCAGCTCCTCTTTCATTCTATTCAACTCTAAGGCCTTGTCAGCTTCAAACTGTTTGAATTTTTCAGGAGGAGTTTGCTGGACCTTATTTTTGATCATTTCTTGAATCCTGGCTGCCTCACTTTCAAGCTCAGGAATGGTCCAGTTTTTATACATGTGTTTCTCCCCCTTGTATTTCTTGTAGGTCATGATGTTATCAATGTAGTCTTTTCTCAAGGACTCATCTGCCCTTTCAGAGATTTGCTGACTTACTCTTTTGGCAAATTGCTCCATAGATCTGACCTGTGTGAGTAGAAACTGATAGTTTTGCTGAAATTCTCTATCAGATTTCCCTTGTTTATTTTTGTTTGGCCTTGGTTTTCAAATATTCTTCAATATTGTTTGGCCTGGAATATCCTTCAACTGATGGCAAACTCCTTTTAGCAGGGTCATCCTCATAGTAAAAAGATTTGATTTCTTCTCTAACTGCTATGAGTTCCAAAGGAAACAAAACACCTGCAGGAGGTAATGGCTTTTGGATTTGAGTTGAAGAGAGAGGAATGGGTTTTGGAATTGTGACAAGTGCTTGAGATTTTGAAGCTGTTGGTGGTGGTGATGGAGAATCATCATCTGGTATGATAATCCTTCTCCTTTTTATTTTAGGAGAGGCAGATGATGTTTTGGGTGGAACAGTGGAGGTGGTTTGAGTGGCAGTGATTTGTGACTGACTAACAGTTGTTGAAACAACTGGTGTATCAACCACTGGTGTCACAACATCTGCTGTCTTCTGCTTTTTGGCAGGAGATGATGGTGGAGATGTTGTTTTTGGTGGTGATAAGGCAGGGGTAGTGGTGTGTGTTGAAGTGAGAGCAGTTGTTGAAACAACTGATGTACCAGCAGATGTTGATACAGCAGGAGTTTCAGCAGTTGTTTGGGTGGAGGTTTGATGTCGGTGGCTTTTGGATGGTGGTTTTGAAGTATGCTTAGTGAGTCTGGATGGTGTGGACTTGGGTTCCCTTACTTTTCTAGTAGGATTTCTTTTTGGCTTAGGATTTTGAACATCCTTTAGCCCAGAACAACCCTGCGCATTCAGCTCCATGTAAGCTCTCTTCTCCTCATTCTACCTCGATATATCCTTTGTCGCTCTATCCCTTTTTACACTTATTACACCGTCATCAAGTGCATTCTGGGTAACATCAACCTTCTTGCTGCCATCTGGCAAGGGAATTTTCCTTAGCATAGCATCCTTTTCTGGCTCAATATACAGACCATTATCAATCTCTTTCTTTCTCCACTCCTGAATTTTCTCCCTCTTTTTGGCATTATCTGGGGGGAGTTCATCAATAAAAAGAACTGTTGGAGAAGCAGTGCCAGTGGTTGTCAACAGATGGGCCTTTATAGCCTTGATGTCTGCTTGTGTGTTCTTGAACCTAGACTCCATTGTGTTTCTCAGCTCTTGAACATGTTTTTCATGTTGCTGATCAGCCATCTGTTGTTGTTGTTGGAGAAAAGGTTGAAAAAGGTTCCAGAGCTCATTTGTAACATCTGCTGGTGGTGGAGCAGGTGCTTGAGGTGGAACAACAGTGGATTGTACCATTTGAACTGTCAACAACTGATGCAGCATTTCTTTGATTTCTGCAACAGAGGTATCCAGTTTTTCAACTCTTTCCGTCAATTCCTGGTACTTTAAAACATCACCCAACTTAATGGGATCATCTGATTTCCCACTAGCAGTGGTTTTATCAGAGGTTGAGGTAGGGAGTGTACTCCAAACATCAACAACTGATGCCCCTTTTTCTTGGTACCGGGGTCTTCTTCCTTCAACACTTGATAATCTTTTGATTGAACCAGTGGTTAAAACAAACTCACTAGCAGATAACAGAGGTGTTATAGAAGGAATTGCCTCCAAGGAAGTCTTATTGATGTAACCACTGTCCAAGTGCAAACCAGTGGGTTTAACACTTGTAGTGGCTGCTTCACTTGGATTACCACCAAGAGTTACTTGTAACTCAAGGGATGTAACCTCCTCAGGTTGTGTTGGTGGGTTAGCAAAGATTGATACATCAAGCCCAGTCTGTTGTTGAGGCATATTCTCATGAACAGGTGATTGAGAAGGACTAGTTTGTGCCAGGTTCAAATCAATTGCATCCAACAAAATTTTTGTATTTGGTGGAATTAAGGATGTGAGGGTAGGTGTAGAAAGAGAAGTTGCCCCGGGCATTGGGATGTGGATGATGGAAACAAGTGCCTCCAGAGCATCATGATGTGGTGACCATATTTGTACAACCTGTTCTTTTTGTGAAGAAGCAGAAGGAGTTTCAGGTATGGTTTGAGATATTTTTACTAACTGCCGTGAGGAAGTAGCAGCAGTGGTTTCTTGTGACTTATGTTTTGTCATAGGAAGTTGCTCTGGTATCTCATCCTCCAGAGTTGCCTTTTTGGTAAGTTTGGGGGGGGGGGGTTGAGTTTTCTTTTTCTGTGGCTTTTTGGTGATTTTAGGTGTGGGTTTCAAGGTAGTTGTTTTGCTACCTTGATCACCTTGAGCAGTGGGCTCAGCAACAGATACCTGAGGAGCAGTGTTTGCTGCTAAATTCTGCTCAGGCACCTCTGCTTGTGTTTTGCAAGGTGTTGACATTCTTGTAAAAGTTTCAGCAGTTAAGCTGTGCATTTGTAAAGATTCACCTTGGTTTATTACAACAATATCATCCTTACTGAATTTTTTCTCAAAATAATAACTTAGAAATCTTGGAAACAGTAAGAATGATTTTGTTTCAACATTTTTAACCAAATCATTGAAGATTTCCTTGGAATAGTTAAAATTTTCTTCTTATAGAATAGCATATCCCAAGCTTTGAATCTTCAATGGAATTTCATTAAAAGATGTGGTTTTATTTGAAACACACATAAGGAGGGTATGGAATAAAAACCTTGTTGCAGGAGGGAAGAAACCTTTTTGTAAGGTATCCCTCTTCATCATTGTGTCTGCATACCCTCTCTCAATGAAGTCAATTTTTAACTCATTTCTAGGGAAAGAATCTTTACCTTCCTGATCATCGAGCTGAAAGACCTCTGAAATGGATTGTGGTGTTATTTGGACTGCTTTTCCCTGTAGAGTAGAGTTAATGGCTATGACATCTTTGCCTTGTTTGTCAAGGGTACAATTTTTCCAAAACTCTCTCTGGGTATGCAGGTAAATGGGAGCATCTGCTGTAAGCAAAGTTTTGTACTTTGATGTAGTGAGCATATCAAGGATGGAATCGAAGGTATCAATGGTGTCGGGTTTTGTGAGAAGACCCAAAAGATTGTGAGATGGTTTGTGTGGAATTTCTGTGGGTTTAGCCTTTTGAGAGGCCCCTTTGGAAGATTTTGCTGAGGACTTCGATTTAGTCATTTTGAAGAAGACGATCGAAGAAATTTGTGAAGAAATTTGATGAAATGTGAAGAAACTGCTTTGAGAAGAGAATTTTTGAGAATTCAATTCGACAGTAAGACCCTGTTTGGGGTTTTGAAAAGGGTTTTATAGAGGAAAAAGTGAATGCTGACATGGCAGCGGTTACAAAAGGTCTGACCACTATGTACTGTCCACGTACCATCCCCTGATGAAGCGAAGGACAGTACTTTTGTGAAAACTACTGGTGAAGGCAGTGGTTGCAACGGTAATGGAGGCAGTGGATGACTTTTACTATCAGTGGATAGCATATCAGTGGATACAACACTGATTTTGAACATAAGTGCTTATCAGAGGAATATGAGAATAGGGGATGATTTTCAAGAGTGGACAGACTTTTGAAGTAGAGCAGACTTTTGAACCCATCAGTGGTTATGGCAGACTTTTACGATTTTAATGAAAAATTCATTTTTAGTTATTTTTAAGGATGGATTTTTGATTTCCGAAAACATTTTAATGCTTTTATTCATAGAAAAACAGGATTTTGCCTGTTATTCCATGTTTAGCATGCCAATCCTAGCGATCAAGCTTTCAAAGGTGGATGTGTCTAATGCTTTGGTTAGCACATCTGCCAGCTGATCCTTAGTTGGAACATGATGCAGAGAAATCAAACCTTTTTCATAGCAATCCCTCACAAAGTGATGTCTGATGTCGATGTGTTTGGTGGTTGAGTGAGAAACTGGATTTTTGATGATATTTTTCTACTACCTGGCTGTCCAACATGAGTGGTGTCTTCAAGGCAGTGATACCAAAATCCAGCAACTGATTTTGAAGCCAGAGCAGTTGGGCTGTACAGCTTGCAGCAACTATATATTTTGCCTCAGCAGTGGATGTGGAAACAGCTGCTTGTTTTTTGCTCTGCCAAGACACTAAGCAATTGCCTAGGAATTGGCACCCTCCTGAAGTAGACTTCCTTGTTTTGTCACATCCAGCAAAGTCACTGTCTGAGAAACCTGAAAGCTCAATTTTACCATCAGCTGGATACCAGATACCAAGTGTGGGAGCACCTTTTAGGTATCTGAATATCCTTTTTACAGCAATAAGGTTTGACTTTCTAGGGGCTGACTGGGATCTTGCACAGACACATGTTGCAAACATGATATCTGGTCTAGATGCAGTTAGGTACAATAAAGACCCAATCATGCTTCTATATAAGGTCTGATCAACCAAATCATCCTTTTCATCAGACATGACCAATTTATTGGTTGCAATGGGTGTACTGCATGGCTTACAATCATCCATATCAAATTTCTTTAAAAGTTCTTTGGCATATTTGCCTTGATGGATGAAAGTGCCATTTTGCAGTTGCCTTACTTGGAGACCAAGAAAGCACTGGAGTTCACCCATTGCACTCATTTTAAACTCAGTTGTCATGAGTTGCCTGAACTCTTTACATATTTTATTACATGTGCTTCCAAATATGATGTCATCCACATAAATTTGGACAATCATCAAATCCTTCCCTCTCCATTTTAAAAACAGTGTTTTGTCAATTCTGCCTCTGGTGAAACCAATGGAAAGTAGAAAGGTGGAAAGAGTTTCATACCAGGCCCTTGGTGCTTGTTTCAGGCCATACAAAGCTTTATTCAGCTTGTAGACATGATTTGGATTAAATGGATCCTCAAAACCTAGAGGTTGACAAACATAAACCTCCTCTTGAATCTTACCATAGAGAAATGCACATTTGATATCCATTTGATACACCTTGATGTTGTGGTTGACAGCAAAGGCCAGAAAGAGTCTGATAGCTTCAAGTCTTGCTACAGGGGCAAATGTTTCATCATAGTCAATGCCCTCTTCTTGTCTGAAACCTTGAACCACAAGCCTGGCTTTATTCTTGACAACAATACCCCTTTCATCAGTTTTATTTTTGAAGACCCATTTTGTGCCAATAGGACTTAGTGTTAGAACTTTTGAAATCGTTGATACTTGTGCTGGATTAGTTTTAGTCATAGTTTGTAGCTATTTTGAATGTAAAAGGGCTTATTTTGTAATTCTCTAGAAGTAAGGTTCCTAACCTAGTGTAGATAAGATTCCAGCAAATTTATAAATTTGCTGGCTAGTCAGGAACACTATAAATAGCCTTCACATTGTAACCTTGGCAAGCTTTTGGCTCTTGAATGAATATTGGTGTTGTTACATTCAATATATATATATATAATAATAATACAGTTTGTTGAGAGTAAAACAAGTATCGAAAAACGTCGCCCACCCAAAATATTTTCTGTTTAAAATTTTATTTTCGTGCAAATGGACTCACGAAAATAAAGATTTTAGGGGGGATATATTCAGAAAATCCAAAAACGAATGCTTATGTCTGACTCCTGCTAGAGGAGGTGATAGAAAATTGCTAACACTTTGTCATTTCTTGCAAAAACAGAAAACAAAAAGAAATCGGGGTACCAAGCAACGACGTGTCGGTAGATTCAGCAACACCGACGAGTAAACTGCTGTTAGGGAGCAAAACATAATGTCTACACAAGAATTCTGGCTTTTCTCAGGCATTACGCATCTCAGTGGGTAACACGTTGCGGCATATGGCTTAATGGTCTTGAATCTTGCGTTGACAGATTGCCAAAGTCTGAGATTTCGGGTCTTTATATTGGAATTTCATTCGGAGGATATCATAGTTGTTCTTCTGCTGCATCCAGATACATGCTGACCTAGACGCTATGATATTCTTTTAATAATAAGTGCCTTAAAAAAAAGGCCAAACCCTTCCTAATAAGCGCCATCTTTGGCCAAAACCCTTCTCATAATAAGTGCCATTTTTGGCCAAAATCCTTAGATAGATTAGTTTGGTAACTCTGCTGTACGATGGTACTGACCTGTTCACCGAACTATCTGTCTTAGCCCTCGATAGCTCTTGGGATCTCTGTTGTACGGAAGTACAGACCTGATCTCTGTTCTATCGTTGAAGAGAATGAAACCAATATACTCACCAGTTATGAGGAATCTTTGTGCATACCTTGATCGCGGGGGTATGTCCTGATGTGGGACTCACGGGGGCGTAATGATTCTATTCTCAATAGCTTGTGTGGGGGCCATCGAAGACTTGTCAATATTACCAAAAACATGATAAAAGCGCTCTCCGAAGGCATGTTGAAAGAAGGATGCATGGATTTAAGCGAGCAAACATACTGGCAGTTTTCTTGTGCCCTGGTTAGTAAACAATAATAATATATAAATAATTTGGCAAGTGTTGGCAATATGATCTTCTGCAGGTAAGTTCGGTGAGCGTCGAATATTTCAAGGAAATTTGCATCAAATGGAACCTCCCAGAGCAAGAAATTTGAAGTTCGGAGTCAAAATGGCCCAAATTTTAGCAAAAAATGTGAATATTTCGTAATAAATAATTTCTTAAACAAATCTGGGCACGTTTTACGAGAAAGTTTGAAATCAACGAGCGAAATAAAAATTGCTTGAACTCACACTGTTTGCGGCGGAATTAAGATACCAGCGAAATTATAATTTCGCTGGTTATCAAAATTCGCATATAAATATCTATTGAAACCGTCATTTATCCAAAATTTTCAAAAAAGTCACTCGTCTTCTTCATTGCTTAAAACCGAAAGCTTTCTTCAATAGTTCAAAATTTCCCTCACAAGATTTGTTTCCGAGCAAAGACCATCAGGTATTGTCTTAGTATATCATTCACTCAATCAATGCTTTCATCTCTTGATCTGATCAGATTAACGTCTCATGATTCAAACATTGTGTGTGATTCGATTCTAGTTAATATTATGGTTTTGGTTTCAAGTTATGAATCTGTCATTGATTTTGTTAGATGTAACTAGTATCAAACCGAGTGAAACCAACATAAATTTGCCTGCACATGTTCTGACTTCTTTATAAACTCGAGCCAGCTCAATCGAATGTTAACCGTTGGGGTTTTTGAAAGGGTTTTTGAAGAAAATTATGGTGCCAGCGAATTTAACGTTGAACGTAGCGAAGATAGCGAATTTAATAGAGAATCTCAAAAGTCTCGAACGCGAGTTCGAGCACCCAGCAAAACAGTCTAATTCGCTCGTGTAGCGATCTAGTCTGTTGTCTCCGCTGGTAGATCGTTTCCGGAAACAAAGCTTCGTCATCGCTATGTTCGCTAGCGAAATTAACCAGAAAACGTGCACATGATCCGATTTCGTTGCCGACAAAATTAAACCGGACCACTGGCGAACTTGGCGAAGATAAAGTGTCTAATCTATCTGGCTCATCAGCGAAGACAGCGACGATGACCAATCTTTGTTGATTGATCTAGACTCCGGATCTCGATAACCAGCACCAGCGAAGACAACCTTCGACCTGGCAGCGAAATTATGCTGAAATTAATTTTTTTTAATTAATTAATTAACAAACTTCTTAAAATTCTTTTAATATTCTTTCTTGTAAATACTGTTTTGTGTATAGTCTCTCGTGTAAATATGTATTCTCTCAAGCTATTTCTAACTTGCCTCGTTTGTCTGTAACAAAAGCAGTATGGTGAAGAAAATCGAATGGGACAAAACGTTGAAGCATAATCAAAGCATCAATCTGGATCAGGTGCCACAGGATTTTGAGGATGCAGCTAGATGGGTTCGATCTAGTAGAATCGGTTACGCTGTAGAAGCAGATGTTGCGGTTTACAGAATCCACATACAAGAATTCTGGGAGAATGCAAAACCTGAGACTATCAATAACAAAAGAGGGATAGCGTCAACGGTTCGAAACAAAAGAATAGAGGTAACTGAAGATAGGATCCGCCTGGTTCTGAAGCTACTAGACAATGATCAAGATCCGATAAGCCTGAGCAAAGATGATATTCTGGATGGTTTTCGAGGAATGGGTTATGCTGGGGATTTCAGTCAAAAGAAAGAAATTAAGAGAGGAGGACTCACCAGAGACTGGAGGTTCATTGTTCATGTCATTGCTATGAGTCTGGCACACCGAAAGGGCGGTTATGATGGATTGAACTTGGAATGGTCGGCAGCTATGCTAAATCTGTGCTTAAATCAGAAGTTTAATCTCTCTGCCTTAATATTCAACTATATGCTTGAAAACGTAAGAGGACCAACGTGGGCGATGTATCCAAGATTCGATCAGATGCTGATCAATGACCAATACAAGGATCTTCCAAATGATGGAGATCTTTACAAATTTCACGTCCCCACAAGCCGTCAGTACACTGAAATCAAGACTAATGAATGGGTGCTGTTGCATGACTGGATGTATCGAGCTGAGAGATTGCCTCTAGTAAAGGAAGCATATAAAAAGTACAAGGAGGCAGTTAGAGAAAAACAACAACGAGCTGCTCAAGCTCAAGCCGAGGCAGCAACAAAGGAGGAGCGCTCGAAAGGAAAGCGGAAAGAAAAACAGGCTGCTGAAGACGAGCCACCGAAGAAGAAAAAGGCGTCTGAAGGTACTGAAAGATTTATGGGTGCAAGCATAAGGGTGGCCGAGTCTGAAGAACACCGCCAGCATATCAGAGATATGAAAGAGATTCAGGTGCTGCAAGAAAAGGAGAAGAGAGAAAAGAAACTCAAGCGAAAAGAGATATCTCCCTCAGAAAGACCAGAGACTGTTACTGAGGAGGTTCAATCACTAAAAGATTTCGTAGATGCGTTGATTGTTGATCCCGATGAAGCGTCAGCAGGCAAGGGTTCCTCCAAGGTATCTCCTGTGAAGCCGACCAGGCTTTCAAAGCCACCGGTCATCCCACAAAGGGCTCGTCCATTTCAAGAGCTCTATGATAAGCTAATCAAAGATACCGGTCCATCAGTTACCAAAGAGATCTGTCTGCTGAAAAACCAAGTAAACGATACAAATTTTCTGAGAGAGATGATTAAGGATCAGCGAAAGAAAAACAAAGAGATGAACGCCTACATGGCCAAGCAATCCAAGTTCATCAGATTCCAGCAGGCGGGGTTAGAGAAAATGTACAGAATGATGAGAAACATGTGTGAGCAAATGAAAGTAAAGCCCATGTTCTCCTTTGAAGAAATTTTCGACTTTGAAACGTTCATGGAAGAAGAAACTACTAGCAAGGAAAAGGAGGCAGAGGCTAAGAAAGGCGCTTGGAATCAGTCGAAAAGGTTACTGAGGGAAATGAAAGTGATGAAGAGGAAGTGGACCGGGATGATATGCCAGCCAGATTTATCGAATGGGGTCTGGAAGAGGAAGTTCTCTATGAACAAGAAAATGGAAAAACCTTCTCTCCTCAGCACCCAGAATGGTTCAAGAAAGAGAGAGAAAGACTCCCAGATTTTTATCATGTAATAGCAGTAGAAAAGAGTGAAGCAACTGACAAGATCATCAGCTGGATGTATGACAACCTTCGAGGAATGTTTGTGGTGAAAAGACGTGGTGGAGTAATCCAGTATTTCCAGACCGGATTTGATCTTTTCACACTTCCCAGGTGGGATCTGCGTGAGCTTGGTCGTCTGGACATTCTAAACCCAGAAGAAAGAGGAGTCGGGAGGGATTTTGAGCGGATAATTGCCAAAGAAAGCAACAAGGGTTTCCCTAATCATGCTCCGCAGCGTCCAAGACGTAGAGTTTCAAAAACAACCATTGATCCAGTAACCGGAAAAGGAAAAGTGACGTGGGTGATCAACCCTGCCAAAGTTGTCACGAGGATCAAGCTTCCTGAAGAAGTTCCTGTCGCTCTTAATGATTTTAAGAAATGGTTTTATGATAGCAGGACTGGTGAAGCCGTGATAAGATCCAACGAAAATGTGGATATTCGTATCCTGGATCCTATGGATGTTTTTATGTTTGGGCTCTCAGATCTAACAGTGTTAAACGCTAGCCGTATAAACGTGGGAGCTGGTAATACAAATCTGGAGGAGGCAGTGTTATTTCAGAGAGCGGTAGAGCGAGCCTGGAAGTTGAAAAGGGAAATGCTGGATATGGTAGACAAAATTGAGAAGAGGAAAGAAACTGAAGAAAAGAAAAAGGAAGCAAGGAAGAAGAAGAAACATGAACGCAAGAAAGAAAGATCTTCTGCTTCAACAACTGAACCCACCACAACATCAACACCTCCGGCCTCATCCACATATGAGGCCACTCTGGAGGATCAACCAATTAGTGAAGCTGCAACTACTCAAGAAACTCAGTCTGCACCAATCGAGACCGAGGCACCACCCGAAACGACAACGAACAAAGAAAATCCCACAGAGCCTGAAAAGCCAGCTACAGAGAATCCAGCGGTAACAACTGAAGAATGAAAAGACAAGTATGCAACGATCTAGGGGGGATATTGTTAGAACTTTTGAGATCGTTGATACTTGTGTTGGATTAGTTTTAGTCATAGTTTGTATCTATTTTGAATGTAAAAGGGCTTATTTTGTAATTCTCTAGAAGTAAGGTTCCTGACCTAGTGTAGATAAGATTCCAGCAAATTTATAAATTTGCTGGCTAGTCAGGAACACTATAAATAGCCTTCACATTGTAACCTTGGCAAGCTTTTGGCTCTTGAATGAATATTGGTGTTATTACATTCTATCTTTGATCTTGTGCTCAAATCTGATATCCAAGGTGTTCTATTGATTTATCTTATTGTTTGGATTCAATACAACACTTGTTGTATTCATTAATCCATTAGCTTCACCTTCATCTTTGATCATTCTTAACTTTTCATAGCTCAAACACTTAATCAATAGGTGTTTTGGGTTAAAACAACCAACCACTGTGATCCGTATTGATTTTGGGATCTACACTTACACCCTCTGGCAATGGAACAAGCTCCCATACTTGTTGTCTTCTAAACTGTTGGAGCTCCTCTTGCATGGCTTCTACCCAGCTGTTGTCTTTCAGTGCCTCTTGGTACTTGACTGGCTGATGGAGTGATAGAAAACCAGCAAAAAGACAAATGTTTTGGGATTGCTTTCTTGTGAGCACTCCTTCATTGATGTTGCCAATGATTTGATCTGGTGGATGAGATTTCAGGAAGATTAACTCCCCTTTGTATGGAACAATGGCATTGAGTGGTGAGGGCTGCAGATGCGTATCATCTGAGCTAACCACTGCTGGTGACTTTGATGACCCAGCAGTGGCTTCAAAAGGTGGTGGCATAGGGGGTAAAGGAGTGGCCACATGCTGACTTTGATCCATTGTTTGAGGACTTTTATCAACAACGCTTGATGATGTGGAAGCAGTGGTTAATGGGCTACTTTGGTCAACAACTGTTGAGGTAGCAGTGGTTGAGCTTTGACAGCTGTTTTGGACATCTGCTGCTCTTCCCATTGTGGTAGACCTTTGTGGAGGAATGATGATCTCATACCCATAGGCTGGTGATGATTTCTCAGATGGACCTACACTGTTAGTCTTGACAGCAGTATTTTCAAAAGTGAACTTATCAAGATCAAACAAATCTGCAGGATTTGCTGGAATTTTAAGTGATGAAAGTTCATTGAACTTTACATTCAAAGTCTCCTCCACTGCTTTGGTCCGTGTATTAAACACTTTGTAGGCCTTAGCAGTGGTTGAGTATCCCAGGCGGTATCCCATATCAATTTTGGCTGCAAACTTTGAGATAGAATCTTTTAAGTTTAAAATGAAGCATGGGCAACCAAAAACTTTGAAATATGAGATTAATGGCTTTATTTTATACAGAATTTCATAAGCAGTCTTTTTGTGCCTGGGGTTGATTAAAACTCTGTTTTGGACATAGCAAGCAGTGTTTACTGCCTCTACCCAAAAATTTAATGGTAGACCTGAATCTGCAAGCATGGTTCTGGCAGCCTCAATCAATGTTCTGTTCTTCCTTTCAACAACCCCATTTTGCTCTGGTGTTCTAGGGATGATGTACTGCCTTACAATCCCTTTCTTCATACAGAAGGCATCCAACTCCTTATTTTTGAATTCTGTGCCATTGTCACTCCTGAAGACTTTCACTGGAAGGTCAAATTGCTTTTCAACCTGTGTCACAAAGTCTTGCAAAATGCCTGCAGTCTCATCTTTAAAGTGTAAAAAGAAAGTCCATGTAAACCTAGAGAAGTCATCAACAATAACCAAACAATATCTCTTCTTTCTAAGACTCATGACTTGCACTGGGCCAAACAAATCCATGTGCAGCATTTGCAGACACTGGTTGTTTTGGACTCTTCAATGGACTTGAAAGAGCTTTTATGTTGTTTTCCTTTTAAACAGAAAACACAGTGCTCAGGACATGAAAACATTTTTGTGGTAAGCCTCTTATAAGGCCATTTTTTGAAATTTCAGTGATTGTCTTGAGATTTGTATGCCCCAGTCTTCTGTGCCAAAGCTCTGTCTCTTTGTTAGAGGCAGCTGAGAACAGACAGGCATCAGTTCTGGGACACTCTTTTGACATATCAACAACATAAACATTTCCACTTCTTTGAGCAACAAGTTTTGTTTTTCCTAATTTTATTATTGCTTCAATCTTTTCAACCATTTCTGGTCCAACAATCCTACAACACTCCTTTGTGAAGAATGACCCATACCCCTTATCACTCATTTGTGAGACACTCAGGAGGTTGAATTTCAGATTGTCTATCAGATTGACATTTTCAAATTTTACAGTTCCAGACTGAACTGTACCAGACCCCAGAACTTTCCCTTTACTATTATTCCCAAAGGATATATCACCCCCTCCGTGGATTTTGAAATCTTTGAGTAGGGCTTTACATCCTGTCATGTGCCTGGAGCCTCCACTGTCTACATACCAAAGACTGTCTAAGCATGCAGAAGCTCCCTGCACATGAAGTAAAAGGATTAGTTCATTAAGGTCTCCAAAGCCAATAAGGCTTTGGATGGGGTCTCAACAATGTCTGGGATGGTGGCAGATGCATGGACAGTGGTTAGGTCATGGGTTTGAACATTTTTGGGAATGTTTTTCTCTAACCACTGTTGGGGGTCTTGGCCAATCACCTGTTGATAACCAAAAGGATGCCTGTTCACTCTTGGTTTAGAGGGCTTTTTGTAAGCCTCATAAACATGTGGGATCCTTTGGTATGATGGTTGTCCTTTGCCTCTCCTGAATTGATTGGCAGGGGGTGCATCAGTCACTTGAACATCCCATTGAACAGATGTTTGGTTCAGCTGTTTTGTGACAGCTGTTTGGACTGGCACAAACAGTAGTTGCTTCTTTGTGAATTTGACAGATGATGTTGATGAACTTAAGGATGTTTTTGCTGTGTACTCCTTCTTTTTCTCATCAAAGTTTTTGAGATACACACATTCCTTAGTTTTGTGATTATTTTTACCACAGATGGTGCAGCTCTCAGCAGGTACAATGACACTTGTTTTGTTTAGATCATGTGCTTTTAGATGAAAACAGTCTTTTGTTAGATGATTTCTCTTTTCACAAAAATCACAAAACAGGTTTTTGATCTTTTCTCTTTTCTTCCTTTTCTCAGATTCCTTAGCAACAGAGTTTTGAACCACTGTTGGGATATCTTTGATAGGAATGACCTTTGCTTTTGGAGCTTTTACACCATCAGTGGTTGTGAAGTCCACTGGCTTGAAGTTTTCCAGGATGTCACACTCATCAGACCATGTGGGTTTAAATTGATATTTCTCAATCTCCTCAAAAGTTGAGGATCCCACAAATCTTTCCAAAGTGATTTTGTTACCAAGTTTGTCAGTTATCTTAACCTCTTGGCCATCCTTGTTTGTGGGAATAACTTTAACAATGGTTTGAACAGATTCTTTGGAAGCATTGTTTTCAATTTCATCATGTTTTCTAAAACCAACACCAAATTTTACATTGCTCTTAATCTGTTTTTCAAGCATGACTTCATAACCTTTACAAGATTCCACCCATTTTTCACAGGTGATCTGGGTGGACTCCAACTCCTTTTTGCAAACTTGGTATTTTTCTACCATAGTTTGGAGTTGAGTTTTGGTTATGCTCTGCTCTTCTTTTGGACTGCTGATCTCTTTATCTTTTTTAGCCAATTTGTTTCTAAGTTCTTTTAATGACTTTTCAAATTTGACCTCATCAGACAAGACTTCATCCCTAAGGTTTTCATTTACCTCTTTGATGTTAGCAAATGCAATAATACATTTGTCTGAACACAGTTTTTCAAGAACTTGAGGAGTTACCTTGGCAGCTACCATCATGGTACAATTACACTGATGATCACCTTCTTCGTCAGCTTTCTCTTCTATCTCACCAGCTTTCTTCAACTCTTCTTTCTCTTTGTCTTCTTTGGACCAAGGTTCAGACAGTGGTTCAATCAGGGTTTCTGAATTTTCTCCCAGCAGTAGTTCACCAGCAACTGCAGTAACCACTGCTTCAGCAACTTCATCCACTGCTTCAGCAACTTCATCCACTGCTTCAGCACTTAGCTGTTCACCTTAAGTTTCTACCCCTTCTGGTATTGACTCTAATGCCATCAAACAAAATTCATCATCAAAAGTATCATTAGAAGCATAGAGAGCAAAATTTTCATCACCAAGTTCATTAGGCATGCTGCTCCAATCAACAAAGCCTTGTGTGAAGAAGCTTTGCTGATCTGGTTGAGCCACTGTTGGATCAGCTTGTTGAGGTGCAACAGGTTGCACCTATGCCTGAGGAACAGGAACCTGAACATACTGAATTTGTGGAACAGTGGTTTGAACATAATGCACAGGCATAGGGGTTGCATCATAATGAGCAGTTGATAAGTGGTAAAATACGCATATTTGTCACGTGTAAATTGTATAATTATTGTATAGTGTTTATTTATTATTTTTAGTTTTTAGTGTTATATTATATTATTTTGTGTTTTGGCCAGGTCCTGGTGCAATTGGAGCAAAAACGAGTAATATGGAAATGACCAGTGAGTTGGGCAGAGTAGAATGCCAGTGACCGAAGTAAAATTGACGCTATTTTCTATGATTGAGCCAGACCCACTTATCTTTATATTATTAAAACAAAAAGCCTACATATATATATTTGTTAAAAGTTGGGCAACAGATAGTGGGCCGCCAAAAGTCATTAGGCCGAGATTGTCATTGGATGGCAGTAGGAATGTTTTAGAAGTGAGGGGCACATTAATTCAATCATCACGGCTGGAACCAGTTTGGACGCCAAAGACAAAGCTCAGCGCATTTTATGAGTAGTGATATTGGGCCTTTCATCAATATTTTAAAAAAATGATACAATTCAACTTAAAGGTCAAGCAACAGTTGGAGACGGCTAGGAGGGGCTAGGCCCACTTGGGTTTCACGATAGCAGACATATTAATTAGAAGATAACAAGGGTTGCTGCGGGGGGAGAAAATTCGTATTGGAGATCAGACGCACGGAAGGGACGAAATCTAAAGCTTGTTTTGCGGGAATCATCGGCATCAAGTGGGAAGCTTGGAGAGCAAGGGATTAACGGGTTTTGCTACTCAGTTTCTCTTATTTTCTAGTTTCTTTATTTTCATTCGATGAATTCTTGTTCTAAACCTTGTTTGATTATTTTTGAGACCATGTTTCTTGGCTAAATTTAATTAACTACCTAGGCTAACGACAATAGTTAAATAAAGTTTGGTTATTTATTCGATTTTTGGCGTGGTTGTGGATTTTTCTTGTACTGTAAAAGCTTTGGGAATTTAACTTGGTGCATATGCATGCTTGTGATTGTTTGATTATTGTTTATTGCTTCGTTCGATTCTTGGTGACGGTCTTTATCACATAATAGAGTCGGGCTAGGGTTTTAGGTTTTGGTGAGTGTCTATATCACATAATAAATCTCTAATCCTTTAGGGTGAAAATCTAGTAAGTAACCTTAGAAACAATATTCGGTACTTTAATAAAATCAAGTGTTCTGCTAAACTCGTCGCTGTGAGGCTCGAGGGTATTAATAGGTCTCGGTTTGGTTATAAGTCCTTAACATTCCATTGTCTATTAAACCAAGATTAAAACCCGTAGTTGCTTTAGACGTTCGCGCGGCAAGGTTGAGCGTCTTACATAGGCACTTTCAAGAAACTAGAGGACTGAAAGGAAAATCTAGAAAGCCGGTGAGCATAACAGCCTAGGTAGTGCCACAAGAATCGCCTTGAGAGTGTTTGAGGGGCTTAGTGGTGTCTTAATAGGTTTAGTATCTAAAGATCCCGGTTCCATACCACAAAATTATCGAATAGAAATCCATTCTGAGTTAAGCTTGCGTCTAGCCTAGGTAGCCTTCATCGCCTTTGGTCAAAGTCTTCGTCCACATTCGTGTTTAGCCTTTTCTTTGATTTTTCTAGTTTAATATTTTATTATATTTTTAGGATATTTAGAAAACCCCCCATCAAATAAACAATTAGTTAAAGTCCGTGTCAGTCTAAGTCTAGATAGAGTCATTAGCGTAATTTATTAGAGTCTCCTGGGTTCGATACTCGGACTTCCTTAGACTATACTACACCGATCGGTACACTTGCCGGTTGTGTGGTTTAGGGTTTAGAGAGTCTTAATTTTATAAATTTAAAACTTAGAGAGTCTAGAATTAGGGTAATTTTAGTTGTTTTAATTAACCCACTTTTAACACATCAAGTTTTTGGCGACGTTGCCGGGGACTCTTTGGCAATTGCGTTGATCACTTTATTTGGACTTAATTGACATTATACGTGCTACTTGCTTTTGTATATTGAGTCATAGGAGTCTAGTTGTCCGTGTCTTTTATTTTTCTCGAGTCTTGTAAATATGTGTGAAATTTGTGGAGGACCTCATTTTACTGTTAAATGCCCCCAATATGAGGGGTCCTCTACGCCATATTATGCTAACCCTTTTGTGCAGCCGCAACCATATTTTTCACAGGGGTATTCTCTGCAAGGTTATGATAATCGGCCATATTACAATGATCTGTATCAGCAGCCGCAACGTAACCTGGTTCAGACGAGCGATAGAGGTTTTGAGGGTAGTATGAGTAGGATAGAAGAGATGTTCGCTCAGATAATGACACAAATGGCGCAGTTCATAGCGCAAAATCAAGCTACCCTGGAAAGCATGGCTGAATATACGGAGAGAAATAAAAAGAGAGTAGAGGAGTTAGTTCGAGAGCGGGGTAAGCTAGAGGAAGTAGAAGAAGAGTCAGATGAGGAGATCATTCCAGTCACGGAGATGATAATGGACGACGAAGTCCCACCTCCGGTCCAGAAGGGTATTATATATGACTTCGGGAGTGACTCTGATGATGAAATAGACGAAGAAGAATGGGCGGCGTATCAGAGGTCGTTAGTGAAGAAAGAAGTAATTGAAGAAGAAGTGGAATTGGGGGATTCCACTGGCTGGATGTTTGATGAAGTGGAAAAAGAAAAAATGATGGAGGAGGAAGTGAATTTAGGAGACTCCCTTGGGTTAATGTTTGGTGCAGAGGAAGAAATTGAAGGGGTAGAAATTAAGTCGTCTGGGGAGGATGAGTTTTTAGAGTTAGAATTAGATGGTTTACCGGTCTATGAAGAGGTAGGAGTGTTGGATCCTGATGGGGACATAGCATACCTTGATGCCCTACTTGAAGGTGAATCGACAGAGGTGATCGAACCTGCCCCAGACGAAGAGACTAAGTGTGGGGATCATCATGCGAGAGTGGTGGAAGAAGAAGAGCACCACAGCTGGCCCGTGGAAGTATTAGTGATAGATGAAACTAAAAAATCAACAAAACCACGGGAGAGAGCAAAGAAACGAAAAAGAAAAGATCAAAAATGGAAGAGGACCGAAGGGTTAAACAAGAAGAAGAAGGAAAAGCCTTTGAATTTCAAACATGATCAGTCTTCTCATTACATGCCACGCATCCGGTTTCTTCCAGGTAAGTTTAAGTTTTGGTGGTCTGACCCGTTTCAAAATTTTAAAATATTTTATAATTCCACCAATATATTTTTGAAAAGTTTTGAGGTTCGGGTGGAATTAAACGGGTTGGACAGGGTCCAGGTCAAAGAGAAACCTCCTGATTAAATTCAAGTGTGGGGAGGTTTTGTAGAATTTGTAATTTTTTATATTTGTATATTTTCGGTAGTTGTATAGTGAGTCATTTATTTTGTATATTGAGTCTCAGTTAGTTGTATGGAGTCAGTCGTTTTTTTTTTTTTTTTTTTGTCGAGTCGGTACTGCTTTGGTTTTTGCTTGTTTTTGTTTATGCAGGTTTGAATATGTACCACCCGTACTCAATCTCCATTCGGGTGATTTTGGAGCTGCTTATCAAATTCCAGGCATTTATCGAGTGTACTAGTCAGTGTCAAAAGCCGATCGCGAACGAAATGCTATACGATCGAGCTGGATTGGACGAGAGTTTTGGAGCATACGCGAGAATTTAACCAGCTAAGTCCTTTCCATTTATGCCCTTGTGTCTTTTATTTCTTATTTATTTTTAGTTTTTGAGTCAGTTTCCATCTTACATTGAGGGCAATGTAAAGTTTAAGTGTGGGGATGGAAACTATCGTTTAGTGTTGTTAATATAGTTAGTCGAGTCATAAAAAATGAAAAAATACAAAAAAAATAAAAAATTGAAAAATCCAAAAAAAAAAAATTAAAAAAAAAATTAGAAAATGTCTTTTGAAATAAGAAGTTTGCAAAAATAAGAAACGGAAAATGATAGAAAAGTCGGGTTTTTGTTTGGGTTCAAATAATAATAATATGAGATAATAAAAATTGAGCTTGTGTCTAGTTTGGGATGTGCGGGTAGGCCTGATTCAGTTCTGGGTTCCTTTGATCTTAAAATTACCTAATTGTTGGTCTACTAGTGGGTTCTCATCTAGGAAAAGTGGGGAAACTGAAATCGCCAATAATAACATAAGGGGCACCGTTATAAGTTAAAACCGTTAGAGTTTGTGATCATAAAAAAAATATATATATATATAGAATAAAAAGTGAGCTAGAAACTAAATGAAAGTAGCCATTCCTATGTAGTCTGGGTTGGGGATAGTGACTCTACAGCCGGATTGCCTCTAGGGTGTGTGAAATCGACCGTGCAAAGCAAAGAAAAAAAATAATAATAATAAAAAGTACCGAAACTAAGTAGTCTGTGGTTGGGGATAGCGACTCTACAGCCGGATTGCCTCTTGTTTTGGGAAAGCACCGTCTAGACTCACGAGAAAAAAAAAGAAAAAAAATTGAAAAAAAAAAAGAATTTTTTTTTGTAAACTCTCTTGGTTTTGATATAAGACGGTTGGGAATTGGTCCAGTGATCGTTCCTTTTGTCCTATAAGTTTGAGGTGGGATTAGATGGACTTGCAATTTTTAGTGTGAGACCCTAGGTAGATTGACCCATATTTGAACCTAAATCGCATGATAAGGGCTTGGAACCGGGTTTGGGTTTAAGAGGATCAAAATACTTGCAATCGCAGCTAACACGAGTTTCGGTTTTAATAAAGTAACTTAAGCTTTTGTCCCGAATGATTATTCTGGCTATGATTCCGTTTTGCATAATTCTTTTTCGAGGACGAAAAAAGGTTAAGTGTGGGGATATTTGATAAGTGGTAAAATACGCATATTTGTCCCGTGTAAATTGTATAATTATTGTATAGTGTTTATTTATTATTTTTAGTTTTTAGTGTTATATTATATTATTTTGTGTTTTGGCCAGGTCCTGGTGCAATTGGAGCAAAAACGAGTAATATGGAAATGACCAGCGAGTTGGGCAGAGTAGAATGCCAATGACCGAAGTAAAATTGACGCTATTTTCTATGATTGGGCCAGACCCACTTATCTTTATATTATTAAAACAAAAAGCCTACATATATATATTTGTTAAAAGTTGGGCAACAGATAGTGGGCCGCCAAAAGTCATTAGGCCGAGATTGTCACTGGATGGCAGTAGGAATGTTTTAGAAGTGAGGGGCACACTAATTCAATCATCACGGCTGGAACCAGTTTGGACGCCAAAGACAAAGCTCAGCGCATTTTATGAGTAGTGATATTGGGCCTTTCATCAATATTTTAAAAAAATGATACAATTCAACTTAAAGGTCAAGCAACAGTTGGAGACGGCTAGGAGGGGCTAGGCCCACTTGGGTTTCACGATAGCAGACATATTAATTAGAAGATAACAAGGGTTGCTGCGGGGGGAGAAAATTCGTATCGGAGATCAGACGCACGGAAGGGACGAAATCTAAAGCTTGTTTTGCGGGAATCATCGGCATCAACCGGGAAGTTTGGAGAGCAAGGGATTAACGGGTTTTGCTACTCAGTTTCTCTTATTTTCTAGTTTCTTTGTTTTCATTCGATGAATTCTTGTTCTAAACCTTGTTTGATTATTTTTGAGACCATGTTTCTTGGCTAAATTTAATTAACTACCTAGGCTAACGACAATAGTTAAATAAAGTTTGGTTCTTTATTCGATTTTTGGCGTGGTTGTGGATTTTTCTTGTACTGTAAAAGCTTTGGGAATTTAACTTGGTGCATATGCATGCTTGTGATTGTTTGATTATTGTTTATTGTTTCGCTCGATTCTTGGTGACGGTCTTTATCACATAATAGAGTCGGGCTAGGGTTTTAGGTTTTGGTGAGTGTCTATATCACATAATAAATCTCTAATCCTTTAGGGTGAAAATCTAGTAAGTAACCTTAGAAACAATATTCGGTACTTTAATAAAATCAAGTGTTCTGCTAAACTCGTCGCTGTGAGGCTCGAGGGTATTAATAGGTCTCGGTTTGGTTATAAGTCCTTAACATTCCATTGTCTATTAAACCAAGATTAAAACCCGTAGTTGCTTTAGACGTTCGCGCGGCAAGGTCGAGCGTCTTACATAGGCACTTTCAAGAAACTAGAGGACTGAAAGGAAAATCTAGAAAGCCGGTGAGCATAACAGCCTAGGTAGTGCCACAAGAATCGTCTTGAGAGTGTTTGAGGGGCTTAGTGGTGTCTTAATAGGTTTAGTATCTAAAGATCCCGGTTCCATACCACAAAATTATCGAATAGAAATCCATTCTGAGTTAAGTTTGCGTCTAGCCTAGGTAGCCTTCATCGCCTTTGGTCAAAGTCTTCGTCCACATTCGTGTTTAGCCTTTTCTTTGATTTTTCTAGTTTAATATTTTATTATACTTTTAGGATATTTAGAAAACCCCCCATCAAATAAACAATTAGTTAAAGGCCGTGTCAGTCTAAGTCTAGATAGAGTCATTAGCGTAATTTATTAGAGTCTCTTGGGTTCGATACTCGGACTTCCTTAGGCTATACTACACCGATCGGTACACTTGCCGGTTGTGTGGTTTAGGGTTTAGAGAGTCTTAGTTTTATAAATTTAAAACTTAGAGAGTCTAGAATTAGGGTAATTTTAGTTGTTTTAATTAACCCACTTTTAGCACATCAGCAGTGTTAACATGTGCTGCAGGGGTATATTGGGTATAGTGCACAGTGTTTTGTTGTTGTGGTCTAGGGTTTGAGCTAGGATGAGTGATTATTGGACCAGTGGTTTGACTCCTACATTCTCTAGCAAAATGACCTAGCCTATTACACTTGTAACACTTGATTTTTGACTTATCCAACCCCAGCCTTAAATTCCCATGAAGCCCTGGGAATTTTCTCCCTGTTCTTTTGTAGAATTTGCTTGTTCTAACACTAAGCAAGGCCAATTGATGCAAAATGTCCATTTCTTCTAAGTCAGTGGGATCAAAATGTTGCAAATCATTTAGTTCAAAGCACAAGTTATCTGACATCTGGTTTTCATTGTTTGCAGTGAAAGCATAATTTGCAGAGTGAGAATCAGAGTTGTTAAAATTACCACCAGCAGTTATGTCAATAAAATGATCATAAATCTGATCCTTATTGCTGCTACCAGATTCTTCCTGACCAAACTGAGCTGTGCTGCCAAATGAATAGTCATCAGCAAGTTTACCAGACTCTTGCAACTTCCTTTTCTGGTTTAACTCCCTTTCATAGGTCAGGAGTCTACCATGGAGTTGGGTCAGGGTCAGATCTTTGAATTCAGCTGAATTCCTGGTGACAAAAGCAATTGTATCCCATTTTTCGGGAAATGATCTAAGGAACCTGCTATTTTGAGTTGCATTTGGAAATGTAACTTTAACAAGCCTTAGTTCACTGATGAGACAGCTGAAACGTTCAAATTGTTGGGTTAGTGATTCCCCTTTGATATGACAAAATGTTTCATACTGCTGATTCAGAATTTCCCTGTTATTTTCAATAACCTCTTCCGTCCCCCCCCCCCCCAAATTGTTCCTTCAATGCATCCCATAATTCTTTGGCACTGTTACAGTGTAACAGCCAAGCATAGATTTCATTGGGTAATGCAGAAGCTATGATGCTAAATGCTTTGGCATCGAGTTCGAACTTTTGAAAATCAGTTTCAGTATAGTTTTCAGTTGGTTTTGTAACGAACTTCTTTGCATCCTCAGCACTTGGCAACATAGGAACATGAGGACCAAAAACAACAGACCTCCAACATCCAGTGTTCTGTTGAGCAAGGATGTGACCCATCCTTCTCTCCCAGATGTTGTACTCATTACGTTTAAGCATGGGTGGTTTGAAAAGAGAACCGATGTTATTCTTATCATCTTGTGATTGTGACGTCATCCTGGTTGTTTTACAGACACTGATTAATTAACTTTAATGGTGATTAAACCTTGCTCTGTTTTTCAACGAAACGAACAAACTATCAGTATCAACGATTACGAGCTAAACTATTTATGTCAAAATGATTGTTAAATCAAATTTGACTGTCCAAGCTCTAATACCAATTGTTAGGATCTGAGTTTGGATTGATTGTGATTTGTGTTTGAATTAAGATGAACAATGAAAGAGTAGTGCAGTGGAAATTAAATGGAAACAAAATTTTTACAATCAAACAGAAGAAATGCTTTCAACCATACATTTTCAACAAAGAACCAAATGTTTAAATTTATTTCAAACTTTGATTACAGTTGCATGTATGCTTTGCAAACTCCCCCTCAGCCCGAGCTCAGTAATTTGTTCGTGCAGGAAGAAGATGGTGAAGAGCTAAACAGAACAGTACAGAGCACTGTTCTATTTATAGGCACGCAACAAACCACTGAGCATCTAAGCTGACGTCACCAGGAAAGTGACATCTAACCTCCTAACAAACTCTTAACATCTGACCTATACAAACACTGCTATGCTAACTACTGATGTTACAATATATTACATAAAGTAAATAAACAGCTGCTGCATCCTTCCACTGCTGTGATCCCAGCAGTACTTGTCATGATCAGCAGTGCTTGAAACAAGGCAGTAGATTGAGCAGCAGAGCTTTAGTTATTTAGCAGTCTTTGACTTTATCAGTAGTTGTAGGTCAGCAGTTTGTATGATCAGTAGATAGGAGGTCAGCAGATGTTGAAACCACTTTCAAGGGGAGAGACTTGCATGCATAACATCTGCTTATTCTGGATCTACTGCTCTGATCCAGTTTTGGCTTTTATTATCTGTTCCTTTGGCAGGGTTCAATCCCAACAATATTTAGTTAACAATAAAAAATTTATCAAACTAATATAACTAGTATTATGGACCCGCGCGTTGCGACGGGCCTGTAGAGTTGAACAAAAATAGACGTAAATTAAACCACGCACGCACGTTACATTACGGTGTTTACTAAAAAAAAATCAACACATCCATGTATTCCACCTCCGAACACTGGTTTCTATCTGTGCTGAACCCATTTCCATGTTTTAATATAACCACCAGTGGCGAAGCTTGACCCGAATGACCGGGGGGGGGGGGTCGAAAACGTATATACCAAAAAATTTATATAGAACCTAGGGATCGAAAACGTATATACCCAAAAATTTCTATACGAAAACTACATATATAACACTATTGAGCAAAAATTTTGGGGGGTCGAGCACCCCTCCCCACCTCTTCTATACTTCGCCACTGGTAACCACGAAGTACCAACCTGCCGTTGAAGTTAAGTATATTTGTTATACCTTGATACATTGCTTATACTTATCTTTTAAATTATCCTCAAGAATCGATCATAGTTCATTTCACCACCAACAACACACTAAATAATTTAACAAAATGTTTTTACTTTTAAATGTTTTTAACAAAATACATTAGTTGCAAGACTTGTACCATATGCTAAGAAATATGTAAAAAAATTGAATAGTAAACTATACTCACAAAAGAAATTTGCAAAATTATATAGGGGAAAATGTAATATATTATATACATAAATAACATTTATATATTTATATCACATAGAACCCATATCTCTCTCTCTCTCTCTCTCGTTCCACCCATGTCTTTCTTTCTCTCTACATCTGTCCACCACCAATGACAGCCACCAACAACCACAACTCTCAACATCATCCACACCATCACTGTTCACCACCGCCCCACCTGCCACCACACCACTCCCAGCCACCATCCATCTCCCCACTCCCAACCACCGCTCCAAGGGTGTACTAGTTCAAGAACCGCAGCCACCACCAGATCTGAGCATATCACTTTAACCATCTTTTGAAACCCTAACATATTTCTGGTTTTCAGATCTTAAAAATGATGAGATGGGTTTGAATGGTGATGGTGATGGCATAAAAAAAAGAAGCACTCGTGGAATTAAGTTCACTTTTTCCTAAGATCTTCACCATTGTGGTGTCAGATCCTTTTTAGTTCTTAATGCAACTACTCCTCAAGGGAATCAATTTGCAACAGAACATGCATAATGAGATACACTTTTATATTTGTTTATTTCTTCTTCATTCACAAAGAAGGCTTCAGTAACTTGTTACTTTGTATGTTCTCGGCTGTAATTGCTCATGGTTGTGTAGCTTTTTTGTAATTGTTACCTGTGGCGGTGGCGGAAGTGGTGGCGACGGAGGCGGAACTGGTGGCGGAGGTGGTGGATTTCGGTGCATAAATCGATGTCTTCTACACCTGTGATTGCTTGAAAGTATGATAATTTGTCGGTTGAATTGGTAATTTTGGTGTAATTTGTGGGGGATTTGGGGAGGTAATGAAGGTTTCTTAGGGTTTGATCGATGAAGTGGGTGAAGTCCGAGAGTGAGAGAGAGAGTAGAGAGAGAGGGACAGAGAAAGAGGTTGAGTTGAATACATCATTTTGCTTTATTTTATTATAATATTAAAAACTGCGTTAAATGACCAAATTACCCTCGTGTAATATGATTTAACCAAAAAAATCTAACTGGGTTTGGCCTAAAGGACATAAAGTGTATGATTTTGAAACATTAAGTACAGAACCTGTCAATTTATGCACTAAAAGACATCGTCTGCAATTTGGTGTAAACATAAAGGACAAAACTTGTAATTTACTCTAAATACTAATAATAACACCATGTATAGATGTATATCTAGCCATCTTTAGCTAATATGATTAGCTTTTCTATACACATGATGACTTTTGTGCAGGGGCAGACTTATAGCCAATGAGGAGGTTCCTAGAAACCCGTTCGGTTTGTAATTTATAGTGTAAAGCTATATAAAAACTATTAAAGGAACCCTTTAATATTTTGTAGGGAACCTCTATCCAAATTTGTGTGGTGGTTTACTTGTTAAGCATGTGGTTCATAATGTTAAGGTCCCTAGTTTGATTCCCGTTTGCTTGTTTTTTTACTTTGTTTTTCTTTACAGTGACCTGAGGCTTCATCAGACTGGATCTTCTTGTGTTGTGTTTTACTAGACTCATTAATGGGCTAAAAGATTTGTTGGTAAATGAAATGGTGTTATATTCCAAGGTCATAAATGTTGATATGCAATGACATTTTCTAACAATACTGTTTTTTTATGCTAGTAAGATTACTTTTTTTTAACGCAAGGTACCTGTGTGTCAAATAACATGGATCAACTAAAAATCTCTTTAGACAAGATGAAACAACTCTTACAAAGAAACGACGAACAGATGACAAGCTCTGACACAATCTCACACGCAGATCATCGTGTCGATGATCTGCTACTCACGAAGAAAGATTAAACAACGGTAAACAAGATCTCAACAAGAGATCTTACCGATATAACTAACTAAGAGCAAACCCTAGGAGAGAGAGAGATGATAAGCCAGAGATCCTGAACTTTCCAGAAAGAAATAACGATGTGTGTGTAGAATATCTGCCCAGTTATGTTGAAGTTATATTGCAATATGCGCATTCATTAATCTGCGATGTCTTTTAAGTCTGAAGCATCCAAGCCCAACAAGTGTCCAAGTCCAAGCTTAGCAAGCATCCAAGCCCAGCAAGTCTCGTGTAGCAGCCCAAGTCTTGTGCAACCCAGCAAGTCTGTTATAAAACAAAAAAAAATAAATAAATAAAACCCTAATAAAAAAAACTAAACAGTAATTAATAAAAGTGAATTATGAGAATATTATTTCAACACCCCCCCCCCACTTTTATTACTAAACACATCACATAGATTAAGCCAACTACAAACTAGATTGTGTTGTCTTATAAATAACCCCTTAGTAAAAATGTCCGCAACCTGTTGATCAGTTTTTACCCCAAGAGGCTTTATACAACCAGATTGAATATCTTCCCTTAAGAAAAACAGATCTAGTTCGAAATGCTTGGTTTTGTCATGGAAAACAGGATTTCCTGCAATCGAAATCGTTGCACTATTAATACAAAACAATGACACATGCAACTTAACAAAAACATTCAACTCACTTAGCAAGTTTATAAGCCAAATAACTTCACATGTCGCAGTACACATGGCTCAGTACTCAGCTTCAGATGTGGACCGAGATATTGTTGACTGCTTTTTACTTTTCCAAGTAATTAAAGATGTACCCAGAAATACACAATACCCAGTTACTGACTTCCTAGACACCAAACACTTGCCCCAATCGGAATCAGCAAAAACAAACAACTCAGGATTAGAATTCTTAGACAGCAAAACATCTTTACCAGGCAAACCTTTAAGGTACCTCAACACCCTCATGGCTAACAAAAAATGTGCATGGGTCGGTTTATGCATAAACTGACTCAAAACATGTACAGAATACGCTACGTCTGGTCGTGTATGCGACAAATAAATCAGTCTACCAACTAAACGCTGATAGCCTACTACATTAACAAAATCATTACTTTCTTTTTTCACATAAAGCATTCACAACATGATTTTGTTCTATAGGATTATTCACCGGCTTATAACCAGACATACCATAATCAGCCAATAACTCTAAACAATACTTTCTTTGTGAAAGACACAAACCATTGTTAACATTCAACACTTCAATACCTAAAAAATATTCCAGGGTGCCTAAATCTTTAATCCTAAACTTGGTTTGTATACATTGTTTAACATTTATAACTTCTTGTTCATTATTACCAGTTACAAGAATATCATCAACATACACTAACAACACAATAAACACAGAGTTTGAAGATTTAATAAACATCGAATGATCACACTTGATTTGAATAAATCCTAATTCAAGCAGGACACTAACAAGTTTAGCATTCCACATTCGTGGAGCTTGTTTCAAGCCATACAAAGACGTATTCAATTTACAAACTCTAGAATCACTTTTATTAAAGTAACCTTCTAGCAGTTTCATGTACACGTCCTCAATTAAGTCACCATACAGAAATGCATTATTAACATCTAATTGATAAACCGACCAATCATTATTAACAGCCAATGCTAACACAGTTCTAACAGTTACCATTTTAACTACAGGTGAAAAAGTTTCGTCAAAATCAATTCCTCCCCTTTGACTATAACCCTTAGCAACTAGTCTTGCTTTATACCTTTCAACTTGTCTTGTTGATTTATATTTTATCTTATAAATCCATCTACACCCAATTGGTTTTCTACCAACTGGCAATTCAACCAAATCCCAGGTTTTATTCCTGTTTAAAGCCTCTATTTCTTCATTCATGGCATTTATCCAATTTGGATCATTACATGCCTTAAAATAATGTTTAGGCTCTACAGATTTATTAAGTACAGACACAAAACAGAAATTTTCATGAGAAAGATGTGAGTAAATGACAACCTTTTCTAATCCATATTTAACCTTTCCCTCTATTATAAAATCATCCAGTTTTCTAAGTAACATAGAACTTCTGGTTGACCTATGAACACCAGTTGAAGGAACATTAGAAGTATTCATTCCCACAGACAGGCTATCTACTTCATTGTCTAATTATTCATGCTTAGCCTTATCAAGACTAGGTTCTGCCCCACTAGGTTGCTGAGTCTCAGCCTGTCCTATAGCAGCATCAGATACCTGACTTGATTGCTGAGACCCATGAACATTAGACTCTAAGTTCTGATTAACCTCTACTTCATCATAGGAACTACCTGAACCTTCAGACTGTTTGGATGTACTTTGTTTATAGAGATCAAAAAAATTTAAAGAATTAACATCTTTGTTAGTTTCGTTTAAATCTTTAACTTCTTTAAAAGGAAACACTGTTTCATAAAATATGACATCCCGTGAAAAGAAAATGTCTTTTTGTTCTAAATCCCACAATTTATATCCTTTTTTTCTCATTTGAGTATCCAGTAATAACACACTTATTGGCATGACTACTAAATTTATCACGACTGTTCAAAACTGTACTAAAACACAAGCATCCAAACACTCTAAGGTGACCTAAAACAGGTTTAAACCCATGAACCAACTCATAAAGAGACTTACCACTAAGCACAGATGACGTAGTCCTGTTAATTAAGTGTGCAGCAGTTAGTATACACTCAGACCAGAAAATTAAAGGTAAATCACTTTGAAATAACAATGCCCTAGCCACATTTAACAAATGTCTATGTTTTCGTTCCACAACACCATTCTGTTGTGGAGTGTAAACACAAGTTGTTTGATGTAATATCCCATTCTTTAACATAAACTCTTTAAACTGATTATTCACAAACTCAGTCCCGTTATCAGTTCTAAACACTTTTATGGGTTTCTCAAATTGTGTATGAATCATTTTGACAACATGCAAGACGTTTAGAAACACCTCATCCTTATGTTTCATTAAATAAACCCAAACAGACCTAGTAAAGTCATCAACTATAGTTAAAAAAATACCTACAACCTTCTTTACTTTTCACTTTATATGGACCCCAAACATCTAAATGTACAACATCACCCAATTTTTTTGTTTTGTGATCACTAATTGGAAAAGGTTCACGATGTTGTTTGGATTTATGACACACTTCACAAGGATGACTTTTATCCACCTGTTTTAAATCTAATTCATCTTTCAAAACTTTTAACACAATTTCAGACGGTTGACCCAACCTTGCATGCCAAAGATTACTCACATCAACACTACTATGACTAAGACAAGCAATCACAAAAGACTCACCACAAAAATACAAACCATCATGTTCTTTACCAGTCACCTGGATTTTCTTTGTTATGGAATCCTGAAGATAACAAGTACTTTCATTAAACACAACAGTTATTTTACTATCTTTAGCTAACTTATGCACAAACATTAAATTGACAGAGTAATCAAGTACAACAAACACATCATACAAAGTGACATAATTAGTTAATCTTATATCTCCTATTTTAGTAACTAATGCACTAGTTCCATTCAGATGAGATACTTTAATATTAAATTCTTAAACATCAATTTGATTAATTAAATTCTTGTCACTCATGACCATATGCTGATTAGCACCTGAATCACATATCCATCCCATATCTTTTAAACTAGCTTTCAAGTTAGCAAAACAATAACCAGGTTTGCTAATACTTGTACAACAAAACAAACTTGAACTCCTGCCTGACATATTTGAGGTAACATTCCCTTCTTTAGGTTTCTGATCTAATAAACTCAACATCCTAGACACCTGATCAGAAGAAAGACTAGTAACACCACTCTTCTTTTGGTCAGAACACACAGAATTGTTACTCATAACTTGGTTCTTTCCCTAATTAGACTTAGACTTCATCCAGGGAGGGTACCCAATAAGTTCAAAACATTTCTCGATTGAATGACCAGATTTATTACAATATGTACATTTTAAAATCTGGTTTGCATTTTTGGAAAGCTTTTTTTTATTGTCAACAACAGTATTAACTTTAGAAAAAAAAACCTACTGTTTGTTCTTTAGACCCTATTACATTTGAACTCCTATGAGATTCTTCCCTGGACACAATTGATAAAGCCTCTTTCACACTAGGTAAAGGTTCTCTAATCAGTAAATTTGTTCTAACAGATTGAGAACCACTATCCTGACCCATCAAAAATTACATTAGCTTTATCAGATGATTGAAATTATTAAATTGTGTAGAAGCATCACAAGTACATACATATATTTGCAAAATTTGATCTAATTGTTTCCACATAATGTTCAGTCTATGATAATACTCTGCCACGGACATACCACTTTGAGTAAATGAGTTAATCTTTTGATATAGATCAAACACTACTGACCCATCAACTTTATCATAGGTATCTCTTAATTCTTTCCACACATCAGTAGCAGATTTAGAATAAACATGCCCAAGATAAAGCTCCTAAGAAACAGAATTTAAAATCCATGTTAAAACCACAGAGTTACACATTTCCCAGTGAGTTTCAAGAACATGATTATCTACTGGTTTTAAAAAAGACCCATCAATAAAACCCATTTTATTTTTAACTCTTAACGCGAGGATCATAGCATTAGCCCATACAGTGTAATTTTCTGTTCCTTTAAACTTGATACTAACCATGGTTAGATTTGTGGAATCACTAGCATGCAGATACAATGGATTATCAGGTTCAAGTTTACTAATCATGGTTTCACCAAACAGATTCATAAGATCAGCCATTATATAACACAACCAAGATAAGAATCAATGAAGATCAAACAACAAACAACAAAAAAAGATTAATGACAACTACACTGCGAAACTGTACTAGGGACCAGATAGTAGGTTCGTCACTCGAATGGTGCCTACTCAGGCCTTTGTACAGAAGTTGTATTCTATCTAATAAAGAATCAGTAACCAAGTTCAACAGAAAATCAAACCAAAAACATGGAACCACAAAATAGTCAACATAGAACAATAACGCACAGAAACAAGTATGATCAACAGAACACACAATAATGCAACAAAGTGTACCCTCTCTGTGTCCCAATCAATAAACCGACCCAACTACTCCGGCAACAAGATGCCTATAATGCAAGAAAGTAAAAACAGAAATAACAAGGAACAATCTCACCAAGTTTGCAAACCCTAGCAAGGGTTTCTCCGGTCAAGATTAGTATTTTACAATCATTACAGATTGAACCCTAACCCCAAAAGCAGCTTCCTGATGTTTCCAAATCCTTGCAATAGCCTTTGATTGTCAAGAACTAACAACACCATGAAAAACTTCTTTAGTCAGCAAACCCTAGGTCCACCCAGACTCTTCAGATCTCCCCACTGGACCAAGAATCAGCAAACCCTAGGTCTACCAAGACTTCAAGAAACCTTAAATCTTCACTCGAATGATCAAGACGGACTCCGATCAATCCTCTTCAACCGACCAGAACTACACAGATCTCGTAAGACCTATGCAACCTTCCAAGAAGACAACAAATCCCCAAAATATGAAACCCTAGAATGAAGAATCACAATCGGTAGAAAATAAACGGAAGCAAAGAATCGATTAACCCACAGAGCACACTGATGGCTCTGATACCATGTCAAATAACATGGATCAACTGAAAATCTCTTTATTAACACACAAGATGAAACAACTCTTACAAAGAAACGACGAACAGATGACAATCTCTGACACAATCTCACACGCAGATCATCAACACGATGATCTACTACTCACGAAGAAAGATCAAACAACGGTAAACAAGACCTTAACAAGAGATCTTACCGATCTAAATAACTAAGAGCAAACCCTAGGAGAGAGAGATGATAAGGCAGAGAACCTGAACTTTCCAGAAAGAAATAACGATGTGTGTGTAAAATATCTGCCCAGTTATGTTGAAGTTATATTGCAATATGCGCATTCATTAATCTGTGATGTCTTTTAAGTCTGAAGCATCCAAGCCCAGCAAGTGTCCAAGTCCAAGCCTAGCAAGCATCCAAGCCCAGCAAGTCTCGTGTAGCAGCCCAAGTCTTGTGCAGCCCAGCAAGTCTGTTATAAAACAAAACAAATAAAACTAATAAAAACAACTAAACAGTAGTTAATAAAAGTGAATTATGAGAATATTATTTCAACACTATGCTTCTCTCTTGTCGTTTTTTGGTATCTAAAATTATGTTTTAAGCTTCGTATATAAGTATGTTTTTGTATTTGACTTTTATTTTAAACATAAGAACATGAACATGTACATGTAGACAAAATACTAATCCTAAAATACTGATTATTTTTTTTATTGAAACAAATCTTAATCATATTGATATATATGTCGGCGTAGTGTACGTTTAGTCGATTTACAAAATAAATCCAAAGATAAGACTATGTACTAGTGACTAGTGTACCAAGAGTATATGGTATGAAACTATTCACAAATTCCTTCTTTCCTCTAGAAACTCTTTCCAAATTTCGTCTTTCCATGATTCAATTTGTGTTGTTTCAATTTCTTATAGCACACATGTATACACAAATTGTATTTGTTTATTTATTTATTAAACAACAAATGTAATTCATCTACTTTACACCAGTTAATTACTCTCATGCCCATATTTGAATCTAGGACCTCTCCTTTAAGAGGCTTGTGCCTCTTAAAGCGATATACCAACAAACCACCTCAAAATTTGTTGGGTTGTATTTTATGATCTTGAAACAGACAGTGAGTCATAATTCATACATGAACTTTCAAGATGCTATTTGTAATGATTAATGAAATTTGATGTATATTTCATATCCACATCACAAATATACAAGATGTATTAGGTGATGGACGTTGTGGATTTCAAGCAATAGTTGTTCATATAGAACATGGTGAAGATCACTAAACCAACATTCAAAAAACATTTGTCAGATCATTTAAGACCATCAGGCGCGTAGAAGGAATCCTGCGTGTGGAGATGACCTGGCCAGGTGGGCACGCATGGAACACCACGTGCACCCTCGCATGGTCCACGACATGAAGCATTTTTGTGGGATTTTCACGGGCATGAATGGGGGGGGGGGGGGAGATAGAGAGGGGTCTGGAATGTTCAAGTGGCAGTTCTAGGACAAAACTGAGAAGGTGACCATGTGAAACTATTTCCTCAATCATGTGATGGGTTGTGAAAACTAACATATGGGTTGGGATGGCAATTTTCCATAGGGCCGACCCATTAGGCTTAGGACCCTAGGCACAGGCTAGGGCCATCCAAATTATAGTGCCTCCAAATTTATAACTTACTTTCTTTAAACTATACTCATTTCATTTGACCTATATGAAAACTCTAGGCCCAAATACTGATGTATGATAACCATCTCAATAGTCCAATATGCATAAAGAATAAAGAAATGTGAATACCCAAATTGAGAAAGTGTGTGTGTAAAGTGAGTAAGAAGTGTTTCCTAGGCGACGCTAATGTCTCGAGATTCCAATGAAAGGGTTTGCGTCAAAACAGTACTGGTCAAAACGGTATTGGTCGAAACGGTTCGCGTCGAAACAGTTCGGGTTGAAACGGTACGGGTTGAAACGGTGCGGGTCGAAACGGTCGAAGATTCCAATAAATTTACTTTAATCCCTTCACATATAGGAAGGATTTTGAATTTCTTTAGTTAAAGAAACTAGTATTGTAACACCCCAAATTTCGTATGTTATAAAATAATATTATTTTGTGATGCTAAATAACAGAAAAACGGTGACCGTAAAATGGTACCGTAAGAAAAACGATAGTAAGTTTAAAGTTGTGTGTGTAACTAAGTTAAACTAAGAAAAGAGACCAAGTTAGTATGGAAATAACAAATTTAAACATACCTTAAAAGACAAGGGGGCTAATGTGTAAATGTGTAATATATTTCAAAAAAAAAAAAAAAAAAGAAGCCAGTATGTGTTTTTGGCTCTGGATCGATCGAACAAGGCAAGGAGAAAGGTGAAACCCTAGTTTCACTAATTTCATCAAATTGGGGAGAAATCTCAGGGAAGCTTGGATGCATGAACCTGAATGTTGATCATTTAAGTGTCTCTAACACAAAGTAAGTCGAATTAAGTGTTTTGGTAATGTTTTGTTAAGTGGGTTATGTATAATCCGTGAATGTTTATTGAAATTGAGTAGGAATTCTAGACAATATGAATACATAGAGGCTATAGCATGCTTAATTTCGATTATGTTGATGTTTTGAGAAAAACCCACTTGAAGTGGTAGTAGAATGAAGTTAATGATGACTATATGTGATATGTTCTATAGAATTCGATGGGTGAAGTTAGATGTTGTGTGATGTTGTAGAATGAACCTAATTAGAATGAAAATGGTATGGTGATTGTTGAATCTATGATTTTGATATGAGATAGTAAGCTTATGCACAAGGTACTTGTACATTGAGCTTAGATAGTAGTACGCTCACAAGGTGTTTGATGAAATGCCTAGTGTAGGGTAGTATGTGAAATTTACATGCTAGCTAATGGATGAATATGTGTTGAGTATGGTAAGGGTATAATTATTGGTAGTTGAGCACAAAAGACGCGTAGTAGGAGGAATACGTGAAAAGGTGTTGTTGATGGTATGATTTGGGTAGAAATATGCATTAGGAACTTGTACCCTATGCTTCAATGGTGTGATGCTTGCCATGTATTTGATGCGCTAGATTTATGGTAATTAAAAGTGAATGTGTATGAGTGTGAAATGAATAGCTTATTGGTAAACGATAATGTTGAGGTTATGTTGTGAACGTATGTAAGATAATAACTTTGATTAAGTGAATGTTGAACAATGTGGTTGTTAGTTCATGTTTATCTATGATAAAGTTCGACTATTAAGAGTCTATGTAATTAAAAGTTGGAAATGGATGTGATATGAATGAACATGTGGACTAACTATGATATGGGCATAATGACTTGAAAGGATAGGAATCCCAAATTGACATGGACTCAAGTATGGAAAGCTAACGGATCAAGCGGAGGTGAGGAAGCAAGCATGAACACTAACGCTTAAGGTAAGTGATTTCCGTAATCACTTCTTAGTCCAAGTAAGTAATAAAGTGTTGAAATTAATTAAACATGATGTTTGAGGTTAAATATGTAGGAAAGTCTTTCGTCGTAAATGATGGGATTAAAGTTGACCAAAATGCCCTTGATGGGTATTTTGGGCAAACGATCTTAATAAGTAGTTTAGAAGCAAGTTATTGATTAGTGTAATGTCTTGGACAAGTATGGAAGCGAAGAGTATGGTCTTGGTATGTCATAAACCATTTAACGCGCAAATACCCTTAACGGGTCAAAACTAAGTATATGAACGATAATGTGTTAAGATGATGCAAAATGCCTAAGAACTTATTATTTTATGATAAATGTCACTGATATTATTAGGTTTATAAGAGTTTATGGTAAAACAAACAAGTTACGTTGATGAATGCATGAACGGGTCGAATTGTGGGTAAGAGGGTAATAAGCCGATAGCGTGTAAGTTAAGATTTTCCTTAAGGTGGTTATGGGATTTTAAGTTCATTTGATAGGATGTGAATTTACAAGCATGTAGGAAGAAACGGGAGGTTAAACGGGTAAACGGTTCAAAAGTTACGCGTGTTTTAGCGTTTTCGGACATCGAAATGGATCTGCAGCGAAATGGCGCATGGTCATGCGCTTGGCCGCATGGTCGTGCACTTGGCCGCATGGTCGTGCGCTTGGCCGCATGGTCGTGCGATTTCGAGAAAATCATTGCACTAGCTTGTGCACTGCCAGTGCCCCCAACGTCGTAGGAACTGCATGGTCGTGCGGTTGGACGCATGGCCATGCATCAGTTGCCACTGCACGGTCGTGCGGTTGGACGCATGGCCGTGCATCAGCTGCCAGTTCAGTATAATGTGCAGAATTCGTCCAAATCAGTCCCGTAGCCCATAGGTTATCCCAAAATGTAATCTAACTCATTGTAAAATGTTCATGAGCTGCAATAAGCGTGTGCGCAAGCATAAAATGGAGCAAGATAAGTATAAGAGGCATATGTAAGTTTATAGAGGTACGTATGTGATTAGGCATCTATGAGTTGGATATATTACTAGCAGGAATGTATATTCGTATATATGTATAAAGTCGGAAGTGTACGCAATGATGTAGGTATGGGTGTATGTAAATACGCACGAAGGGACGTAGATGCATTATATAAGGGCACGAACGTATGTATGTAATTGATTATGTGTGATTATATAATTATGTACAAGTATGTAAGAAAATAGTTACGCACGTATCCAATGAAATTAGTGCTAACAATATTAATAGTATGCCTGGTGAATGAAGTGGAACGCAGGAATAGCAAGGAAATCTCACCGTGGATCATATGATCAAATGGAAAGCTGGAACGTAAAGGGTTAATGGAACGAAGAGTAAACGTGAATAAATTTGTGTGTTATGATGCGTGCTAATGTTACGACTTTATGTGGTGAGCGCAGGTAGTACGAAATACGAGGATCATCAAAGGATAGAGATCAAGGACCGAGTCACATGAAGGATTGTACGGGGTGTATAAGAATGTAATTTGTTAAATATAAGTTATGTTTTATTCTATAATTGAGTTAGTTTGATGTATTCAATGTAGAGGAGATATTTTGAAAGTGAACTTTCAAGTAAGACATAAGGTTTATAAAGAAAGAAAAAAAAATTTATGGTACGTAATTCCGCTGCGTCATGTTTAAGTTCTTACAGGGAAATTTTCATTATACGAACGGGCCATGCCCGAATTTTGGTAAATAATAATACTTTTTGGAATAAGAAAAATGGGCGTTACAAGTTGGTATCAGAGCCCTGGTTTGAGAGAATCAAGTAGAAGGAGGTAACTACTTGAACTCAAACCGGTGTGCTCTCGTGACCAAGGACCCGTACAATCCGAGACTCGATCAAAATCTAAGGGTAGGTGCCAAGGTAAGTATGTGCTTAAGTATGTATGTGAAGACAACTAACAGTATGTTATGTGTAAGGTCGGCATGATTGCTTTGAAAGGATGATTTGTAAATGCGGTCTAACGCTGGCACCAAGGTATGTAATATGACATATTGACCGAGGTACGTAGATTTAGCTTGTTGGTGCATGAAATGGTAAAAATTAAGCAGGTAAAAGAAAATTTTAAATGAAATAAAATGACAGAGTAAGGAAGTTTTGAAAATGTTACACGTACCGAAACTTAATTCTGCGGTCATAAGGTGGCGATTACGCGAAGACACGAAACTAGTATGTGGATTGTGTACCTGGTCAGTATACAAGAAATGTATGACGTTCGTGAGACTGTGATAATTGTTACAGGTATGTCCGTTAGAATCAGGTAGTAGGTGGACGTGGGGGTGAAAAGAAATGTAAGACTTTCAGGAATGAAAGTATGAATGATGTATTGGAATCCGCGAGACGGAGTCAACACGTGTAAGGAATGAAAGATATGAATGGAATGTTTGAATCCGCGAGACGGATTCAAGGAATGAAAGGCTCGAAGGGAATGTATGAATCCGCAAGACGGATTCAAGGAATGAAATGCAGAAATGATATACTTGAATCTGCGAGATGGATTCAAATCGTAGAAGGAAGAAAACGTATGAATGGTAGGTTAGAAGGTTCGCTAGAGGGATTCAAATTATAGAAGTAGTAAAAGGGTAGGGATGTTACATTTGAATCCGCAAGATGGGTTTAAAACATATAAAAATATAAAATTTACCCACATCAGAATTGTGTCAATAATTGACCGCAGTTATGTCAAACGAGTTCTATGAGTAATGCGAAGTAAACGAACGAGAAAATGACCGTAATGGACACACACAAACCTAAGTTTTAAGATGAAAGAAAGAAGTTTTACAACCCGTTATGTGTAAATGTGTTAGTAATCGATTCGTAGGAGTTATAATGTAAGGCGGGCTACTACCCGGACAATGATTTAAGTATGAATGAGAAGGGTAAGCTTGGTCATGAGTACCAAAATAACGTAATGAATGATTTTGCAAGTAAGCATGAATGGAAAGAAGTACGAATGTATACCTCGATGCATATACGATAAATAAGAAATGTTACTTGGCCTTGAAAGATCAAATTATGAAGTTTGGCGAATTAAGTAACTAGAATGAAGAAGTTTCGTGTGAGAAATATGGACTTACTAGTAAGCAATGGTGTTGAGATTATGTCAAATTTCTAGTTTTTAAATATGATTGTCAATTATAGTATTTCAAATATGTTAGTATGAGTTGAAATGGTGATACATGTGCATATATATATTTAGTGGATCATGTACTTATGTATATGTATGTCTTTCACCATGATTATGATATGTAAATGGTATCATTGGTATGGCCGACAAGGTTTAGATGAGTACATGATCATACGACGAAAGTATGTAGGTAAGATGATTGACTTTCTGAAAGTCAACAATGAGTGAATAGCACGACTAGGTCTTTGGATGCACTTTCAAGAGTAGAGACGACAAGTATCGTTAAGAAATACTAACCTCGATGCTTGGCTTGTTAGCCATGTTCATTTGAACAAGACATTGTTGAAAGAACGCATTTAAGTGGAAGCTTAACAAAGGAACAAATACAATCAACCCAGGTATCGCATGACTCACAATGAGTATTGGGTTGGTTCGGATCGGGTCGTGGGCAGTTGGATTATGCAATGGGAACGAGGTTAGTGAAACGTTTAGCTTGTGATTATGAGTAAGAATTGGTATATCGAATGTTTATGGTATGCGTATAATGATACGTCGACCTTTTTATGAATGTGAATGTAAGTAGAAGGAACGATAGTAATGGAATGTTTAGGATGGCCCATAGTGATCAAAATGAAAGATAGCGTATGATGTATGAGTAGTATGAAATAAATCGATTTATTTCGATTAGCAAATATATGAATGAAATATGCTTAAATAGGAAGTTAGAAACAAACCACAGATTAAGGTTTATACAATTAATAATTGTATACATTTGGAATAAGTTCAATGAATGAAATGCTAGGGATAATATGTGCTAGAAACTAGCAATATAAAGTGAAAGACACTAATAAGAGCTCTGGATCAGACCCTGTCCCTTGTGTGATTATGAGAGTAAATTACTAATTTAAGAAGATAAGAACAATGCGTACGATTATATTTATTCATGGTTGAGATTTTTATGCAAGGACCCCGAATGAGTTATGTTGTAGTGTGCCCATTGAATGAGTACAATAGAAAGGCAAATGTAGGAACAAGAGAGGTTTCGGGGACGAAACCTTCTTTAAGGGGGGTAGACTTGTAACACCCCAAATTTCGTATGTTATAAAATAATATTATTTTGTGATGCTAAATAACAGAAAAACGGTGACCGTAAAATGGTACCGTAAGAAAAACGATAGTAAGTTTAAAGTTGTGTGTGTAACTAAGTTAAACTAAGAAAAGAGACCAAGTTAGTATGGAAATAACAAATTTAAACATACCTTAAAAGACAAGGGGGCTAATGTGTAAATGTGTAATATATTTCAAAAAAAAAAAAAGAAGCCAGTATGTGTTTTTGGCTCTGGATCGATCGAACAAGGCAAGGAGAAAGGTGAAACCCTAGTTTCACTAATTTCATCAAATTGGGGAGAAATCTCAGGGAAGCTTGGATGCATGAACCTGAATGTTGATCATTTAAGTGTCTCTAACACAAAGTAAGTCGAATTAAGTGTTTTGGTAATGTTTTGTTAAGTGGGTTATGTATAATCCGTGAATGTTTATTGAAATTGAGTAGGAATTCTAGACAATATGAATACATAGAGGCTATAGCATGCTTAATTTCGATTATGTTGATGTTTTGAGAAAAACCCACTTGAAGTGGTAGTAGAATGAAGTTAATGATGACTATATGTGATATGTTCTATAGAATTCGATGGGTGAAGTTAGATGTTGTGTGATGTTGTAGAATGAACCTAATTAGAATGAAAATGGTATGGTGATTGTTGAATCTATGATTTTGATATGAGATAGTAAGCTTATGCACAAGGTACTTGTACATTGAGCTTAGATAGTAGTACGCTCACAAGGTGTTTGATGAAATGCCTAGTGTAGGGTAGTATGTGAAATTTACATGCTAGCTAATGGATGAATATGTGTTGAGTATGGTAAGGGTATAATTATTGGTAGTTGAGCACAAAAGACGCGTAGTAGGAGGAATACGTGAAAAGGTGTTGTTGATGGTATGATTTGGGTAGAAATATGCATTAGGAACTTGTACCCTATGCTTCAATGGTGTGATGCTTGCCATGTATTTGATGCGCTAGATTTATGGTAATTAAAAGTGAATGTGTATGAGTGTGAAATGAATAGCTTATTGGTAAACGATAATGTTGAGGTTATGTTGTGAACGTATGTAAGATAATAACTTTGATTAAGTGAATGTTGAACAATGTGGTTGTTAGTTCATGTTTATCTATGATAAAGTTCGACTATTAAGAGTCTATGTAATTAAAAGTTGGAAATGGATGTGATATGAATGAACATGTGGACTAACTATGATATGGGCATAATGACTTGAAAGGATAGGAATCCCAAATTGACATGGACTCAAGTATGGAAAGCTAACGGATCAAGCGGAGGTGAGGAAGCAAGCATGAACACTAACGCTTAAGGTAAGTGATTTCCGTAATCACTTCTTAGTCCAAGTAAGTAATAAAGTGTTGAAATTAATTAAACATGATGTTTGAGGTTAAATATGTAGGAAAGTCTTTCGTCGTAAATGATGGGATTAAAGTTGACCAAAATGCCCTTGATGGGTATTTTGGGCAAACGATCTTAATAAGTAGTTTAGAAGCAAGTTATTGATTAGTGTAATGTCTTGGACAAGTATGGAAGCGAAGAGTATGGTCTTGGTATGTCATAAACCATTTAACGCGCAAATACCCTTAACGGGTCAAAACTAAGTATATGAACGATAATGTGTTAAGATGATGCAAAATGCCTAAGAACTTATTATTTTATGATAAATGTCACTGATATTATTAGGTTTATAAGAGTTTATGGTAAAACAAACAAGTTACGTTGATGAATGCATGAACGGGTCGAATTGTGGGTAAGAGGGTAATAAGCCGATAGCGTGTAAGTTAAGATTTTCCTTAAGGTGGTTATGGGATTTTAAGTTCATTTGATAGGATGTGAATTTACAAGCATGTAGGAAGAAACGGGAGGTTAAACGGGTAAACGGTTCAAAAGTTACGCGCGTTTTAGCGTTTTCGGACATCGAAATGGATCTGCAGCGAAATGGCGCATGGTCATGCGCTTGGCCGCATGGTCGTGCACTTGGCCGCATGGTCGTGCGCTTGGCCGCATGGTCGTGCGATTTCGAGAAAATCATTGCACTAGCTTGTGCACTGCCAGTGCCCCCAACGTCGTAGGAACTGCATGGTCGTGCGGTTGGACGCATGGCCATGCATCAGTTGCCACTGCACGGTCGTGCGGTTGGACGCATGGCCGTGCATCAGCTGCCAGTTCAGTATAATGTGCAGAATTCGTCCAAATCAGTCCCGTAGCCCATAGGTTATCCCAAAATGTAATCTAACTCATTGTAAAATGTTCATGAGCTGCAATAAGCGTGTGCGCAAGCATAAAATGGAGCAAGATAAGTATAAGAGGCATATGTAAGTTTATAGAGGTACGTATGTGATTAGGCATCTATGAGTTGGATATATTACTAGCAGGAATGTATATTCGTATATATGTATAAAGTCGGAAGTGTACGCAATGATGTAGGTATGGGTGTATGTAAATACGCACGAAGGGACGTAGATGCATTATATAAGGGCACGAACGTATGTATGTAATTGATTATGTGTGATTATATAATTATGTACAAGTATGTAAGAAAATAGTTACGCACGTATCCAATGAAATTAGTGCTAACAATATTAATAGTATGCCTGGTGAATGAAGTGGAACGCAGGAATAGCAAGGAAATCTCACCGTGGATCATATGATCAAATGGAAAGCTGGAACGTAAAGGGTTAATGGAACGAAGAGTAAACGTGAATAAATTTGTGTGTTATGATGCGTGCTAATGTTACGACTTTATGTGGTGAGCGCAGGTAGTACGAAATACGAGGATCATCAAAGGATAGAGATCAAGGACCGAGTCACATGAAGGATTGTACGGGGTGTATAAGAATGTAATTTGTTAAATATAAGTTATGTTTTATTCTATAATTGAGTTAGTTTGATGTATTCAATGTAGAGGAGATATTTTGAAAGTGAACTTTCAAGTAAGACATAAGGTTTATAAAGAAAGAAAAAAAAATTTATGGTACGTAATTCCGCTGCGTCATGTTTAAGTTCTTACAGGGAAATTTTCATTATACGAACGGGCCATGCCCGAATTTTGGTAAATAATAATACTTTTTGGAATAAGAAAAATGGGCGTTACAAGTATTAAGCCCCTACGTTGCAGTGTTTTCATAAAATTGTGTTAAGTAGTAGCAATACTATACCATTGTCAGCGACCACCAACACTGGAAAAGTTCGTAAAAACAAAATAAATAAAAACGGGAAAAAAATAACGCCGAGCGAAAAGCAGACGTAAAATCTTTGAATCACGCATGCTCGTTGCTGAGAAATTAAACCGAAACGTAAAACATAGAAAAAAATAACTAAGTCCATACAGGACCCGCGTGTTGGACGGACTTGTCAAATGCAGAAAAATAGATGTGACGCGATGGGCCAGTCAAACGGGGAAAAATATACGAAAAAGTGTTGAACCCCACATGCACGCACGTTGCGATGCGTTAACTCACAAAATTTAGAACGAAACGAAAAATTTCGGAAAATGAAAAGTATGGTGAACCAAAATTGAAAATAAAAAAGAGGTGGGATTAAATTGTAAAAGGTGAAAAACTTTGGGTTAAAAATTAAAAAAAAAACAAAGGGTCTAAATTGCAAAATTGAAGTTATTTGTTAATTTTAGATAAAGATTAGGATAAAAATAAGTGATATTTATTAGTTAATATTAATATTAAAAGAAATTTATTAAATAAATATAAATAAAATTTATAAGGTTGAAGAAGAGAATGCCATGTGTCATTATTTGTTGTCTTTTATTAGACCGTGGGGTATGGTGGGGCGGGGGTTGGGCTTGGGTTGGGGCATTAGTTAACACGTGGCTTGGGTGGCAGACATGAGCTAAACCCACATTCAACACGGTGTGGTGGGGCGGGGGTTTGGGGCGTGGGTTTGGTGGGCTTCGCTGGCCTGACCGGCTGGGCTATTTGAATATTATTTAAAACAACAAATTTAATTTTTTTAATATTTTTAAATAAAGAAAATTACAAAAAAAAAAATTCCTAACTTTTATATTTGTTTTTTATCTCTTCTCTCAACGCCAAGACTAGTTGTAACTCGTCACCCTGTAGGTGATCAATGGGCTGTGATAGAAATTTCAGATCATCCTGTTTTTGTTTCCGGGCATCTCTAGCGGCATCTCTAGCTTCTTTGCTCTTTCGTATTTCGGCCCTTTTTTGTTGGAATACGTTGAATGTATCCAACTTGCATGAAATGTCATCCAACTGCTCGCTGTATATTCCCCTACACGAGCCAGAACTCCCAGCTGAAGGCGATGCCGTACCAGATCTAGATTTTTGAGCACGCCTTCTTGAGGCATTTCTTCCATACCCAGGCCGGTTTGGGCTTGGCGAATCATCCAAAAGGTCCTCAAACTCTTGATCTCGTGCATCAGATTGGGCTTGGGACGAGGCCCTTGACCTTTTGGAAGACGAGTTAGTTTCGCTACCAATGGGGATAGTCGCCCACTTTGGATGGAACTTACAAATCTCCCAACAATGCATGAAACGGGAGTCGGTCCCCACATTTGATTTGAATGTGACCACTGCATTTGTCAAAATGCCGGCTTTGGTTTCACCACTTTTAGGGTTTTGCTTTGCTTTATTTAAAAAACCACTAAATTTTGTAAGTTGGGTGCTTATCTCGCTCCACTTTGAGGATAAGCTATCGTTTTCACGATAAGCCTCCCTTCCTATTTCTTCATGGAATACTCTACTAACCGATTCCCACAGGGCGGTTCGATGTTGCGAATCCTATTTTAATAAAAATTTTTTAATATATTACAAAGTTATATAAAAAATAACCATTAATAAAAACAAAGGTTAAGAATACCTAAAGTTGAATGTTGATATTGTTGACACCAAGCCCTCGCCAATGCAATTTCTTTAACAACGACCCATTTTTGTTGTTTTCGTTTGGCGGTTTCAACTACTTTATCCGCCTCGGTTTTTTTCTTATGACTTCTCTTTTTGATGGGTTTCGATGCGGAAGGACCATCATTGGGTTGTTGAGTTTCGGGAACGGATTCGTTTTGTGAAAGGTCGATGGAGGTTGGTGAAAGGTCGACGGGCGATTGTGAAAACGGGGTAGGTATCGAATCGTCGGTGTGTGGGAAGTTAGTAAACACACGATTCCCGATATACGATGCATAACTCGCCATGTCGGGCATAGAAGAGTGTATGAAAAATGGACGAGGAATTGGACGATTGGGCGGTGGGCTAGGATTACTTTCTTGGAGTGCATACGGGTTCGTCGGGTCATAAGCACGGTTATAAGGATGCATTTTTTCGTTTTGTAGAAGGAGAATTGAAGATGTATAGAAGATGTGGTTGAATGTGGTAAAAAATGGAAGAAAAATGTAAGTTTTATAGTGAAAAAATGGAAGAATTTTTTTTTTTTTAATATAGTCGTTGGCCAACGGCTAGCCCAACGGCTCTTTTCTTTTGGCCATACACAGCCCGCCATGTCAGCTCGCTTCCCCCGCCCCACGCCCGGCTTGAAACCCAAGCCCCAAGGGCCACGCCCCAACCCAAGCCCACCTGGGGTGGTGCCTTGGGCGTTTTCCCCCAACCCACGCCCCATACCCCATGGCCTTATATGTTAGATTTGGAGGAATTCATACCTAATTCTAATTATAATTCCATTGTCAACCAAACACATGAAGATTGGAATTGGGATTCTAATTCCATCAAATTTTGTGAACCAAACATGAGATGAAATTCAAATTCCAATTCCCTTAAATTTCATTGAATTTCTGCGAACCAAACGGCCCCTTAGGCTTTTGCATTCGTATTTGTTTTGGTTTTGGAAATGTATTTGGGCTTTTGATTTGCATTCTGGTTTACTATAAATTGATGAATCTCTCAATTACTCAATTCAGTCAGTATATAAATGCAATATTATTTAGCATCAAAAGTTTTAGTATAATGACTTATCACATGCGCATGAGAAACTATATTCTAGATTGCATTGAACACTTTTGCTTCTTTTGCTATTTAGTCGTTAAACAAGTGATTGATTACTCAGTACTCACCATCACAAAACACCAACTTATTCCAAGTTTGAACTCAATTCATTTGTCACTTTTCAATGCCCACTTACTTGAAATCATGAGGCTACTATCTCTCCTCAGAATTGAATCTCTTCCATGCTGCCTGTTGGTACACACAAATATTAGGCATAAACAAAATAAGCAAGCTACAAGTGACCACTTTGACACATTTAGTTACGAATGCTAGATCTGGTTGATTTATTTATCTCGGACATGTCAAATGGGTAAAAGAATTGTTTTAGACGAAAATGGTCAAATGGATGGAACATAGAAAAATCACTCAAAGTGTATAGAAACCGAAAAGGATTTTAATTAAGTTTAATAGTTAGGAGATGTGGATCACACGCTTGTGTACACTCAAGTAAATTATAGAAGGCAAAACCAAAGGTAATCAAAAAGAATTTGCATTCGCAAAGCGTTGGTGTTACCGTGTGGAAATGTGATTACTTAGATAGTTTTGGAATCCTCAGTGTAAGGCCTGAAATTCTAACATTGTCCTTGTATATGAATTTCAAACAACAATTGTGCAAGTACATTTATTTCCAACACTGATATTATACGTTGACCTTATAAATGTATTTCTACATTGGTTGTTATATTAGAACTTGATGATCTAAGTTTTGATGAAACCTCAATTATACAATTATAACTCGGTATAAATGACATACTTTTTCCGCCAACAGTGAAAATGCTTCATTTTTTCTATTGAAAGGCCACAAGCTTTTTATGAACAATTGTGACGCTTCGTGAAAAAAGGTACCTCATTTTGGTATGCATAGTATATGAATTATTTCCCTGCCTTGGGATGATCCCCGTAACCAGACTATACAGATTTTCTTACGATAATTCTCCGAGTTTTACTTAATCTATAATACATATACACAAGTGTTAGCTTCTTATATTATCACAAAGCTAATTTCCAATTACTTAGGCAATCTAAGGTTTTAAATACTTCTCTAGGAAAGTGATCCTATACACGATAAAGGAAATATACCCAAACTACTATCTTAATCGTTGCTTAAAAAGAATTCCTCAACAATCTAAAGAAGTATTTGTTAATTAACAATGGTTGTTGTGTGAGAGGGACAAAGGATGCCAAGTTTGGGAATTCTAAGTTTGAAGGCAATGAGTTTAGAAAATGCACCCTTTCTTCTCACCACATTAAATGTGGAGTTCATCCTGAGCACTTCCTTGCCTGAAGTACTTAGATTACGCTTATCTTAATTTTGATGAATTTATAATAAAACTGTTGTCTTTTAATATTTTTACACATTTCAGACCACTTTTTATTCAACTTGATTGGTATAAAAGTTGAATAATTTATTCAAAAACATTTGTCAAGTCTGTGTGTTATGACAAAGATTAAGAAAAACCCATTACATAAAAGTTGGGTTGTATAAAAAATACTTTATGTTTACTTAAAAAATAATATAAAAGCTAAAAGCTAATGATTGTAATTAATAATTAAAAAATAAAATAGAAATAACAGGTAAATAATGCTTTGGGTAACTAATGCCAGCCCTTTTCTCTCTCCTGCCTACCTTTCTCTATCCTGAAAGGTTGAATTTTGAGTATATTTAACACAAGTTTATCGTATAGCTATAACAACTTTTACTGTCAATAATGAAAGAAAAAAGAATTTGTCTTTTTTTTTTTTACAATTGAAAAGATGCAACTAGTTGTAACAACTCTTCATTACCAATTCTGATGCTCAATGAAATGGTACATAAGTTTAGTTTTTCTATTAATTACTAGTTTTAGGTGTTCAAACGATTACAATAATCAGAAAAAAAAAAAAAAAAAATCTTACAATCATTCTGTGAGTTCTACCAAGTTATTTTCCTTATACTTGACTGTTAATTTCTAGTATTGTCACAAATTTGATTTCGTGTAACATATGACATATCTAGACTATTTAGTTATCTTAACCCATGTTTAAAACATAATTCCTTAAAAGAGTGTTCAGTAAAAACAGATTAGAACAGAAGATTAATTGCATACCTTTAAAAGATCAAAAACTTTTTCGCACATATACTTGTGTTGAATGCTTGCACCCCATTGTTGCAGCTTGTCAGGATGAACACAAAGGGTAGCTTTTCTGTAAGCTTTCTTTACATCACTAGTGGTATTCATGTGTGTCAATGAAACCGGTTGCCAACCACTCTCGGGTCCAAGGATCTGTAAGCTAAATAATTTCGTTAAACGTCCAAAGGTGACGTGTTCAAGGTAGCAATTTCGACCCCTTTTTGGGTTATGCTTTATCTCTAACGAGACAAAAGGGCTAGGCTACATGATTTAACAAAAAAATGGATATGGTAAAATGAGCTGAAAGTTGTATGATGATGAAGTGCATTCATATGCAAAGAATGTCCAAAACGGCTTTATTGAAAGGGAGTTAGATCATTAGAATAATAATATACTATTTTAATCATGTTTAAATATTGATTTTGATTTTTAAACCCGACCCGTTTCCCAACTTGACAAACCGTCCATTTTGCACGCTTAATAACACGCACAAGTTTTGGGTTTGAGATGAAAGCTTGTACATACATACTGCAGTGTCGAAAGCAATGCGCGCAAGTTCCCTTCTTTGCCATTAGACCACCTTTTGATCTCAGCATCAAGACTCTCTGCTAAATGCTGACATAACACCGGATACAGAAACATTAAAAAAAATAAAGGATAAAAATCTGGTAAATATTTTATATTTAATTTAGGACTATTACATTTCTCTCAGCTTGTTCCTTTTCCTTTTGTGCAAGTCGATCCCGCTTCTCTTTTTCTGCAATCGTTTTAGCCTATGAAAGAAACCACTGAATTAATGAGTAATTAACCACGTGTGCGCACGCGTATGGCATCTATTCAGTTATGGAGAAAAGCAACAGGTACCGCTCTTTCGATGATCCTGTTTTGCTTTTCTAACTTTGCTTTGGTTCTCAAAGCTGATTTAAAACTGTTAGAATCCTGCAAGAACAACATAAAAGACAATGACAATATAACATTAATAACGTTAATATTTCATTACTTACAGAAACAGTCTTCTGTGAAATTGCTTTCCCTAGAGCACGTTGACAGGCCTCTGATGTGGCTCTTTCAACTGTGGCACGTTCTGCTCTACGTTTGGACTGTGCAGATCTACTCGCAACAGAAGCTTTAGCAGCCTTTTCACCGGCCTCTGCCATCTTTATTTGTCTAGCTTCCTCTATAGCTTTTTTAACATCAGCCCGTTGACGTTCAGCTCTCTCACGGGCTTCTGCATAGGCCCGCTCACGAGCTTCAGAAATTGCCCTTTCAACTACTGATCTGTTTCTGACCCGTTCCCTTTCTTTAGCAGCTGCTTCCTCATAAATCCTTCTAAAATGATCTTGTCCCGACGCGTTGCTCGGCCCAGGCTCCTCGGTTTCATCTTCCTTATCTCTATATCGAGATTCTAGCGAATCTTTGATTTCATTTGCATTTCCATCATTCTCTGCCGCCAGGTTGTCGATAATGTTCTTTTGTTTGTTAGATTCATCCATGTCTGTCTTCACACAACGCGCATCATTTACTTCAGATTTCACTTCATATTCATCCTCATCGGATTCATTTTGATCCATTGAAGTCTTTTCGCAAACCTCTGATGCAACGGCTTCTTCCGTTGATTCTTTGTCTTCTGTAACATCTTGTGTTGTTTCCACTATGTTGTCATACATATCAACAATGTTGCTTTCAACATAAATACCATCGATATTGTCAGTTTCTTCTGAAACTTTGTCATCACCGGCTGATTTCACATTGAATTCCTGATCAAAAGATTCATCTAAAGTTTCCTCTTTGCTTTCATCGGTGATATTATCTTCTTGTGTCATCTCGAAATCATCACAAAACATCTCACAAGTTCCTTCTTCGTCATGGATTTTAGCGTTTTCAAACAATTCCAAAACCTCCTCACCCCCCTTATCACTTTCGACATTTTGAACATCTTTTTGTTCAAGAACCTCCTCTAGTTTCTCACTATCATTTTGATAAGATCCTTGGGGTACATTTTGATTCATTTTACCTTTATAAAACATATTATATGCTTGATCTTCATGCGCAGCCTCCAAGGTCTCGGTCTTTGTTGTTTCTCTGTCAACTTCGTTAGAACACAAGGTTTCATGTTCATGTTTATATATGTTACAAGATTGTACTGGTATCGAACATTCTTTAGTTGATTTTTTTGATATTTTCTCATTTATTTCATCTATAACCTTCTTTACAACCAAAAGTTTCTTACCATCCTTGAAATCTGGAAAAACTTGAGATGAAGTACCTTCAACTTTAAAGCTATCTTTGAATGTTTTATTTGAAAAGCTTTGAAGACCCTTCTTCTTTCTACCAACAGATTCTTTCGCAATGCGTATACTTTCTTGAGCCTTTTCTATGGCTTTTCTTACAGCTGAATTCACATCAACTTCCTCATCAAAATCAGTTGATCCTTTTGGATCATTTCTACGATTAGATACATTGTTCAGTGAACCTGAAAATGTTGACGTCGTTTCATTCTCTTTAAACGAATCTACACTAACACGAGTAGGTGAAGATTTGAACTTCATGGCTTCTATTTTTGGTGGAGAAACCGGAACAGGTTTATCGGTGAAACGAATCAATCCAGGAACATCATGTAATCGTGTGACGTGTTTTGTCCCATCTAACCCATCTTTCGTTGCTTGGCTGATCTTGTTATACTTAGATGACATGTTAAACCGCTCTAACGCATCCGAAGATCGATTAGTTAATTATCTGTATCTTGTGAACTTGGAGTTGATGATGAAGGTGCTCTAAAAGCAAAATCAATGTAGTCAAAGGTTAAAACTAGTTAAAAAAATATAAAAGATTAAGAAACTTAATATCTGTATCTTGTGAACTTGGGTTTGGCATAGGGCCCGATTTGAATAATCGTAACCCAAATACGGTTCTAATCGAATCAAGTCTGATTCGAATAAGGAACGTCTGACGCCCTTGTGGCTACTTCGCGGGTGCCCAATCCCAATGTTCTTATGAACAAAGAAACAAAACTCTTACTAATCTTCAGTTCAAACCCCATGATCAAGTGCAACTGAATTGCATAACTCAAATGGGATTTCATGAACTAATAGATCGCCATCACCATGGCCAAAACTTCCATTCTAACGAAGCCTATGCTTCAATCAAACGACAGAATAACAATAATAAAAAACCCAACCTCAGTTTGTCACTATCGAACATTTCTTGAAAAGAAACAACGAAATCTTCGTCACAAATCCCGCCAAATATTCAAGCTCAAATGATCAAATGGTTTTCCTGAGCTTGAAAGATCAAGCACCGGAATTCAAGAAAGAGAGGGGTATGATTGGAAATGGGATGGATACAATATTTTTATTCACCATTCTTTTTTTTTAATTTAAACTAGCGGTTTTCCACCGCGCTATGCGGCGGGAATTCAGTAGGTAGCGGTTTGGTTTGTTTTGTTTCGATAAACGGTACTCGTTATAGCAGCTTAAAGAGAAAACTAAAAAAAAGTCGTGATATGCCCAAACAGACATTGACATGTGTTTTATATCAATTGAAAACCATAAAATATACAAGCTCTAATATTATCGGTATTGGTACCGATGTAGTTTGATTAAAATCGGTTCAAATCGTCACGTGTCAATATTCGTATAGTTAACGATAAAAAAAAAACTACATATTTTTTTAATATGGTATTGGCACTCATACAGTTTTAAGATATAAAAAAATAATACTATTCATTGTTAGTTTCTGTTCGATTTGGTATATGATAGCAGCATGGTATGCATGTTCAACAAAAAAAAAATTAGTGTTTGAAAAAAAATTAACATAGTTGTGTGGAGTTAGATTTATATAAAAAGTTAACGTACACAAGTTATTTAAAGAATCTAATGAGTAACATATTATCTATATTACAATTACCAACCTATTTGAATAGTACTTTGATTTTTCTTTTATCATTTTTTTTTCTATTTTAGGTTTTTTATTATTATCAAGGTTGTAGAACGCGCTAGTCAGCCAGTGAGGTGGGGAGTAGCGACTACTCGGGATTAATCGATATTATTTGGATCGGGTTTTTTATATGTAACTTTCAGTTTTATGTATATCTACACACATTTTTGTCAGTGTTGTAAAAATCGCGACTAGTCGGCGATTAATCGTTAGCTGGCCAGTAACTGAGTAATTTTTCGTTAATTAATCCATTAATCGCTAGTCATTAATTAATCGCTAGTCAGCTCTAGTCGTGCCTAGTCGGCCGGCCAAAAATCAGCGATTCTGGCAAAAAACCTGTATATTCCAGCCAAAACTATCACACCCCAAAAACGTCGCAGTGGAAATACAAACATGGCGGTGACGGAGGTTGGTACCCATAAATATCATAGTAAATATCTATCAACTTCCTCATCAAAATCAGTTGATCCTTTTGGATCATTTCTACGATTAGATACATTGTTCAGTGAATCTGGAAATGATGATGCCGTTTCATTCTCTTTAAACGAATCTACACTAACACGAGCCGGTGAAGATTTGAACTTCATGGCTTCTATTTTCGGTGGAGAAACTGGAACAGGTTTATCGGTGAAATGAATCAATCCAGGAACATCGTGTAATTGTGTGACATGTTTTGTCCCATCTAACCCATCTTCCGTTGCTTGGCTGATCTTGTTATAGTTAGATGACATGTTAAACCGCTCTAAGGCATCCGAAGATCGATTAGTTAATTATCTGTATCTTGTGAACTTGTGAACTTACTAAATTAACCCAACCCTCCCCGCCTTCCCTTCCCTTTAGGGCCCGATTTGAATAATCGTAACCCGAATACGGTTCTAATCGAATCGAGTCTAATTCGAATAATGAACGTGCCGCTCTTGTGGCTACTTCGCGGGTGTCCAATCCCAGTGTTCTTATGAACAAAGAAACAAAACTCTTGCTAATCTTCAGTTCAAACCCCATGATCAAGTTCAACTGAATTGCATAACTCACATGGGATTTCATGAACTAATAGATCGCCATCACCATTGCCAAAACTTCCATTCTAACGAAGCCTATGCTTTAATCAAACGACAGAATAACAATAATAAAAAAAACCCAACCTCTCTTTGTCACTATCGAACATTTCTTGAAAAGAAACAACGAAATCTTCGTCACAAATCCCGCCAAAAATTCAAGCTCAAATGATGAAATGGTTTTCCTGAGCTTGAAAGATCAAGCACCGGAATTCAAGAAAGAGAGGGGTATGATTGGAAATGGGATGATACAATATTTTTATTCACCATTCTTTTTTAATTTAAACTAGCGGTTTTCCATCACGCTATGCGGTGGGAATTCAGTTGGTAGCGGTTTGATTTGGTTTGTTTTGTTTTGGTAACGGTACTCGTTATAGCAGCTTAAAGAGAAAACTAAAAAAAATAAAGCCGTGATATGCCCAAACAGACATTGGCGCGTGTTTTATATCAATTAAAAACCATAAAAAATACAGGCTCCAATATTACCGGTATTGGTACGGATGTAGTTTGATTAAAATCGGTTCAGTTCGTCACGTGTCAATACTCGCATACTTAACGATAAAAAAACTACATATTTTTTAAGGGTAAATTACTTTTTGAGTCCCTGTGTTTTATGGGTTTTAACTACTTGAGTTGAAAAGCAAAAAGTTTAACGACCTGAGTCCCTATAAGCATTTCTTTAACCATTTGAGTCCAAATTTCTAACACCATCCACCAAGTCTGTTAACTATAAGGGTAATTTGGTCATTTACATACAAAGTACAACTCTTGTACGCATAAGAGTATAATGAACAAGTGTATAATGCATCACGATTTTAATAAAATTAATAAAGAGAAATTATATATATTATTATACACAGACACATCATTCATTTCACATTTCTGTATATCTCCTCTCTCTCATCTAGACCCTAACACCACCATTAACACCACCGCACCACCACCATCCCCACCGCACCTCCACCACTATCACCACCTTCTCCACCGCCAAACACCACTGTCACCGCCTGCAAACCGCACCTCCACCACTATCACCACCTTCTGCACCGTCAACCACCACTGCACCACCTGCAACCACGAATCCAACCATTATAAACAATCGAGACCACCACCAAAGTCACCTAACATGTCAGAAACAACCTTAGATGTAACGGAACTAGGCAAAACAGAAGCGTGCAATTTTTTTCTCTACTCACCGGAGAGTCATGCGTCGCCGGAAAGTAGGTTCGACATTTAGATCTGGTCGACAAACTCCGATCCTTCCATTAAACCTCCAGATCTGGTCGGAGAGGCGGAGAGGCAGTTAGGGTTTCAGTCGTGGCGTTAGGGTTTCAGTGGCGGCGTAGGGTTTCAGCCGGTGGTTAACTCGTCGGTGGTTGTCCGGCTTTGGCTCTGATGCTGACGACTCTTCAAGATTCACTGTCCCTAGAAGCCAGCTCGTGATCCCTGCTGTCGTCGCTGTTGACGCAATTTGGGACTCGCCACTTCTTCGTGTTTGATGCAAAAATCATTTTGATGACAGATATGTGTGGTACATTGCCCTAATGGGTGCTGGTTGTATTGATCTTTTTTGTTGGGTGTTGAATTTGTATTCTGTTCTTCATCATAAATGGAAATTTATTTATGGGTATGATTGTGTTGGGTAGACGATGTAATTGATTAAGGTATTTTATTTTATTTTTATTTTTTTATTTTTTAACTATAAGGGTATTTTGGTTATTTAACAATACTTAACCAAAAAATTCTAGCAGTGTTAGAAATTTGGACTCAAATGGTTAAAGAAAATGCTTATAGGGACTCAGGTCGTTAAACTTTTTGCTTTTGGACTCAACTAGTTAAAACACATAAAACACAGGGACTCAAAAAGTAATTTACCCATTTTTTAATATGGTATTGGCACTCGTATAGTTTTAAGATATAAAAAAATTATTACTATTCATTGTTAGTTTCTGTTCGATTTGGTACGATAGCGGCATGGTATCCATATTCAACAAAAAAATTAGTGTTGGGAAAAAATTAACATAGTTGTGGAGTTAGATTTATATAAAAAGTTAATGTACACAAGTAGGGCTGTAAACGAACCGAACGTTCAGCAAACAGTTCGTGAACCGTTCGGCGGGAAGTTCGCTTATGTTCGTTCGATTAGCTTAACGAACGAACACGAACAAAAATTTTGTTCGATTAGCTTAGCGAACGAACACGAACACAGGTCTCGTTCGTTCGACTGCGTTCGTGAACGTTCGGTAATATGTTCATCTGATTATATTAAAAATAATAATAAATAATAAACGTTTTATTTAAACATATTGAAGACTTGAAACCCTATTTTTTCTAAGTTAGCTAAAATTTGAATATTCTAAGACATTTTTGGGGATAACTATGTATAAGTTAGTTAAACTTTATTCATGCTTTGGTGGTGTGGTAGACTTCTTGTGTTTTGATTTATCATTTGATAGTTGTGTTTAACTACTTATATCCAATGGTTAAGGATAACAATGTTTTCATTTTTTTTATTTTCAAGTTAAATGTTCGTTTGCGTTCATTTTTATTTGCTTACGTTCGTTTGTGTTCGTGAGCAGTGTTCACGAAATGTTCGTGAACAATTGAACATAAACTGATTTTCGGTATGCGTTCGTGAACAGTTCGCGAACATGTTAATTTCCTTAACGAACGAACATGAACATGGCCTTGTTCGTGTTCGTTCGGTTCATTTACAGCCCAATACACAAGTTATTAAAAGAATCAAATTAATTAATGAGTAACATATTATCTATATTACAATTACCAACCTATTTGAATAGTACTTTGATTTTTCTTTTATCGTTTTTTTCTATTTTAGGTTTGTATTATTATCAAGGTTGTACAACGCACTAGTCGGCCGATTAGGTAGGGACTAGCGACTACTCGTGATTACTAGGGATTAATCAGGATTAATTGAATCGGGTTTTTTATATGTAATTTTCAGTTTTATGTATATATATACACATTTTTATCAGTGTTATAAAAATCGCGACTAATCGGCGATTAATCGCTAGTTGGCCAGTAACTGAGTAATTTTCGTTAATCAGTCGATTAATCACTAGTTGGCTCTAGTCGTGCCTAGTCGGCCGGCCAAAAATCGACGATTCCGGCAAAAAACCTGTATATTCTGTACAAAACTGTCACACCCCAAAAACGTCGCAGCGGAAATACAAACATGGCGGTGACGGATATAGGTACCCATAAATATCATAGTAGACAATGCATTGTTTATTTTGGTCGTACAACTTATTTAAAACATGATTTTAGAGTTTAAGGATAAACACAATCCACAACCACGACATAGTAGTCTTGATCCTTATAGATCCAAATACACACGGTCCCAATTTAGTTTTTAAAAGTTATCCAAAACATTTTAAAACACGACAAGCATCACTACCATAAGATATGCCAAAATCACAAAGCCGAACTCATGTACCTGAAGAACACGTAAAAATCAAGTGTCAACACAAAGGAATGTGAGTTCCCATATTCAAATTTGTTACAATTTGTTTAAGGAAAGCTTTCTTTCTATGAATTTTTAATGATAAAACATCCGTATAGTTAAGAAAGTAAATTTTATTTCCTTTGTCAAAATCCAAGGGACAGTTATCATGAACGTTTTCCTAAAATCCTCCGATAGAGATCATCTTCCCAAGTTTATTATTAAATTATTATCCAGTCGTTCAGATTCATAAGTTTGCAAGACATTAAAAATTCAAAATCTGAGAAAGATGCGAATGATGATCCAATAGGATTGGCATATTACATGATTGGATTGGACAAATTATTCTCAGATATTGAAGTTCCAATTCAAAATGTGATTTCGGAAAAGATTTACAAAGTTTTCAAACCGGTAGAAATCGAGAAAACTGAAATTACAAAATATACAGGTAAAGAGAGCAAGAAAACTTTTTATAACAAACTTGGTTACAAAAAGAAAAACATGAAGGTTGGGTTGGGTTATAAAAAGAAACAAAATCAAAGAAAACGAGCTGAAAAGTCAAATTATCAGAAAAAGCGTTCACGAAACAAGTTCTGAGGAAGAGAAAGAACTCAAATTTAGTCGGCAGACTAATGAAGAGTTCTATGCTCAGAAAAAGCAACAACATCAGGCTAAAGATGTTTCCAAGAAAACATGCTTTAAGTGTGATCAAATTGGACATGTTGGTCGCAAGTGTCCAAATCCGAAGCATGTTAATGTTGAAAGGAAAAGGGAGGGTGAAACACAGAAGTCAAACAAGTTTGAATCAAAGCAAACTTTGAAACCAAAGACACCCAAAGTTGTACCACAACAGATTTGGAAACAAAAAGTTGATGTTTCAGAATCAAAACAAATCTGGAAACCTAAAAATGATTTGTTAAAACGAAACGTTCAAAGTGAATCAAGGTTTTATCAAAGAAATGTTTCAAACGGACAAATTTGGGTGGTCAAGAAACAGACTTCTTTGAGTGATAAAAAGAAAATCGATTCAACCACGAAGGTTGAAAATAAGAAAGAAAAAATGTTTGTTCAAAATGACAAAGGTTTTTCGAAATTGAACAATTCGTATTGTGTCACAATACCCAAGGTCAAACAGGCATGGGTTGCATTATTCAAATAATTGAATTGTTTGAATGTGCAGGTGCTCCTGAAGATGGATGAATGTCAACAAGAGGAGAAACGGAGCAACCTGGCACGGGAGGTGGTAGGTCCCTCCAAGTGAAAAACAGGGAGTTTGTTTGTTTTTGGAAATAAATAAAATTTAAATAAAAAACTCTAAAAAAAAAGAAAAATTTATAAACTAAAAATATGGTTTTATTTTGTCAAAAAAATTGAAAATAAAAAAATACGTTTGAAGCTATCTACATTGGTTTGTTACATTTAAAGAAAATTTGATAACTAACCCTGAAATTTTAAATGTTTTGAATTTTAGGGGGGAGTAAGAATTTTTGAAAATACAAAAACATTTGAAAATTTGAAAAAGCCAAAGACATGAGAAAATGAAAAAGAGTTTTGTGTAAAAAGAGGAAATGATAGTATATCAGTAGATAATCACAGCATGCAAAACAATTGAAAAGTCAAATGTGATGAACGGTCTCACTGATGATATGCCAGTAGGTTTTTACATACTTAGTAAATTGATTTCTAGATATAAACCTAAATATTAATAACTTACTTATCTCGTGGGGAACATCTCTCGGATATATGGACTTAGTACTCCGAAATTTCGTTTGAGAGGTTGCCTGATTTTGAGATACTAGGTCTTTATACTGTTTGATATCTGGGGTATTATACCTGGTCTTCTGATTTTGCGTCAGCAATGGCCTAGACCTCGTATAATACTTTGCGTGCTTAAAGCTTCCCTCTTCATAAAAATTGAGAAAATATCGAAAGATATAAATCAAGTGCAATTGTAAAGAAGATCCCTAAGTGGGACACACCTTTAAGTCGAGCCTTCATCTCTTTGACTGAACGAATCTAGAGTACCTCAAGGCCTTGCACTAACCTAGAGTACAGATATCAATATAGTATATCTATCTGTAAGACTGAATCTAGGGAATCTTGATACGGGAGTATATTCTGAGGTGGGACACGCAAATAAGTTGAGTGCTTAAAACACTAATCTCGTATCTCGAATGAGTTGAAGTTTGTTTGAAATTTAAGTGGATCAGTATACTGACAATCTAAGTGAATCGTTTAAAACTTAAAGTCTTTAAAAGGTCAACAATACTAGTGATTTATCATAAACTGATATGATCCTCTGACACGAACTCAAACAAAAATATGTCTATAAATATTTCTTTACTACTTTATGTTGAAGAAAAATTACAAAAAGATTTTCGGAGTGTTTTGGCATAAACTTTGTAAAAAGACAAAAGATTTTGTTTTCACTTTATTTTCGTCAACCGATGTTTGAAAGCTGATTTTCAAAATCTAAGTATGCTGAACATGTCTTAGAAAATAAATAAGTTCATTGATTTGAAACTTGAGGTTTTAAATCGAAAAACTCAAAAGTAGTTTGTGAAATTACCAAGGTCGTTAATTTGGACTTGGGTTATTAACTGAGAGGGATTTGGATCCCTAACTGTCAGATATAGTTATTTGATAGGGGGAGAGAGCCAGTATGAAATCCTGGAGTTTTAAAACTGTCAAATGGTTTTCATAGAACCATGTTTCGATACTGTGATATATTAATCTTTTGTCACACCCTGATATTTCCACATATTACCGGTGGGCCAGGTGGGGAGTATCGTGACGTAGTTGATGCTATCATAGTCAGGTAATCACAGTTCAGTGCACAACGGAAGTCTAAAGTAAATATATTACAAATCCGGTTCAAAAGTAACATCAAATATTAGAAATGGATTGTAAAATGGATCCACAGGCGGATCTTAAAACAGAAAGGTAAACACTGTTCAACAGACTTTAGATGTCTAGAACTTGCAAGATTCCCTATTAACACCCTGAGCTCCCAGCCAATTACGTACAGTACCTGTCACTTAATCTTTTTGGAAAATACGTCAGTTTACACTGGTAAATACAATTAACTGACTCTTTTGAAAACATTTATGAAAATTGATTTAAATGCACAAGGCACAAATATCTTTTTTATAACTTGGGACAATTATATAAAAACAATCTTGTATACGGATTTACATGTTCGTTATACATTTAGGGCACGATGTTTGAAACCGAGTCAAGATTAACAGACACACCACAAGTATAGGCCCATAAGAGAGTGAGATATCGTTACCCTTATGCAATTGTCAGGTGTATGCCTACACCCCGTACTTAAGACGTGGCCATTTCTTTATAATGATGCTGGGACATGGTCATTAACCCCCAAAGGCTTTTATTTCAAACAAGACAGATTAAAACGGGTTACCTCAATAATTTAATCACAATTCGATTAAACATTCAATACCCAACCAAGCGGTATTATTATAATACTGTATCCCAAGCCCGTATAGGGAAAATAAGTTAAAAGTATTTACCTGAGCTAAAATGTAATTTTATTCTCAGCCGTATATTCAAATTAGCTAGCACAAGTACCTCTACTGGGGCTCTTAATCTGGAACGAAGGTTTTATTAGCCTATAAGATTTCTAACGGCTCTTATTTAAGTCGTAACTTAGACCAGTTACTTTTAAGGAAAGGTTTACAGTTTGAAATGCTAGATTAAGCGAAGGCCTGATTAGAATGTGATTTAGACCCAACAAGTATGGAGACTTGTATAATATGGGTTAAACAAACACATTCTGAATTTTGAAGTAAAAATGATAAGGTTTGACCCGTTTCGGTTAATTTATGCAAACTAGTTACATAAACCGTACCGAACGCGAAAGATGCATAACGGGTGATCAAATGAGTCATGAACATGTTCCACAAGTTAATATGCCTTAAATATGTTGTGATATTAGTAGGATATCTTCCATTATGCCCAAAACGAATTTAAAACCAATTTAAGCCCCGTAGGGGTATTTTGGTCATTTTAAAAGACTATAAAAGAGGTTAAATGACAATATGAGGTTCTGATCTAAAATGGTCAGTAAAAATATTTATTTTATCAAGTTATATCAGTAAGATATCTCACATATGTGAAATTTATCATTTATGGCCAAACTATGCATCGTAGGGGCATTTTGGTCATTTCACGTATGCTTTAAGGGTTAATTTTGGAAATCTGAGTTCAAAAATATTTTATTTATTGTTAAAGTATAAAAATTTATTCATAACATCAGTAGGTATCAAACTTTAGGTGCCTAATATGGTTTTAAACCATACTATGCGCCTAAATCGTATAAAAGTCGATACTTGACGATATTCGGGTTGATTAAGGAAATCTGAGATCTTGATCAGCCTTTACTGTTTAAAATAACTTATTTACTATATAAAATCAGTAGAAAAAGGTTTGGTGTGTAAAGGATCTGTAAAACTCATTTTATTAGCGAAAAGGGCATTATCGTCAATTACCGAGTCTATGAAATAACTCTATGTTATGATCAGTTAAAAATTTTATAAAAATTTCCAAAAAATCTCAAAATATTATATTACATCAGTAGGTAAAAGGTTTGGTGTCAAAATTTGAGTTTAAATAGGTTTTATGCCGAAATTGTCGTTTAATTAATAAAAAGGCTTTAATTTACGATATTGAGCATAACTCCCGTTTTACACCACGAACTGATGTGAAATTTTAAGGACATGTTTATAATTTAGTAACAAAGGTTTTTGTCCTCTCACATTTTCAAAAATCTCGTTTTAATATAAAAAGACATAATAGTCAACTTTAAGCATATAACGGAAATATGCAATGAACTAGGATTACTATGGAACCAAGTTGTATAACCTTGGAAGGTTATACTAACCTATAACATGGTCCTAAAGGAATCCTAAGGCATATCTAAACTAAGCTAAATCAGGTCAGAACTGAAAGTCAAAGCAAAAGTCAACTTTTACGACTTTCGGTTGCGAACCGAACCTAAACTCGGAATTGTCGCGTTGAACATGCTTAAACATGTTCTTATATTAATTACCAAGTTATTTAAGTATTAAAACATGTTCCATAACTTCTGTATTATTAGTTATGAATTTATTAGTAAAAACTGACTCGTTTGACTTTTATTTTAGAAGTTTGACCCGACAATTGACTGAGTAAACGTGGTAATTAGGAGGTGCCCTTTTGAGGGTTTAACACCTACCTAATTATGGTCACGTAGCCATGTTCGTTGCGAACAATGGCTCAACCGTTTAAAAGTCAAAGCATTTATCGAAAACGCTTGACTTTTCGGCTATAAACGCTAAATAAAACAAACTAGTCACGAAAGGACACTTACAAAGGGTCCAATGGACTGAAGGAGGTTCTCAAGAAGTTCAAGAGCCTCTTAGAATCAGAAGCATGACAAATTTGAAGAAAATGTGAGTTGCAAATGAAAGTGGGGAAGGGTATATATAGGTTTTTTAGAACCGTTAAGATCGTTTCTTGATAAACGAGCCTTGATCTGGACCGTACACAACATACCCCCTGTTTTCAATACTATGGGTGCCCACAATGGCCCATAAAATTGATTAAAACCATGTGCAAACAAGAAACCCAGCTGCTGAATTGAAATCAGCTGGTTTTTGCCCAAAATGGCCCATAAAATTGATTAAAACCATGTGCAAACAAGAAACCCAGCTGCTGAATTGAAATCAGCAGGTTTTTGCTGATCTGGGGGTTTTACACGCCCCAGATAAGAGTCAGGGAGACTCTACGTGGCCCGCCTAGCAGTCCAGACCAGCAACAGAACTTTTAGAATTTACAGAATTGGTCCCTGTGAGCATATAAGGTCATTTTAGGCACGTTTAAGGCCCGTTAAGCCACTTCCAAGGCTCTACAATGATGCCTAAATATAGGGGACATGAGACATGCTCAAAAATATCATGGATGTCGGTTCGTTTGGCCGTATAGTCGCGTTGTTCGTTAAATTAGGACGAAACACGAACGGACGCGAAAAACGATCCAAATTACGTAACGAATGGAATTTTATCAATCCAAACACTAAAATAAAATATTTTAGTGGTTACATAAATTTTTGGATGTCCGGATATATTCAGAATGTAAGATATGCGCGAAAATGCAAACTTATGCACTTTTTGACGCTTTTAGTCCCTGTTGATCAAATAATTTTATTTCTGCGCATCAAACACCTCTAAGCCTATTTCTAAGCTCTGTAAAGGATATTTAGGGAATGTTTAACTTTTGATCATTTTCCGGAAGGTTCAATACCATACGAATCGATAGACTTTTGCAGTTTGATGAAATTAGTCCCTTTAATGCGCAAACTTGCGCATATCATCGTTTAATAGCATCGAAGCCTTATCTAATCCATATTAGGCATTATTGGGAGTATTATTAAACATCATAATGCTTCGGGTTCGTAAAAAGGTCATTCAGAGGTATAATGAAACATATTGACACTTTTAGTCCCTCTAACTTGCAAAGTTGCGCGTAACTTCACTTATAGGCATAAAAGCCCTCAATGGCCAATATTAGGCATTCCCGAGAGCATAATCAATTATTATAAAGCTCTCGGTTTGTTAAAAGGTCTCTCAGAGGTAAGAAGTAACATGTTGACACTTTTAACCCTTCATTGCGCAAACTTTTAATTAATTACGCAAACGGCTACTCATGATCAACAAGTGGCCTATTTGTGAATATGATTACCATGTAATGTTATTCAGAGGCTGATAATAAGCATGTTAACATTTCCAGTCCTTCTATAATCAAAGTTTTTGACTTTTCAAAAAACTAGTCCCTTAAATTCAACGTTTGACTTTATTAGGGTTTATTACGCGTGTCAATACATCATTGGACGTGATTTTTACGAGGTGTTACATCCTCACCCCCTTAAAAGAAATCTTGACCTTGAGATTTGCTCATAGGATGGAAGGACTTTCTGTCTTGTAAAGGACTTAATCTTCTACAACATATTTGGGCCTCTAAGGCACCCAAGTTGACCCTTAAAATAGGTACACGTCTTCTTTCGGAGTTTCTAATCCTATCGATCCTCAATCGATACTGATTTTTCAACAAGCATAAGTTTTTATTAATCCGCACATCATTATGTGACGATGCTATTGACCTATAGTCTAGCCGTATCTTTAATCGTAAGTGTGGGACACATTGCGAGTTCCATCAAGCTCCTTAGATAAGTTTTAGCTTACAAGCTACTGATCTTAACGCATTCGATTCTTCTCGAATGGTACTATATATCCAGAGCTTAACTCGTCCGTAGTATAAAAATTTCAGCACACCCTTCTTAGGGCGATACTTTCAATTGATCCTTATTCCTTATTAAGGACTTAAGAGGGATACGACTTTCATCAATCCCAACTTTTCCGTCGATTACTGGAAACTTTCAGACAATTATGGATCTGTATGATCTTATTCGTTGTTTCCTAGGCAACCTTCAGATCCTGATAATTGGACTTACCAATCTTCTGTCTAGCAACAGATATTTATCATTCCATCTATACAAGGTCCTCAAAGGAGCAGCCTTGACATTTACATAATAGCTATTATCGAAAAGCTTATATAAGGTGAAATGGTTATTTCAACCACTGCTTAAAACCAATCTTAAGGAATAGCTAATCCTTACAGCTAGTCGAACAAATTGACGATCCTGGGCAGCTGATGGCGATTCTTAATTGTTGCCTAAATAGGATTACGGTAATCAATGCATAAGCAAAATGAATCGTCTTTCTTAATTAATAATATTGAAACTCTTAGAATCACGAATTAGGCTTTAAGAACCTTTATCTTAAAATTCATCTAATTAGGGTTTCGATTTTCTCAATAATGATGGTACTAATTGTCATGGAGATTTCACAATAATGCATCCCTAAGCGGAATGTTAATCTTAACCCTACTTGTCTTTCAGGAGGTAAACAGGGTACTTCTTTGGAGAAGATAATCAAGACACAAGGAGATTACAGAGATTTTCCATATCTCAAGCTCCGGTTCATCTATCTTTGTCTGTGTCAGATAAATGACACATTTCCTTTACAAATCCATGGATACCTTATTCAGAGACACTTACTTGGACAATTCCATTCTGGATATCTTCTTTGAATACCATTAGTTGACTTTAGTACAATATAACTACTGGAATATCTCAGTGGTTCCATGCATTAAACCTCCATACTGATCAGGCATGGAAGCAATCTATGGAACATATCAAGATACACCAATCCTCATATGGCGCTTTTGTCATACCATCTGGTATTCGCAATCGATAGAGATCAAAGAGATATCAACTACATATGCTGACGTACCTCCTCTGGAGAGAGGGTATTCTAGAATTTTATGACTGAAGATTTTTGGCAGGAACAGAAGAAATGGTTCCTACGAATCTCATCTGTAAGTTTTACCTTACACTTAATCTCTAGGGTTTTATGGATGATTTTAAAAGTTTGTTATACTTATCATTTATGAAGGATTTATTGGCATCCTATTCAAAACAGAACTCTTAGCATTTATTCTACTTCATCTTTTATGCTTAGGGTTTTAACAGGCAGATTTAATAACTTACAAAATTTATTATTCACGAACGACTTATCTGCACCCGAATCAAACAATACCCTTGCATATACATTATTGATAAGGACGTACCGGTTATAACATTGTGATCTTGTATGGCCTTTTTTTCACCCATCTGAAAGACCCTAGCGTTGGTCTTCTTAACTTCTTTAAGCTTCTTTGCATATTTTGGGAAATTTGACTTGATATGCCCTTTCTTGTTACAGTTGTAACAAGTCGCATTTCTTATCTTCTCGCATTCTAATGTTTTATGCTCACTAGATTTGCAGATCCCACAAGCCCTAGGCTGCGATTGGGATTTTGATTCGAACCTGCACTTCCCATAATGGCGCTTCTTGCAGGTTTTGCATACAGGTTTCTTGTTGGGCTTTTGTTTGTTCTCTTTAAGCTCAAGCTTACCCTTTTTTCTTAGAAGTATGGGAGTTATCTTTCTCCTCCTTCCTTTTTAGTTCATTCTTTGCACTCGAGGCATGAACAAGATCCTTCTCATGAGTAAGCAAATCTGGTTTTAAATGAGATTTGGAGCAAGTAGCATTGGGTTCTTTAAACTTTTTCACCACCTTTCTCACAGCCTTTCCAACAGCTGCATCAATCATAGCTTGGAGAACATCTTTGTTAATTTTAAGGTTCACAATTGTAATATCATTAGCATATGTCGCATCATCCATGACACGATCGGTGGCTGTCTTATCTGAGTTTGTCATACTCGATAATTGGTCTCTGACACCAAATGAAACAATCACTTAGTTGCACTAGAACAACTTATTCATCATCCTGATGACCTAACGTATACTAACCATGGTATCATTAAACCATACAGGCTAATATAGTACGAACATTCTTAATGAATGTTATTTAAATATATATCTATTATATTTAGCCTAGGCCATAAAGAGACCATAAATGGCATTTAAGGTTTGGACCTAGTCCATAACCTTTTTGACAGGGGATCAAAGGTCACATCTGTCTTGATCATATTGATGATTTTTGGATAGCTTAAAAGCTTGTCATAAGGATATTGGAGAAGAGTAATTCCTAATAGATATAAAATATTTATCTAAGATTGTTGAAGCAGTCTCTAAAGTATCATCGGCCAATTCCACTTCGCGTTATAGGTCTAGAGTCCTAATAGGCGGGTACAACGGCTTACAACATTTATTGCCCACAATAGACTTTTCTGCGCCATAATCAAACAATTCTCGCATACACATCATTGATAAGGAAATGTACATGTTATGTCGTCCTCATTCTGCACCATCTCCTGGGCGTTCATTTGAAAGATTCACGCGTTTGTTTTCTTGGCCTCTTCAGGCTTCTTCTGATTCCTAGGGCAGTTAGTCTTGATGTGCCCCTTTTCATTGCAACCGTACAGGTTGCGTCTTCCAACTTCTTGCATTCCAAGGTTTTATGCCCCTTGGACTTGCAGATTCCACAAGGTAGGGGCTGAGATTCAAATCTGCATTTCCCGAGGTGGTATTTCCTACAGGTTTTGCATCTGCTCTTTTCACCCGACTGCTGGTTGTCCTTCTTAAGCCCGAAACTCTTCTTATGATCAGAGTTCCCCTTTTTCTTCTTATCGGAGCGATGAGAATTCTCATCTTCCCTTTTACGATTTCCATCTTCAGAAGCTTTGGCAGCCTTGTTTCTAACCACGTCGAGTGTGAGAGATAACGACAGATCTGCCGCTGACCTGAATGTAGTAGGTCTCGATGCTTTCACACTTGCCTTTATTTCTAGGGCTAGACCCCCAATAAAGCGAGCTATACGTTTTGGTTCCGGTGTGATCAAGTAAGGAACCAATCAAGACATGGTATTGAAACTTGTAAGGTATGCCTGATAATCTAAGTTCTTCATGACTAATGTCAAGAAATCAGTCTCAATTTTCTCAACTTCATGTTGAGGACAATAATTTTCTTTGATAAGAGCAACAAACTGATCCCATGTCAGATTATACAACGGGATCTTCCGAGTAGCTTGGATTAGTGACCTCCACCAAGCTAGTGCATCTCCTTTAAAAGATTGTGAAACAAACTTCACAATATCTTGCTCTGCATATCCACTAATATCAACAACTGTGTCCATCTCATCGAGCCACGTCATGCAATCGATGGCTCCTTTTTCCCCTGTGAAGTCTCTGGGCTTGCAGGAGACAAAATATTTATATGAACAGGTTTTAACATGTGGCTTTTGATGAAGCTCAACCTGTCCAGACGGAACACTCCTTTGACTCAATGAGTGATGAGAATCGTCCTTATGAGATACATGTGCTTGGGAAGGTGGTTTTGCATGAGGTACAGACTGAGTTATGGTGCGAGTTCCACTTGATTCATTATCTCGTCTGTCCAGAGCTCGAGAAACGGCATTATCTATCAATGCATGTAGTTCCGCGCCAGCTATATTAACTCTGGTAGTATCATTATTCTCCCTCGGGTGGCTGTTAACCTCATCTGATCCAGCCATGTAGCTTGATTGCTAAATAAATATTGATAATGATTTATTCGGAGGTTATTATGGAATCATCATTTTTGACGATTCATTAACCATGGTAATACAAACCATATTGGTTAATTTGTTAATTATATTTAATTAGTATTTTCATTATAATTTATCCTAGTTATAAAACATTTAAGGATATTAAAGTGGCACAAAAGGCCTAATCACAAGGATAGTTTTAAATTCATAAGCCACGATTTCAGAGAATCGAGGCATTAAGGTTTGAACATAGTTCATTACCTTTCTTGACAGAGAGTCAAAGACTACAATTGTCTTTTGTCCTTTAGGAAAATAAATATGGCCCGTAGGCATTTCATCACTTTAGGGATGTTTATGATATGATCATCTTATCTGATGATATTAGTCAAGATCGCATTGATCATACAGACTATTATGCTTGGACGTAGTCCAACATCTTTAGACAGGGGGTCAAAGACCACCACTGTCGTTGTCTTATCGGACAACAAGTTTAGCCCGTAGGCACTTCATCGCTAATGGATGTTTATAGTATGATCATCTTTATTTGATGATTTAAGCCATGATTTCTAAATCACTAGGCTAGATAAGGGGTTGGAAATTCCCATTATAAAGATGACAAGTGTGATTTTATCGCATCACTGTTGTCAGGAGTGTTAACATGTTTTCAGATGTTAACAAGGATCTAAATCTCTTTTAAACAGGTTTTACCATCATAGCTAGGTCCCCAATGACATACAAGCTAGGTTATACCCTTTAAGATTCTTTTTAATATATATACTGGCAGATTAATAAAAAAAAGAATGATCTTTTGATTTATTTCATATATTATATTCATATATAATGATAAAATGAAATTTAGATAAAACATTTCAAAAATTTTTAAAAAGGAGTACATAATTGCCCTAAATGGGACTTGAAAGAAATAATGTTGTTCACGAAGGAACTGAAAGATAAATATGTCCTTATAAGGACTACTAAGAAACGAACTTCAGCAATAGGAGTTTCTTCTTCACTTTATTTCTGAATGTTTTCTCCTTGGTTGCACGTTTATCCTAGCCGCGGTACGAAGCTTGGCATGTCTAGGCTTCGGATGTGGAGAATTTCCATTACGGCTTCTTTGCTTGGCGGTATATTCAAAATATATAAAATCAAAAGCAATATTTTACTGAACAAGGATGAGAGTATTCCTATGTTAAGACTAGACGCAGAAGGTCTAAGGAATGTGCTACTGTGTCATTGAGATTAAACACAAAAGGCAAGTGTTTAATTCGCTTAATGTTGGCTCTGATACCAACCTGTCACACCCCGATATTTCCACATATTACCGGTGGGCCCAGTGGGGAGTATCGTGACGTAGTTGATGCCATCATAGTCAGGTAATCACAGTTCAGTGCACAACGAAAGTCTAAAGTAAATATATTACAAATCCGGTTCAAAAGTAACATCAAATATTACAAACGGATTGTAAAATGGATCCACATGCGGATCTTAAAACAGAAAGGTAAACACCGTTCAAGAGACTTTAGACGTCTAGAACTTGCAAGATTCCCTATTAACGCCCTGAGCTCCCAGCCAATTGCGTACAGTACCGGTCACTTAATCTTTTTGGAAAATACGTCAGTTTACACTGGTAAATACAATTAACTGACTCTTTTGAAAACATTTATGAAAATTGATTTAAATGCACAAGGCACAAATATCCTTGTATAACTTGGGACAATTATATAAAAATAATCTTGTACACAGATTTACATGTTCGTTATACATTTAGGGCCCGATGTTAGAAACCGAGTCAAGATTAACAGACACACCACAAGTATAGGCCCACAAGAGAGTGAGATATCGTTTCACTTATGCAAGTGTATGCCTACACCCCGTGTTTAAGACGTGGCCATTTCTTTATAATAATGCCAAGGATATCCGGGACATGGTTATTAACCCCCAAAGGCTTTTATTTCAAACAAGACAGATTAAAACGGGTTACCTCAATAATTTAATCACAATCCGATTAAACATTCAATACCCGACCAACCGGTATTATTATAATACCGTATCCCAAGCCCGTATAGGGAAAATAAGTTAAAAGTATTTACCTGAGCTAAAATGTAATTTTATTCTCAGCCGTATATTCAAATCAGCAAGCACAAGTACCTGTACTGGGGCTCTTAATCTAGAACGAAGGTTTTATTAACCTATTAGATTTCTAACGGCTCTTATTTAAGTCGTAACTTAGACCGGTTACTTTTAAGGAAAGGTTTACGGTTCGAAATGCTAGATTAAGCGAAGGCCGGATTAGATTGTGATATAGACCCGACAAGTATGGAGACTTGTATAATATGGGTAAACCAAACACATTCTGAATTTTGAAGTAAAAATGATAAGGTTTGACCCGTTTCGGTTAATTTATGCAAACTAGTTACATAATCTGTACCGAACGCGAAAGATGCATAACGGGTGATCAAATGAGTCATGAACATTTTCCACAAGTTAATATGCCTTAAATATGTTCTGATATCAGTAGGATATCTTCCATTATGCCCAAAATGAATTTAAAACCAATTTAAGCCCCGTAGGGGTATTTTGGTCATTTTAAAAGATTACAAAAGAGGTTAAATGACAATCTGAGGTTCTGGTCTAAAATGATCAGTAAAAATATTTATTTTATCAAGTTATATCAGTAAGATATCTCACATGTGTGAAATTTATCTTTTATGGCCAAACTATGCATCGTAGGGGCATTTTGGTCATTTCACATATGCTTTAAGGGTTAATTTTGGAAATCTGAGTTCAAAACTTTTTTATTTATTGTTAAAAAATAAAAATTTATTCATAGCATTAGTAGGTATCAAGCTTTAGGTGCCTAATATGGTTTTAAACCATACTATGCGCCTAAATCGCATAAAAGTCGGTACTTGACGATATTCGGGTTGATTAAGGAAATCTAAGATTTTGATCAGCCTTTACTGTTTAAAATAACTTATTACTATATAAAATCAGTAGAAAAAGGTTTGGTATGTAAAGGATGTGTAAAACTCATTTTATTAGCGAAAAGGGCATTATCGTCAATTACCGAGTCTATGCGATAACTCTATGTTATGATCAGTTAAAAATTTTATAAAAATTTCCAAAAATCCCAAAATATTATATTAAATCAGTAGGTAAAAGTTTTGGTGTCAAAATTCGAGTTTAAATAGGTTTTATGCCGAAATTGCCGTTTAATTAATAAAAAGGCTTTAATTTACAATATTGAGCATAACTCCCATTTTAGACCACGAACTGATGTGAAGTTTTAAGGACATGTTTATAATTCAGTAACAAAGGTTTTTGTCCTCTCACATTTTCAAAAATCTCGTTTTAATATAAAAAGGGCATAATAGTCAACTTTAAGCATATAAAGGAAATATGCAATGAGCTAGGATTACTATGGAACCAAGTTGTATAACCTTGGAAGGTTATACTAACCTATAACATAGTCCTAAAGAAATCCTAAGGCATATCTAAACTAAGCTAAATCGGGCCAGAACTGAAAGTCAAAGCAAAAGTCAACTTTTGCGACTTTCAGTTGCGAACCGAACCTAAACTCGGAATTGTCGGGTTGAACATGCTTAAACATGTTCTTATATTAATTACCAAGTTATTTAAGTGTTAAAACATGTTCCATAACTTCTGTATTTTTAGTTATGAATTTATTAGTAAAAACTGACTCATTTGACTTTTATTTAAGAAGTTTGACCCGACAATTGACTGAGTAAACGTGGTAATTAGGAGGTGCCCTTTTGAGGGTTTAACACCTACCTAATTATGGTCACGTAGCCATGTTCGTTGCGAACAATGGCTCAACTGTTTAAAAGTCAAAGCGTTTATCGAAAACGCTTGACTTTTCAGCTATAAACGCTAAATAAAACATGCTAGTCACGAAAGGACATTTACAAAGGGTCCAATGGACTGAAGGAGGTTCTCAAGAAGTTCAAGACCCTCTTAGAATCAGAAGCATGGCAGATTTGAAGAAAATGTGAGTTGCAAATGAAAGTGGGGAAGGGTATATATAGGTTTTTGAGAACCGTTAAGATCGTTTCTTGATAAACGAGCCTTGATCTAGACCGTACACATCATACCCCCTGTTTTTCAACACTATGGGTGCCCAAAATGGCCCATAGAATTGATTAAAACCAATTGCAAACAAGAAACCCAACTGCTGGATGGAAATCAGCTGGTTTTTGCTGATCTGGGGGTTTTACACGCCCCGCATAAGAGTCAGGGTGACTCTACGCGGCCCGCCTAGCAGTCCAGACCAGCAACAGAACTTTCAGAATTTACAGAATTGGTCCCTGTGAGCATATAAGGTCATTTTAGGCACGTTTAAGGCCCGTTAAGCCACTTCCAAGGCTCTACAATGATGCGTAAATATAGGGGACATGAGACATGCTCAAAAATATCACGGATGCCGGTTCGTTTGGCCGTATAGTCGCGTTGTTCGTTAAATTACGACGAAACACGAACGGACGCGAAAAACGATCCAAATTACGCGACGAATGGAATTTTATCAAGACAAACACTAAAATAAAATATTTTAGTAGTTAGATAAATTTTTGGATGTCCGGATATATTCAGAACGTAAGATATGCGCAAAAATACAAACATATGCACTTTGTGACGCTTTTAGTCCCTGTTGATTAAATAAGTTTATTTCTGCGCATCAAACACCTCTAAGCCTATTTCTAAGCTATGTAAAGGATACTTAGGGCATGTTTAACTTTTGATCATTTTCCGGAAGTTTCAATACCATACGAATCGATAGACTTTTGCAGTTTGATGCAATTAGTCCCTTTAATGCGCAAACTTGCGCATATCATCGTTTAATAGCATCGAAGCCTTAACTAATCCATATTAGGCATTCTAGGGAGTATTATAAAACATCATAATGCTTCGGGTTTGTAAAAAGGTCATTCAGAGGTATAATTAAACATATTGACACTTTTAGTCCCTCTAACTTGCAAAGTTGCGCGTAACTTCACTTATAGGCATAAAAGCCCTCAATGGCCAATATTAGGCATTCCCGAGAGCATAATCAATTATCATGAAGCTCTCGGTTTGTTAAAAGGTCCCTCAGAGGTAAGAATTAACATGTTGACACTTCAACCCTTCATTGCGCAAACTTTTAATTAATTACGCAAACGGCTACTCATGATCAATAAGTGGCCTATTTGTGAATATGATTACCATGTAATGTTATTCAGAGGCTTATAATAAGCATGTTAACATTTCCAGTCCTTCTATAATCAAAGTTTTTGACTTTTCAAAAAATTAGTCCCTTAAATTCAACGTTTGACTTTATTAGGGTTTATTACACGTGTCAATACATCATTGGACGTGATTTTTACGAGATGTTACATCTTTAGTTATCAAATCTTTGTGAAATCCAAATTACGATCCCGATAGCTAAGACTAAGGGGGAGTCTGAAGACAAGCTCAAAGCAAGGGAGAGCTTGTAGAGATAGAACCAGGTGACGATTCTGTAAAGCTGTCGGGGGAGCCTGGAGAAAGAGTCAATTAAAAGGAGATGCTGAAGCAAAAAGCAGATTCAAGAGGAGCTTAAAGAGCTAAAAGGGAGTCTGTGGTACTGAAGATGTCAAAGCTTCTAAAAGACTCAGAGAGAGAGAAGATAGAAAGCTACGAGATTGACGGCAGCAATATCCAAGGGGGAGTCTGTGAGTGCATATGTCTCTCGCTTCCGTCAATCACGTATCGTAGCAGGAAATTGATCAAGACAAGGTTTAAGAATGATAAATATAGGAGAAAGTCCATTCGGACGAATGGGGGTTAGCCCATTCGGGCGGATGGGAGGTTACTTGTATTAAATGAGTTCATCCTTAGTTAGAGCATTCACATCCATGGCATCAAATTCTGTGTGTGGTGTTTTTAAAATATAAAGAGTATAAAAAGTGGTTGTGAGTTGAGGAGAGAGAAAATGTTACTGTTCATATGTATATTTGGGGGGACACTGTTCACCCCCTATAATTTTTTAATATATTTTGAAAGTGGTTGTGAGTGGAGGGGAGAGAAAAGGTAATGATAAAGGTATAAAAAAGATTATTTAATTGAAAGTGAGAGAGAGAATATAGTGTTTTTTAGTGTAATATAGGGTGAAAATATGGTGAGATAGATGTGAATGCTTTTAGACCCTATAAATAGGAGCATGTATTGTTCATTTCATAACTTTTGAAGTTTTTAGAACTCTTGCACATTTGAGAAGCTAGAGAGAAAAAGTGCTACACAAGGTGATTCAAGGTGTTGTAATTGTCAAATCTTCAATAGAATCATCATTATATTACATTCTTGTGTCTGATCCACACAAGTACACGGATTCCACACGTGATACGTGTTCTTCGCAATCATCGGGAGTACGAATTCGATCCAAAAACGCGCGCACATTTATAGTACTTACCTTATTGCAAACATCTAAACAAAAATATTCCAAGTTCAAACATGTAAGTTTGATCTTGCAAACATCTAAACATAAAAAGTTTTAAATATTTAAAATCAGTAAATCACACATCAATGGTAAAAAAACATCATTATCACAAAGATAAGTTTTTTAACAAAATGTTGTTCTATTTTTTACTTAAACCTAGGGCAGGCATATTGTGTCAACCGACCTATTAAGACATGAACACGATAAGACATGAACACGATAAGACATGAACACGATAAGACGCGAACCCGAAATAGGTAAACAAGAACACGACACGAAATCTTATCGTGTCAGATTTTCCAAACACAAACCTTATAATAAACAGGTTACACGAAATGACCTATTAAGACACGAAAAATTACCAACGTATCATACGACCTATTAAGACACGAATACGACCTGTTAAGACAGGAACATGACCTATAGTAAATATATAAACTTTACTTCTAGGTATTTTTATTTAAAATTAGGAGCCCCACGTATATTTTCTTATTTAAAATTATCAACATGTCATTAACGGATCTTAACATGTTAACAGGCATTTAACATGTTAAGACACAAAATTAAACAGGTCTTAACGTGTCGACCTGTTATAGACACGAAACCTCTTAACTGTTAACTTTGTGTAAATATGTATCGTGTTTGTGTAAAAATTGTCAGCTGAAGAAGAGCATGAAACAGTAATCTCTCATAGAACTCAGAATCAATCAATCTTTACAAGATAAACCTCACCTCTATATATAACAAATTAGAGTTGTAACTAACTAACCATCCTACTAGTAACTAACTAACTCACTGAACTAACTCTATGCTATATATACAATCTAATATGCCCCCTCAAGCTGAACGGGGAGCATCCACGTGAAGCTTGGACCGCAGAGTGTCAAAACGAACCGAAGACAACCCTTTGGTCAAAATGTCTGCAATCTGAAATATAGTATAAACATACCGAACATACAAAACACATGCCAATACCATGTCATGAATAAAATGTAAGTCAATCTCCAAGTGTTTCGTACGCTGATGAAACACCGGGTTGACTGCAAGATATGTAGCTCCAATATTGTCACACCAAAGAGATGGTGTATAAATCATCGTAATATGTAGCTCATGCAATATAGATGTAATCCAGCATAACTCCCAGATATTGCAGCCCCAGAAACGGGAGAATTGATCTCTGTATACCTTTCAATTGCTGAAGAAGCAATAAGTGCAGTCCTCACCATTGAACGAGACAAAGTTCAGGTACCCGTTTATTTCTTCAGCAAAACTCTAAAACTGGCAGAAATCAAGTATCCTCTTTTGGAGAAACCTGCTCTAGCTCTAGTCCAAACGGCTAGAAGGCTTCGAAGGTATTTCCAACCACACCCTATACAAGTGGTCACTGACCAACCCATTAAGAGTGTGCTTGAAAAAACAGAAAATTCAGGACGATTAGCCAAATGGGCAGTGGAACTAGGTGAACACAACATCACCTATGTTCCAAGAAAGGCCATCAAAAAGTCTTGGTTGATTTCATTGTAGAAATCCCAAAACAAAGAATCACTGAAGTAAACACAGCTGCCACTGAACCCTCAGACCTTGAAGCCTGTAAGCTTTTTACCGATGGGGCTTTAAGCGTTGAAGGGTCAGGGGCTAGGCTCCTTCTGATCAACCCAGAAGGGTAAGAATTCGCGTATGCTCTTCGATTTGAATTTCAGACCACCAACAACGAAGCTGAATATGAAGCGTTGATAGCCGGCTTAAGGTTGGCTAAGGAAACGAAGGTTAAACAGCTTGAAGTCTTCACAGACTCGTTGCTGGTGTCAAGCCAAGTGAACGACAGTTATGTTGCAAAGGAGCCCAATATGAAGAGATACAAAGAAAAATCCAAAGAGCTGATGAACACATTCCAAACGTGTACCATCAAGCAAATTCTCAGGTCTCAAAATAAGAAAGCTGATGCCTTGAGTAAACTCGCTTCTCTCACCTTTGCCCACTTCACCAAAAAGGTATTGGTAGAAGTGTTGAAAACTCCATCAACTGAATAATTGGAAGTTCAAGCCGTAATCACCGAAGAAGGCACCAATTGGATGACTCCAATTAAAAAATTCCTTAAAAATGGTGAGTTACCTGCTGATCAAACAGAGGCTGAAAGGGTTAAAGTCAAGTCTAGACAGTACGTGTTGCAAGGTGAAATCCTCTACAAAAAGGGTTACCTTGCACCCTTGCTGAGATGTGTCGGTCCCGAACAAAGCCAATACTTGATCAAAGAGGTTCATGAAGGGATATGTGCAGCTCATTTTGGAGCAAGAACGGTGGTTGCTAAACTAATGAACCTTGGGTATTTTTGGCCCTCAATGCACCAAAACACCGCTGAACAACTGAGAAAATGTGATTCCTGCCAAATTCATGCACCAGTCCCAAAAAGCTCCAAGCATGACCTTGTCTCGATAACCTCAGCATGGCCATTTTATTAGTGGGGAATGGACATCGTTGGCCCATTCCCACCAGCCAAAGGTGGAGTGAAGTTCTTATTAGTGGCTATAGACTACTTCACCAAGTGGCCTGAGGTTAAACCACTTGCAAAAATCACGGGCAAAAAAGTCATTGACTTCGTGTGGGAAAACATCATTTGTCGCTATGGATTGCCGGGAGTGCTTGTCACCGATAATGGAAAGCAATTCGCTGAAAAGCCTTTCAGCGTTTGGTGCAAAGAATTCAAAATAGCTCAGGTTTTCAGCTCAGTGGCATACCCACAATCAAACGGTCAGGTTGAAAGGATGAATCGAAGCATAGTCGAAGGATTCAAAGCCAGACTAGGAAGGCATGAAAGCAATTGGCTTGAAGAGTTGTCAAGTGTTCTATAGGCTATAAGAACAACCGAAAAAACAAGCCACAAAAGAACACCTTACAGCTTGGTGTTTGGATCTGAAGCCTTGATTCCAGCTAAAGTAGGAGTTATAACTCAAAGAACGATCAACATGGATCCCAAAGCAAACCACAAATAGACCATGTTGAACTTACAACTCCTAGAGGAAGCACGAGACCAAGCTTCAATCCAAGAAGCCAAGTACATGTCACACCATGGCTTTGCGGAAGCGTGGTTATTTTGGTGTGACTTCTTAATGCCATAGCTTAACCATAACAAGCTATATGAAATAAAAACCATGCAAGATCATCCATTAAATTAAGTTTTAAAAACCAAATACAGCAACATTGTCTTAGGACGTTGACTCAAGCAACGGAAACTACACCGGGATAACATAAAACATTGTTAGAAGACACAAACATCAACATGAAATAAACACAGTTTAAGAACTGTGACTCGTCCAGGAAAAAGTCACATCCCTTAAACTTGGATGACCTCGTAACCCTTAAGCAGCGGGAAAACGTGACATACCGCGCCAGATCTTTAGTTCCCTGAAATACATGTAAGTTGGAAAAATCAACAATAATGTTGAGCGAGTTCATGTGTAGTGAGTAAGTAAAACCTTTGTAAGTATAAAATCCTGGTATGTAGCGAATAAGGAAATAAAGAGATCACCAATGGTTTGCACGGCCATTGATATGTGTGAAGTGCAAGTAGGAAGACTCAAACCTAGCGGATTTATGCGTTGGGCACAAAGTCACCCCGAGGTCCGTTATGCTGGGCCTGGGGCTGGGCTCGCTACACCCAGATAGATCTACCGCTCGTGTCCCTCGGTCCTACCCTGAGGATTAATGGCCTCAAGTTTCCGCCTACCCACTCACATGATCTAGTAGTAACCCTCCTTACGCTAACCATACCATGTATAAAGTACTTGTAATCAAAGTAACATGTATTTCAACCCCGCAGTTTAGAAAACTGAAAACAGTTAAGAGAAAAGGGGGACATGAACTCACTGTGGTGCGTCTCTACCAAGTAAATCCCCCAATCAAACAGCTGTGCGACAACCTACACGTACTAACTTCTATTAGACGGACGGCCGTGCCTTAAGGTTTAGGTTTTTGAGAAATAGTTACGCAACTATTCCGTAATTACACTTCGTAATTATTTTGTAAATATTTTCCTTCCCAAGGATGGGGGTTTTAATACATGTACGTTCGTAAAATTCGAAATATATTATTAAGTCTCACTTAAAATATATTTTAATCCTTTCTCCAAAATATAAATATTTTTCTCAAAAATATTATATTTTATTTCACATAATTTTTCCAAAATAATATCCTTGTCAAAATACACATTCATTAGTATTTTTCCGAAAAAATGCGTAAGTTACGTTTAAAGATCGGGTGGTAATAATTATACCGATGTAACTTAGTAATTATTGTGAAGGCGTTTGTATTATTTTGGAATCATTAGCATTCGGTAATATTATTTTTACCCTAAAAATAATATTTGTATAGTTCACAAAATAATCATAAAAATTCACACAAGTGTTGTTATGAAAATATATATACTAAATATATATTTATCAAGTTTTATTTTGTGAAATCCCACCTCCGACACTTGGAAATGTTGTAATAAAAATCGTGGCGAAATTTATATTTTTGAAAACAAGCTAGAAATATATTTATAATACTTGTAGTGAAAATATTTCTAAGTGTTAGGTTTTTGGAAAAATTTCGCCAGAGTTTCCCCTGTAACTGGAGATGGACACACTTTCAAGCGTATCATTTTCTTTTAAGATTCAAATCAACAATTTTCTCATTCAACCAAAACAATATCCAAAGCATCAAACTAGCCAAAATATATATAAATCGCAAAAATTACATGAACTTGTGGTTTATTCAAAAATATGTAGTAAATCCCATTACTTTTAGGGGATCTTTGTATAAATCAACTTGGTTTCTTGAAAGTCTTGTTTTTAAAGGAATTTCATCTTTACAACTTCTTGTAAAATTTGACAAAATTAGTTCTTTGTCGAAACTTAGTGTTACACAAGTGTTTACACACTTGTGTGTTTAAAAATCACTCTTGTTTATGTAAGATCCGGTTTTAACATATGTTTTCTTTTGACACTAGGTTCTTTGAAAATACCGTTTGTAGATCCATAGATCTACTAGTTTAGGACATTATTTCATAAGAAAAACCGATTTTACACAAGTTCATGTTTAGTGTGTAGTAGTGTTTCATCATTTAACCCTTTTTACACTAAACATACTCTATGTCATGATCCATTAACATGACTAATCCGGGTTAGACGATGATCCGAGCTACCACAACATAGATCGGCACTAAATAATTACAACATAACAAGTCTTAGAGCATTCTCATCCAAACCACCAAAATCTGTGTGGGGGGTTTTTAAAATATAATAAGTATAAAAAGTGGTTGTGAGTGGAGGAGAGAGAAAATGTTACTGTTCATCTGTATATTTGGGGGGACACTGTTCACCCTCTATACTTTTTTAATATATATTGAAAGTGGTTGTGAGTGGAGGAGAGAGAAAATGTAATATATATTGAAAATGAGAAAGAAAAAATATTTGTTTTTAGTGGAAATATATTGATATAGGAGTTGTTTTTTAGTGGAATGTATGTATATTTTTAGTGGATTGGATGTGAATGCTCTTACAAGATTTACACAACCCTTATGCCTTTAACCAAAACATTTAACATTTTAGTAAACTTTTAGCATGTCTTCTTGTATGTTCAAGACTTTTAACCGACAAAGTTCGTTTTAACCACTTTAGAATAGATCGAGAGTGTGTTTAAAGCCACTTACTACTAGCTCGAGGCTAGGGAAGAAACTAGTCGAAAAATGCGTGGATAAAAGCAATGGGGTGAGGTCCTTCACGATCCGAATGCACCGAGCTCCTTTGTATGAGATCCTTAACCCTTGTATGCACTTGAACTTGCAAGATCAAAACTCGAAGATGGATGGATGCTTGTGGGTGTTCTCGGCCGAGAGGAGCAAGGAGAGGGAGAGAGAGTGTTTTGTGAGTTGTGATGAAATGTTATGGTGTGTTATGTAGGGTACTTATAGACAATGTCCATCACAATTAACCAAAGGTTTTAGTGCTAGCTAGATAAGTTGATTAAAATAATCATGGAAGGACAATGGGTGTCCCCCTAGGGGACGAGTTCGGTTGGGGGGGGGGGTTATCCGGTTAGAATTTAACTAAATGTTAAGTATTAGTTAGGTGATTAGGAGGTTAACTCGGTTACTAGCGTGTTATGCATTATAGCGGGTGTTAGGGTATCCGGGGACCCTAAATGGTTCAGAAAAAGAAAAACAATGTAAATGGCAATATTTTTATGTTCCGGGTAAAGTCCGGTTGTTTGGTTGGATAGTGATCAGTTAAAGTGCTTAACAAAGCTTTAAAGTGTCGTTATATAATTTTTAGTGACACAACTTATTCCCGACACTTTGGAAAGTGTCTAGTATTATTTTTCTCATGTTTTGGCACTTTCTTAGTTAGCTAAAAGCTGAATTTTTAATTAAAGTGCTGAATTTTGTACTTAAAGTACGTTTTAGGCACATCCGGTCACTATAACTTATATCTAGTGACGCAGTTCTACAACCCTCTTATCCCTACACTCTCTACTAGTGTAGCAAACTATCTCGGGCTCATACAGGCCTTAGAGGCAGTGTCTGCCTGATGCTGGCTATATCAGCATGCTCGATAGGTTATCCGTTCATAGTGCTACTGTGCTTTTGTGCATCAAGGTTGTCACTAGAGTTCTGTATGTAAATGATAGAGTGACAGCAAATAAGTATGATGCAAGTATGTACATGTATCAGTATTCAAGTAGCAGTTTATCCATAATTTCAATCAAGCACAGTAATTAAGTAGTAATTAATTACTAATTAAGTCATACGGATACCTGATTTGGTGAGGGTTGTCACATTCTCCCCCCGTTAGAAAAATTTCATCCCGAAATTTTAAGTTCTGCTTCTAGAAACAGGGTTCTTGGGAAATAAGTGGGGTATTTCTCTTTCATCCAGTCCTCACGCTCCCAGGTGTATTCCGGACCATGTCTTGCATTCCATCGAACCTTGACGAGCTTAACACTGCTCCGTCGCGTCTTGTTCACTTTCCAATCCGTAACCTCAACTGGTTCCTCAACAAAATGGAGCGTGTCGTCGACATGAATCTCGTCGGTGGGAATGATAACGGTATCTTGTGTTGGACTTTTCTTCAGATTTGATACATGAAATGTGTCGTGAACACCATTCAGTTCAGCAGGTAAGTCCAGCTTGTACGCTACTAACCCAATTCTTTCCATAATTCTGAACGGACCAATATACAGCGGATTCAACTTTCCACGCTTCCCAAAGCGTGCCACACCCTTCCAGGGTGATACTTTCAACAAAACCATATCACCTACCTCAAACTCTAGAGGTTTCCTTCTTCGGTCCACATAACATTTCTGACGATCACGAGCCGCCTTGATGCGATCCCGGATCTGTGCAATCTTGTCTGTGGTTTCCTGGACCATATCAGGACCAACCAGTTGCCTATCACCTGCATCAGACCAACAAAGCGGTGACCTGCACTTGCGGCCATATAGAGCTTCAAATGGCGCAGCACCAATACTGGTGTGGTAGCTGTTGTTGTATGAAAATTCGACCAATGGCAAATGCTTATCCCAGCTACCGCCCAAATCCATAACACATGCTCTCAGCGTATCTTCTAAAGTCTGTATCGTCCGCTCGCTTTGTCCGTCGGTCTGTGGGTGAAATGCAGTGCTTAGATTCAATTGTGAGCCAAAAGCTTCTTGGAAGGATTGCCAAATCCTTGATACGAACCTTCCGTCTCTATCAAAGATGATTGAGAGAGGTACTCCATGGCGTGTAACAATTTCTCTCATGTAAATTTCAGCCAACTTGCTCGTATTATCCTTCTCTCTGATAGGTAAGAAGTGCGTAGACTTCGTTAATCGGTCCACTATTACCCAAATAGTGTCATGACCTCTTGGTGTTCTTGGCAACTTTGTAATAAAATCCATGGAGATTTGTTCCCATTTCCACTTAGTTAACATAGCCTAAGCTTAGACCGGTTAGTTTCGAAGGATAAACATGGTTTAATCGCGAGGAAAGCGAAAACCGAAAAAGGAATGTGACTTAGACCCGACAAGTTTGGAGACTTGTATATTATGGGTAAACTAAATACATTCTGAATTTAGAGACTAAGATGATACGGTTTGGCCCGTTTCGGCTAATGTGCGTAAACTAGTTACATAAGCCGATCCGAACGCGAAAGTGCGTAACGGGCAACCATATAAGTCATATACAAGTTTCCTGAGATTATATGCACCAAATATGTTGTAATATCAGTAAGATATGTCCTATTATGCCCCAAATGATTTTCAACTCACTTTACGCCTCATAAGGGCATTTTGGTAATTTCACATAAACTAAAAAGGTCAAAATGGAAACCTGAGTTCTCAACCTTAGTTTACTGTTATGATATAAAATTTTACTAATTATATCAGTAGGTATTAAACCTTATGTATATAAACTAGTTTTAACATATACTATGTCGTAAAAATGCCTAAAAAGGCGATTTGGAGCCATTTCCGGGTTTTAAAAGAAAAGCTGATATTTTTATAATTCCAGAAGGCTCAAAATAATATATTTAACATAACAAATCAGTAGAAAAAGGTTTGGGGTCAAAAGGTTTTGTAAAACTCATTTTATGGTCTAAAAGGGCAAAACCGGCATAAGCCGAATTAAGCTTAAAACCTTATGTTATGCTCAGCTTAAAACCTTATTATATAACAGTGGGTATAAGGTTTTGACATAAAATTTGGGTCTAGGTAGGTTACATGCTAATTACGCTAACTATTTACTAAGAAAGCTTCTAATTACGCTAATGAGCATAACTCTTAATCTAGACCTCAAACTGATGTCAAATTTTGGGGACAAGTCTATAATTCAGTAACTAAGATGTCTATCCTTTTATATTTTCAAAAATCATGATTTATGGACATTTGGGCATAATGGTCAACATATGGGCATTTAACGGAAACATGCATACGATCAAGATATCTAATGAACCAAGTTGTATAATCACAGGAGGATATACTAACATGTTATTAGGTCCAAAAGAAGCTCTAAGGCAATCTTAATCTAGACTAAAACGGGTCAGAACTGAAAGTCAAAGCGAAAGTCAAACTATGCGACTTTCGGTTCCAAACCGGGTTTAAACAGAAAATTGTCGAGTTGAACATGTTGGAACATGTTCTTACATTATTTACCACGTTATATTAATGATAAAACAAGTTGCATGCATCCTACATTGCTAATTATAAGTTAATTTGAATTTAAGCGTTTTGTTGACTTTTTATAGTTAGCTTTGACTCGACAATTGACATGCTTAAAGTGGGAGTCTGGAAATACCCTTTTAAGGGTTTGTTACCCACATAATTACCTACTTGAAGGTATCTTTAATTCATGATTTGACAGAGCACATTTTAATTAATCACGAAGTCAAACCTTAATTACGACGGTTTGACTTTTAGCTAATTAACTAAGCTAGAATGGATTAAGGGAGGTTAAGGTCACTTACAAGGATCCTAAATAGGATTAGAGACCTAAAGAAAGTTGGTTGCTGTCCAGGAAAGCTTCAGAGAGTCTTGAACCAAAGTCCTCAAATGAGCAAATGAAATGGTCACCACCTCAAGCTCTTATATAGTGAACTAAATGGTCCAAGATCATGACAAGCAACTCTACAAAGGTTGGGGGATCACCCCAGGTATCCCTAGAGGGCTAAATACTGCCTAGCAAGCCCCTGATTTCAAAAACCATCGTTTTAAGTCGGTGCAACTGGTTAAACAGGCAGCTGTCCAAAATCTGCTGCCAGCGACGGTCTTACGGACCGTAAGCTTGAGGCCTTACGGTCCGTAAGCAGCTCTTGCGGACCGTAAGCTAAAATGGCTACGGTCCGTAACCGACCTTGCTGAAAGACGCCCAGGTACCCTCCTTACGAACCGTAAGCCTAGGGCCTTGTGGTCCGTAACCGATGGTCAGAGGACAAAAATTTTTAAAATCTTCAAGTCTTGACCATGCAACCTCGTGAATTCCGAACTTCATGTTAACTTTTCCAGGTGTGGGACCATTTTGCTCAGCCATTGCATGCCTAGCATGCTCTTACAATTTTGGCCTCTTGCAAAGGTTTAAATTGACGGAAATTTCAAAGTTCAAGTCTTTGGATCCTCTTAAGGTTTGAACAAACTAAATAACCATTTTTGATTCCTATTTATAAGGATTTTATTTAGTATTCTCAGTAGTAACAAGCCTATTAATCCGAAGTCCTTAATAAAGATGGAACCTTATTTATTTGGAAACAACCGGTTATCATATAAGATGCTTATCAAATGATTTAAGGATCTTGGGATTTATAAAAATTCGGGTCGCTCAGAGGTGATTTAATAACATGTCGCCCTTGGGTCGTTCAGAGGTATTTTAAATAACATGACGCCCTAAAATCCTACCAAACATCTTTTATTTAATCCGGTTTTTCTGACACGTCTGTCTCTCATGACACGTGTCGTTATTCTAATGGACAGGAATTTTCGAGGTGTTACATCCTCACCCCCTTAAAAGAAATCTCGACCTCGAGATTTACTGAAACAATTGAGGGTATTTCTCTTGCATTTTGGACTCTAACTCCCATGTATATTCAGGACCTCTACGAGCATCCCACTTTACCTTGACAATAGGCACAAGCTTCCTCCGAAGCTTCTTTACCTGTCGATCCTCAATCGACACAGGTTTTTCCACAAATTTTAAGCTCTCGTCTATATGCACATCTGTGTGTGGTATGACTAGTGACTCATCAGCTAGACATTTCTTCAGATTGCAGACGTGAAATACATTATGAATTCCATCGAGCTCTTCAGGTAAGTTCAACTTATAAGCCACTGATCCTACACATTCGATGATTTCGAATGGTCCTATATACCTTGGGCTTAACTTACCTTTCTTGCCAAATCGCATCACCCCTTTCCAAGGCGATACTTTGAGCAAAACTTTATCGCCAACCTCAAACTTGAGAGGCTTTCGCCTTTCATCCGCATAGCTTTTCTGCCTGTCTCGAGCAGCTTTCAGGCGGTCACGAATTTGGACAATTTTGTCCGTTGTCTCGAAGACTAAATCAGGACCTGATAATTGGGTATCCCCTACTTCTGCCCAGCAGATAGGCGTTCGGCACTTTCTACCATATAGTGCCTCAAAAGGCGCAACCTTAATGCTAGTATGGTAGCTATTATTGTAGGAGAACTCGACCAACGGTAAATGCCTGTCCCAACTACCTCCTAGATCAATTACACATGCCCGTAGCATGTCTTCCAATGTCTGGATAGTACGCTCACTCTGCCCATCCGTCTGAGGATGGTAAGCCGTACTGAAATTTAATTGAGTGCCCAGAGACTGTTGGAAACTCTTCCAGAAATGTGATGTGTATCTAGTATCCCGATCTGAGATAATAGATACTGGTATGCCATGCAAGGCCACAATCTTATCCACATACAGTTGGGCTAGCATGTCAGAGCTGAAGGTTTCTTTAATGGGCAGGAAATGTGCTGACTTAGTCAGTCTATCAACTATGACCCATATAGTATCATTTCCCTTCGGCGTCTTAGGCAATTTGGTGATGAAGTCCATCGTCACCATTTCCCATTTCCACGTGGGAATTTCAGGCTGTTGCAGTAAGCCTGACGGCTTCTGATGTTCAGCTTTGACTTTAGCACACGTCAAGCATTTAGCTACATAAGCAGCTATAGACTTTTTCAAGCCTATCCACCAATAATTCGCCTTTAAATCCTGGTACATTTTATCAGCTCCAGGATGGACGGAATATTTGGAACTGTGGGCTTCCTTGAGGATAACATCTCGAAGTCCTCCATATACAGGAACCCATATTCGTCCGTTCAATCTCATCATTCCGTTCTTATCGTAGGACAACTGTTCTTCAGTTACTCCTAGTTTTTCCTCAGGATAGTTAGCTTCCAACACAGCTTTCTTTTGTGCAGCCAACAACCTTTCATTCAAACTATTCTTAATTTCAATGCTCTTGGCATTGATCCTTATTGGTTTCACTCTTTCCTTCCTGCTTAATGCATCTGCGACTACATTGGCCTTGCCTGGATGGTACCTTATTTCACAATCATAATCGTTCAAGGTTTCCATCCATCGTCGCTGCCTCATGTTCAAATCCTTCTGATTGAACAGGTGTTGAAAGCTCTTGTGGTCAGAATAGATTACACATTTAGTCCCATACAGGTAATGCATCCAAAGCTTAAGTGCAAATACGACGGCACCCAGTTCCAAGTCATGAGTGGTGTAATTCTTCTCATGCACCTTTAGTTGACGTGAAGCGTAGGCAATGACCTTGCCCTTTTGCATTAACACACAACCCATTCCGGTGTGTGATGCATCACAATACACCACAAATTCTTCAATGCCTTCAGGTAGTGTTAACACTGGTGCGTTACTCAACTTCTGCTTCAAGATATCAAAAGATTCTTGCTGCTTAGGTCCCCAATTAAACTTAACGTTCTTACGTGTTAACGATGTTAAGGGTGCAGCAATTCTTGAGAAGTTTTCAATAAAACGCCTATAGTATCCAGCCAAACCTAGGAAGCTACGAATCTCTGAAGGTGTCTTTGGCTCCTGCCAGTTCATGATAGCTTCTATCTTTGCGGGATCCACTTGAATTCCACGCTCACTCACAACGTGTCCAAGGAACTGGACTTCGCGAAGCCAAAATTCACACTTTGAAAACTTGGCATAGAGCTTCTCTTGATGGAGCAGCTTAAGAATGCACCGAAGATGCCTCTCATGGTCAGCTTGGTTCTTTGAGTAGATGAGGATGTCGTCAATGAAGACGATGACAAATTTATCCAGATACGGCTTGCATACGCGATTCATGAGATCCATGAATGCGGCAGGTGCGTTAGTGAGCCCAAAAGGCATCACCAGGAACTCGTAGTGACCATAACGAGTCCTAAACGCGGTCTTATGTACATCCTCCTCCTTAACTTTCAATTGATGATAGCCTGACCTGAGATCTATCTTAGAGAAGTTACTCGCTCCCTGTAGCTGGTCGAATAGATCATCGATTCTAGGCAAAAGATATCTGTTCTTGATAGTAACCTTGTTTAGCTCACGGTAATCAATGCATAGACGCATTGATCCATCCTTCTTTTTAACAAACAGAATTGGCGCTCCCCATGGAGATGAACTAGGTCTAATAAAACCTTTAGCCAGTAAATCATCTAGCTGTGTCCTTAATTCCTTCATCTCCGTTGGTGCTAATCTATATGGTGCTCTGGCTACTGGTGCAGCTCCGGGAATGATGTCAATCTTGAATTCCACCTGCCTGTCCGGTGGCAAACCAGGTAGTTCCTCTGGAAAAACCTCGGGATAGTCAGAAATGACCGGTATGTCTTCGATCCTGGGCTTCTTCTCGCCAATAGTTACTTGTGCCATATAAATGACACAACCCCTACTCGTGCATCCGGATGTCTTAAGCATGGCCACTTGTTTTGACAATCCGTGTTGAGTATCTCCCTGAATAGTGAGTGGCTCACCAGATGGGGTCTTGATTACTACCTGCTTCTTGTTGCACACTATCTGGGCTTGGTTACGTGATAACCAATCCATTCCTATTACTACATCAAAGCCTGCTAATTTGAACGGGAGGAGGGACAGAGGAAAAGAGTGGTTCCTAATGGATATGGCACATCCATCTAACACAGTCGAGACGGTTTCTAAAGTCCCATCTGCTAACTCTACCTCATAATTTACCTTCAAGGCTTTAATAGGCAATCTTAATAATTCACAGAATTTATCATCTACAAAGGATTTATCTGCTCCAGAATCAAACAATACTCTTGCGTAAACGTCATTAATGAGAAACGTACCAGTTATGACGTTATCATTCTGGATGGCCTCCTACACATTCATCTGGAAGACCCTAGCGTTGGTCTTCTTCCCTTCCTCAGCCTTCTTTACTATCTTTGGGCAATTGGTCTTGATGTGCCCTTTCTCATTGCAACTGTAACAAGTTGCATCCTTCAACTTTTTGCACTCAAGAGTTCGGTGCTCAGTGGACTTGCATATCCCACATGCCCTAGGTTGGGATTTCTGCTCATACCTGCACCTCCCGAAGTGGTGCTTCTTGCAAACCTTGCACTTGGGCCTATCGCCCGACTGTTGATCGTTCCTCCTGGCTTCAGACCCCTTTTTACTGTCACGGTTCCCCTTATGTTTCTTGCCTGAGCGACGTGAATTGTCATCTTCACGTTTTCTCTTTTCAGAGTTTGCATTTCTTAATGCTCTTTGTCTCGCTGCATCTTGAGTGAGGGACGGAGACAAATCGGTTACAGATCTAAATGTGGTAGGTCGGGAGGCTTTCACGCTGGCTTTGATTTCTGGGGCCAAACCCCCAATGAAGCGCGCGATCCTCTTGGGTTCCGGGGTTACCAGGTAAGGAACCAATCTGGACAAAGTGTTGAAACTGGTGAGGTATGCCTGGCAGTCTAGGTTTTTCATAACTAGGGATAGAAAATCAGACTCTATCCGCTCAACCTCATGCTGAGGGCAGTAGTTATCCCTGATAAGAGCAACAAATTGTTCCCATGACATATTATACAAGGCAACCTTTCCAGAGGCCTGGATCAAAGCTCCCCACCAAGCGAGAGCCTCACCCTTGAAAGACTGGGATGCAAACTTAACCATATCCCTTTCAGCGCAACCACTGATGTCTACAACTGTCTCTATTTCATCAAGCCATGTCATACAGTCTACTGCTCCTTTTTCCCCAGTAAAATCCCGGGGTTTACAAGACACAAAATATTTATACGTGCAATCCTTAGCACGCGGAGCATCGTCAAACACAATCTTCTTGGGGTGAACACTGTTTTCATTTGAGGAAAGTCGATCATCATCTTTCTTAGATTTGGGTGGAGTAGGTGGTGGTTTGTTGTGAGCCTCAGAATGATTCTTTGGTTTAGCATGCGGTGTAGGTAGGGTTCTACTACGGGTCTCACTGTACTCACTGTACTGTCGTTCCAAGGCTTTCGCAACCGCATCATTCACAATTGCTTTCAGCTCAGCACCCGTTACTAAGAATTTAGCATCATCACGGTTTCCTACCGGATGGCTATTGACTTCATCCGATCCAGCCATGTAGCTTCAATTGCTACATATAAATGATGGACAAGGTTTTTACTTAAAGGCTCTTACAGTATTTTATGTTTTATTAACCAAGGTTTTAAATTGCCATTTCAGGTTAATTTGTTAGAATCTTAGGATTTTATCATCATCCTATGATACTCTATTATTAGCACATAAGGCCTAGTCACAGGGACAGTTTTTAATAAACCAGGATTTTATAGTATCTAGGTGTTTTAGGTTTGAATCGTAGTTCATTACCATTTATTAACAGGGAGTCATAAGTTACCACTGTCCTTAGTCACGGAGGACATTCAATTATTGCCCACAGGCATTTCGCCTCGAAGAAGCGGTTAAATAATTAAGGGAATTTAAAATTAACCCTTTAATAAGGATGGCCTGTGTGACTTTACTGTTTCACAGTTTGCCTAAAAGGTTAACATACTAACAGATGTTAACAATAGTTGGAATCTATTATGTGGGTTATACCATCTTGGCCATGTTTGCAACAATGCTAAGGCTAGGTCTTACCCCTAAGATTCTCTTAATAATTATCGCAGAATAGTCCTAAATTGAGATGTTAATTATGGATCTTAACCTAATTACGGAACTACCATTTTTGGCCTTGATTTATTAATCAAAAGGCTAGGTCTCTGTTCTCTTTAGATTTTACCAATATAATGGCAGATCTTTTTAAATTTTCACTTATTTTCAGGTTTTATGCATATAATTCTCAATAATATATAAAGATGAAAATTTAACTAGAACATCTCATAATTGTTTCAAACAAGTACAACATTTGCCCAAAACGGGACTTCTACGAAAATAAATGCCCACGCAGGGGCGGGGAAAGAAACAAACCCACGCAGGGGTTAACTAACCAAACATGCTCACGCAGGAGCAGAGTACAAAATGACAAGCTCACGCAGGAGCTGAATACTGAAGCAAAAAGTCCACGCAGGGACTGAATTACAACTAAATAAAAATAACAAGGATCTTCAATAGTCCCTCCTTTTGGACTTTCCCTTGATCAGATCTGATAGTCCTTTGAAGAATCCTCTGTTGTGTCTGCGCTCAGTCTGAATCTCCCGTTCACAACGGTCTAATCTCTCAAGGACTTCCTGCTGGCGCTCTGGAGGAATTATCTGTGGCTGCGGCGGCTGATACACAGGTGGAGGAGGCGGCGGATGCTGGTACCCATAAGTCGGGTAGCCAGTGGTCCGTAGACCACCATAAGGCCCCTCTGGGTGACTAGCGTTGTAATCCCATGCTTCCTGATATGGATCCACACTAGCGTAGTTGTAGTTGTAGTGGGTATGCGCCGGCTGCTCAAAAGGATTATACGCCGCTGAACCGGCGTATGCATGGATTGGGTTATCGAAACCCAACGGTGGTGCCGCAGGTACTGAGTTGATTTCTGGAATGGGGCTGGATGGACCTCCCATCTGTGGGACTTCCTCTTCCTCCTGGAGTGGCGGATAATGACTACCACTTGAGGGCTGGGGAGTGCTGATTCGGACTCCTCCTCGCACGGACATCCGTGCGTTTGACCTTCTCCGCCTCGGTGGCTCCGGAGGCGGCTGCTGTTCCAGTGGTGGTGGTGGTGGCGGAGTGACTGCCACAAATCGTTGATCCTCAGAAGGATCTTGCTGCTGCTGTTGCTGATACGGGGACGAGTGCTCAGAGGGCGTGATGTACCAGTCCCATTGCTTGAACCTCTCTTGATAACTATCCGGACCGCGGTACGGTGATCCGTGGAAAGATGACCCATCCGAGATTTCGATGGGGTGGTTCGGCGTTCCTGTAGCAGGCTCCATTGGATCAGTATCCTCGTCCATGTCATTTTCCCCAGAGAAGTGGTCTTCCGGTCCGAGTGGGTTAAAACCCATGGGTTCTGGAAGCATGTTGGCCGGGTTGAATCGGCTTTGGAAAACTGGGGTTGGGTCACCAAAGGAATGGTGAGAGTTGGATCTCTGCAAAGGTATGAAAGAGGGTGGTTGTTCGTTGGGCTCATTTTCCGATTGGGGCCCAAAGGAGTGCTGGTAAGAAGGTGAAGAGCTGAGGGAAACTGACCGTCTCCCGGGTTCAACATAGAGCCTCCACGGCTCTTGTGGACTAGTGCTCATGGTGATAGACGGGGTACGCCGGTGCGAAGGCCCGGCTTCGTGATCGTGACCCGTGACTGGTCCTTTGCCTCGACCGCGAAGAAATCTTGGTGGCATGTTGACCTGCATGCAAGTTTTAGATAACAACAACAGCATATATAAAATAAACCCAAAATAAAATAAAACGAAACAGAGTTTGTCCTATGTTCTTTGTCTAGACTCGGAACTCGAAGAATGTGCAATTTGTGCACTGAGATTAAACACAAAAGGCTAGTGTTTAATTCACTCAGTGTTGGCTCTGATACCAACCTGTCACACCCCGAATTTCCACGTGTCACCGGTGGGCCCGGTGGGGGATTATCGTGACGTAGTTGATATCATCATTTTCAAACAACACAAATTATAATGCACAGCGGAAGCAATAAAATAGATTTACTTTAACCATCAAATGTAATATCTAAGTATCACAAGTAGTCGAAATAGATCCACAGGCGGATCGAAATAAAAAGGAGAAAATTGTTCAACAGATAAATGCATCCCAAAGTTTGCGAGACTCTATGATGCTAAGGAGAAGCCAGCCTATTCCGTGTAGCTCCTGCACTTAATCTTTTTGGGGAAAATATGTCAGTTTGCACTGGTAAATACAATTTAACCGACTCATTTTGAAAAGGTTTAAAAATTTATTTGAATGCACAAGGCAGAAAACATTTTATAACTTGGGAATAATTAATCAAAGTTAAACTTGTAAACGAATTACATGTTCGTTATGCGTTTAGTCGCCCGGGTCGTGCCGGGTTTAAGGTTAATTGACACACCACTCAGTATAAGTCCGCGGCGGGAAGCCAACGATTATACCTTAATAAATATGGATACATTACCGGGTGTACGCCTACACCCGGGTGTCAAGGTCGTGGCCATTTCTTAAAATGATGCCAAGGATATCCGGGACATGGTCATTAAGCTCCCAAAGGCGTAAAACAAACAAAACCAGTTTTCGAACGGGTCACGTTGATAGTACCCAACTACTAATGAGTTAGGGTCAATTGCCCGACCAAGCGGTATTTTATATACCGTACCCCCAAGCCCATATAAGGGAAAATAAGTTAAAAGTATTTACCTGAGCAAGTATAAACCACAAAAGCAAAATGCAAGTGTCTTTTACTGGGCTCCTATTCTGGAACGAAGGTTTATAATAACCTATTAGAATCCTAACGGGTCTTTTAACATAGCCTAAGCTTAGACCGGTTAGTTTCGAAGGATAAACATGGTTTAATCGCGAGGAAAGCGAAAACCGAAAAAGGAATGTGACTTAGACCTGACAAGTTTGGAGACTTGTATATTATGGGTAAACTAAATACATTCTGAATTTAGAGACTAAGATGATACGGTTTGGCCCGTTTCGGCTAATGTGCGTAAACTAGTTACATAACCCGATCCGAACGCGAAAGTGCGTAACGGGCAACCATATAAGTCATATACAAGTTTCCTGAGATTATATGCACCAAATATGTTGTAATATCAGTAAGATATGTCCTATTATGCCCCAAATGATTTTCAACTCACTTTACGCCTCATAAGAGCATTTTGGTAATTTCACATAAACTAAAAAGGTCAAAATGGAAACCTGAGTTCTCAACCTTAGTTTACTGTTATGATATAAAATTTTACTAATTATATCAGTAGGTATTAAACCTTATGTATATAAACTAGTTTTAACATATACTATGTCGTAAAAATGCCTAAAAAGGCGATTTGGAGCCATTTCCGGGTTTTAAAAGAAAAGCTGATATTTTTATAATTCCAGAAGGCTCAAAATAATATATTTAACATAACAAATCAGTAGAAAAAGGTTTGGGGTCAAAAGGTTTTGTAAAACTCATTTTATGGTCTAAAAGGGCAAAACCGGCATAAGCCGAATTAAGCTTAAAACCTTATGTTATGCTCAGCCTAAAAATAAATAAAAATCTTTAAAATTCCCAAAATATTATTATATAACAGTGGGTATAAGGTTTTGACATAAAATTTGGGTCTAGGTAGGTTACATGCTAATTACGCTAACTATTTACTAAGAAAACTTCTAATTACGCTAATGAGCATAACTCTTAATCTAGACCTCAAACTGATGTCAAATTTTGGGGACAAGTCTATAATTCAGTAACTAAGATGTCTATCCTTTTATATTTTCAAAAATCATGATTTATGGACATTTGGGCATAATGGTCAACATATGGGCATTTAACGGAAACATGCATACGATCAAGATATCTAATGAACCAAGTTGTATAATCACAGGAGGATATACTAACATGTTATTAGGTCCAAAAGAAGCTCTAAGGCAATCTTAATCTAGACTAAAACGGGTCAGAACTGAAAGTCAAAGCGAAAGTCAAACTATGCGACTTTCGGTTCCAAACCGGGTTTAAACAGAAAATTGTCGAGTTGAACATGTTGGAACATGTTCTTACATTATTTACCACGTTATATTAATGATAAAACAGGTTGCATGCATCCTACATTGCTAATTATAAGTTAATTTGAATTTAAGCGTTCTGTTGACTTTTTATAGTTAGCTTTGACTCGACAATTGATATGCTTAAAGTGGGAGTCTGGAAATACCCTTTTAAGGGTTTGTTACCCACATAATTACCTACTTGAAGGTATCTTTAATTCATGATTTGACAGAGCAAATTTTAATTAATCATGAAGTCAAACCTTAATTACGACGGTTTGACTTTTAGCTAATTTACTAAGCTAGAATGGATTAAGGGAGGTTAAGGTCACTTACAAGGATCCTAAATAGGATTAGAGACCTAAAGAAAGTTGGTTGCTGTCCAGGAAAGCTTCAGAGAGTCTTGAACCAAAGTCCTCAAATGAGCAAATGAAATGGTCACCACCTCAAGCTCTTATATAGTGAACTAAATGGTCAAAGATCATGACAAGCAACTCTACAAAGGTTGGGGGATCACCCCAGGTATCCCTAGAGGGCTAAATACTGCCTAGCAAGCCCCTGATTTCAAAAACCATCGTTTTAAGTCGGTGCAACTGGTTAAACAGGCAGCTGTCCAAAATCTGCTGCCAGCGACGGTCTTATGGACCGTAAGCTTGAGGCCTTGCGGTCCGTAAGCAGCTCTTGCGGACCGTAAGCTAAAATGGCTACGGTCCGTAACCGACCTTGCTGAAAGACGCCCAGGTACCCTCCTAACGGACCGTAAGCCTAGGGCCTTGCGGTCCGTAACCGATGGTCAGAGGACAAAAATTTTTAAAATCTTCAAGTCTTGACCATACAACCTCGTGAATTCCGAACTTCATGTTAACTTTTCCAGATGTGGGACCATTTTGCTCAGCCATTGCATGCCTAGCATGCTCTTACAATTTTGGCCTCTTGCAAAGGTTTAAATTGACGGAAATTTCGAAGTTCAAGTCTTTGGATCCTCTTAAGGTTTGAACAAACTAAATAACCATTTTTGATTCCTATTTATAAGGATTTTATTTAGTATTCTCAGTAGTAACAAGCCTATTAATCCGAAGTCCTTAATAAAGATGGAACCTTATTTATTTGGAAACAACCGGTTATCATATAAGATGCTTATCAAATGATTTAAGGATCTTGGGATTTATAAAAATTCGGGTCGCTCAGAGGTGATTTAATAACATGTCGCCCTTGGGTCGTTCAGAGGTATTTTAAATAACATGACGCCCTAAAATCCTACCAAACATCTTTTATTGAGTAAATTGCTAAAATAGTCCCTAATGTTTGTTCACATTTGCTAAATCCATCCAAAAAAAGATTTTTTTCTCATATGAACCACCGAGGTTTCAGAAAAGTTGCTAAATCCATCCAAACTTCAGGGACGATTTTAGCAATTTAATAAAACAATTTTTTTTGGATGGATTTAGCAAATGTGAACAAACGTCAGGGACGATTTTAGCAATTTACTCTATTTTTTTTTATTTTCATCTTTTTATTATATCTCTTAATTAACATAAAATCTATTAGTTTTTTTTTTATTTTCATCTTTTTATTAAATTTCTTATTTAACATAAAATCTACTAATTTTTTTTGAACGACGAATTTCTACAACAGGCGATAGACTCGCACCTGCTTCAGAGGTGATTTAATAACATGTCGCCCTTGGGTCGTTCAGAGGTATTTTAAATAACATGACGCCCAAAAATCCTACCAAACATCTTTTATTTAATCCGGTTTTTTCTGACACGTCTGTCTCTCATGACACGTGTCTTTATTCTAATGGACATGAATTTTCGAGGTGTTACATCCTGGTACATCTTATCCGCTCCTGGATGGATAGAGTACCGCGATTTGTGAGCTTCATCAAAAATAACTTTCCTCAAACCACCAAACAGAGGAACCCAAATCCTTTTCTCAAAACATAACGTTCCTTCCTCGTTTGGCACCAATTGCTTCTCCATCCCACGGAGATATTCTTCTTCAAGGTTGCTTTCCTTAAGTTCTTCTTTCTGCGCGGCACGAATGCACAAGGAAAGATCGATTTGGATAATCATCTCCAAAGCCCTAACCCTTATGGGCTTGATCCTTTCTTTTCGACTGAGGGCGTCGGCGACCACATTCGCCTTCCCTGGATGATACTTTATCTCGCAGTCGTAATCATTCAACAACTCAACCCATCGTCTTTGCCTCATATTCAACTCCTTCTGGTTGAATATGTGTTGTAGACTCTTATGATCTGTAAAAATTGTACATTTCGTACCATATAGGTAGTGTCTCCAGATCTTTAATGCAAATACCACTGCGCCAAGTTCCAAGTCATGTGTGGTATAGTTCTTTTCGTGCACTTTCAGCTGTCGTGATGCGTAAGCAATAACCTTTTGGCGTTGCATCAACACGCAACCCAATCCTTGACGCGAGGCGTCACAGTATACCACGAAATCGTCAGTACCTTCCGGTAGTGCTAAGATTGGCGCATTGCAGAGCTTATCTTTCAATATCTGGAACGCTTCTTCCTGTTTGATTCCCCAATCAAACTTCTTATCTTTCTGCGTGAGGAGCGTCAATGGTTGAGCGATCTTCGAAAAATCCTCAATGAACCTTCGATAGTAGCCAGCCAAACCCAAGAATTGTCGAATCTCGGTTGGCGTCTTTGGCGTTTCCCAATTCTTGATCGCTTCGATCTTGGTGGGATCCACGTGGATTCCATCTCCATTCACCATGTGTCCAAGGAATTGGACTTCACGTATCCAAAACTCGCACTTAGAGAATTTGGCATACAACTGTTCCTTTTTCAGCAACTCCAGAATAGCTCTTAGATGCTGTTCGTGCTCAGCCTTTGTCTTTGAATAAATCAAGATGTCGTCGATGAACACAATCACGAACTTATCCAAGTACGGCTTGCAAACTCTATTCATCAAATCCATAAAGACTGCAGGTGCGTTTGTCAACCCAAACGGCATCACTAGGAACTCGTAGTGTCCATAGCGAGTTCTGAAGGCTGTCTTCGGGATACTTTCCTCCTGTATCCTTAGCTGATGGTATCCAGATCGAAGATCGATCTTTGAATAAAAGCTTGAACCTTGGAGTTGGTCGAATAGATCATCGATTCTTGGCAGAGGGTATCTATTCTTGATCGTCAGCTTATTCAATTCTCGGTAGTCAATTCACATACGGAAACTACCGTCCTTCTTCTTGACAAACAGGACCGGAGCTCCCCAAGGCGAGAAGCTTGGTCGGATAAATCCTTTATCTAACAACTCTTGAAGTTGTGTCGACAGTTCCTGCATCTCAGACGGGGCAAGTCTATAAGGTGCCTTAGCCACAGGCGCGGCGCCTGGGACTAAATCGATGTGAAACTCTACTTGCCTCTGAGGTGGCAATCCAGGCAAGTCCTCTGGGAAGACTTCTGGATATTCCCTCACGACAGGGATGTCTTCGATATTTGGTTCTTCAGCTTTCTTATCTACAATGTGTGCCAGGAAGGTAGCACATCCCTTTTGCAAACACTTTCGCGCCTTCAGGCAGCTGATAATTCTTAACGGCGTATCACGCTTTTCACCATGAACCACAATTGTTTCACCATCTTCGGTTGGGATACGAACGACCTTTTCATGACAAACTATTTCTGCCTTGTTGCCTGATAACCAATCCATTCCTACTACCACATCGAAGCTTCCCAGCCGGACTGGTAGTAAATCCAAAGCAAACTCACGCTCTCCCAATTCGATCACACAACCTCTGACAACTTCATTGGCTTCTACTAACTTTCCATTAGCCAATTCGATTGAGTATGAAATATCTAATTTACTAGCGGCTAACCCAAGCATATTCTTAAACTCTAATGATACGAAGCTATAGTCGGCACCAGTATCAAATAAAACGGATGCATAGCGTTGGTTTACAGGGAACGTACCAGTAACGACATTGGGATCCTGGCGCGCTTCCCTTGCTTCGATATTGAAGACTCTTCCACGGGCTTGGTTCAATTCTGGGCAGTTTCTCTTATAGTGCCCAAAATCGCCACAGTTGAAGCATCCAGGTCTATGCCCGTTTCCACCTCCATTCCCAGCTTGATTATTCCTTTGGTTACGATTCACAGCGCCCGCTTGATTCACATTGTTGCCTCGATTCCCATTACCTCCATTGTTTCCTTGTGGGCGATTTCCATTCCCACCCCGGTTATTGTTTCTGTTTCCAAATCCTCCTTGGCCTCCCTGGCCAACAGTGGCCCAACAAGAATCCTTCGAGTGGCTAGGTTTCCCACACGCTTCACATACCTTCAAACCACATCGGCCAGAATGGTGACGCTGGCAGGTGTTGCACTTGGGCTGAGTGCCCATATATCCCTTTCCTTTCTTTCCACTACCAGTTGTAACCTGAGCTGGCGCGCTTGACTCTCCTTTCTTAACAACCCCACTAGTGCCTTGCTTGAAGTTTGAGAACTTCCGTTTGTTACCTCTGGATGACTCGACGTGAGTCTCCTTCTTCTTTGTCTCGACATCATCGAACTTGTTTAGGCGGATAGCCTCCTCAGTGAGAGCCACGCTTAGATCAATTGCCTCAGTAATTGTGGCAGGCTTGGAGGAGGTCACCATGCTTATGATTTGAGGAGCTAATCCCCAAATGAAGCGCTCAATCCGCTTGAATTCTGGAGTGACCATATAAGGTACCACATGCGACAGGTCGTGAAACCTCTGAACGTACTCTGCAATCTTCGGACCTTCCATCTTCAAATGCCAGAACTCAGTTTCCAACCTTTGGATTTCAGCACGAGAGCAATACTTTTTACGCATAAGCTCTTTCACTTCGGTCCATGTCATTGCGTAGGCTGCGGCTTCTCCAAGAGTCTGCACTTGCAAATTCCACCAGGACAGGGCTCCATCCAAGAATAGCCCAGAAATGTAGGTGACTTGCTGGTCTGGTGCACATTTGCTCATGCGGAGAACAGATTCAGCCTTCTCGGCCCAACGAACAAAAGCGACAGCACCTCCGGTGCCATCAAAGTTGACAGGCTTGCAGTCTAGAAACTGCTTGTAGGTGCACCCTGCACATACGTTACAATATATGAATGGCATTAGCATCTTTGCTAGAGATATCCAATTAGGTCATGGTATGTCTTAATGACTTAGTATTACCATGAGGTGGATTGTTGTTGTCGTTATTGTTTGAACTGCTTCCGCTGGGTCCTCCTTGAGAGGCGGCGTATTGCGCGATGGCGGCAGCGATGATTTGTTGGAGTTCTGCCTCGTTGGTAGGCATTGGCGTTTGACGTCTCGGCGGCATCTTCTAAAAGATGGGTTCACGTTGGTCAGGTCATAGTAAAGCGTACGTATATAATGATAGTAATAGTACATAACATCTCATCTTATAAATAAATCAAACACATAACATCCCATATACATAACAACAAAAATCAGGATCAATATGCAGTCTCCAAAAAGCTGTGCAGTCTGAGCAATCGCCGTATTCTCAACAAAAGTCCACCCGTGCTGTACAAAGTAGCCCTATGCTGATGGCGATGGAGGAGGGGGAAAATGAGAATAGAGTAAACGGCGCATGTGGAGCCAGTCCTCCTCCATGGCTCGGTAAGAACGCAATAAGAAAGCTATTTGCTGCTCCTGTGTCCAAAAACGTGCAGCAGAGTCCGGTGATAACGGTCGAGGGGGATGCGAAATATCAGGGTGAGTCTGACCCTGGCACTGACATGAGGGTCTCTGTGTCACACCCCAACCAATGGCGGAAACATCGGGATGAGACGAAGTGTGAAGATTGCTCGAGACATCATAACACTATTTGTGACAATAATTTAATAATCCAAGTTTCATTTCATAACTTCAACTAGTCAACATTACAAGAAATTCCAAATACAACAAGTTTAACCAATACAACATGATAACATAACAAAATTTGATACAACATATTCAACCCTAACGTCTATATGTGTATCTAGGCATCAACGCTACTTCTTTTATAGCATCATCATCAACCTGTAACATGTTTAAAATACAATTCAATGCAAAAGCAAAGGCGAGTATACAAGTTTGGTACGTACATAGCTTAAGATAAAAAGTGTGAACAATTCCTCATGGCAAGCATATGATTCAAGATAAACATTAAATATGGCATGTGTCTAACATATCAAACCAAGAAAACGCAATATGCTCAAGACATAACCTCAAGTTTACGGGCGGGTCGTTAATCCTATAGCGCTACATATGTCAAGGTTTGGCTCGTACGAAGTTAATGATAAGTTCAACACATAAGAATAACCCAAGTTTAAAGTATCAAGTCATCACGTATACAAGCATGTTATAGGAACGTTCATGTGTTTAACAAAGTGTTCATGTGTAAGTTAATAGGTAAACATGTTACACCCCAAAAGTGGTAAAAGTAAAAAGGGGGAAATACGAGTATACTCACGGTTTACAAGTGGTGACTTGAAGTTCCGAGAGCAAGTTTGTGGATGAATTAGTTCGGAGCACCTTGTCCTTCTACACAAGGAAACGTAGGTGTGTGAGTTTGGCGTATAACGGAAGATTATAGATTCGGGGTTTTTAAAATATAGAAAGTAACATAGGTGAAAATAATCATCTTGTACACATAACTCTTGTTCTTGACACTATTGAAACTCAAAAGAGTTGGTATGATTTCATGGATTCTAAGATCCATTAGAGTCGTAACAAGGGCATGGTCATAGATGATGTAACGTCCACTTAACAAATAACTATTAAGTCATCATCAAGTCTTAGTTACTTAGATGTATACATATAGAATAACTTAGATATTATATAGTTTACAAGTCTTAAGATTCAAGCATGAGGTAGGAGATTAATGTCTCCATTTAGGTACCTCTTTGTGTCATAGAATACATACATGAGGTAGGAAGAACAAGCTTCCATTTAGGCACCTCTATTGTTCACCACTACACTTGTTGTTATAAACAACAAGGAGGGTCATGAACATACAAGTATCAAGGTATTAACAACAACTAATCTATAGCAAAACATCAAGTAATGAGTGGATTCTTATGAAGGATAGCCCAAGCTAATCCAACCATCACACATTCAACAAGTTTCACACTTGAACATTACTTGTGGGTAAAACCCTAATTAAAAACAGAAAGTTTATGAGGTTTTAACCTCTGATTTAGATGTCTCAACCATGTTTTTAAGCTTAACCAACCATAAGAGGGGTTGTAAGCATTAGGACATTGGTTTGAGATGTGTTTCACACAAGTTAGATGAAGTTTGCATAAGTTTGAAACAAAACAGAAAGTTTTTGGTCAATTTCGGAGCAATTCCAGGTCTGATTTCTCCAAGGAGAAGTCTAGGAATCGAACCCCATGATTATACAAGCAAGTAGGAAAAAGAATCGAGTGAATCGGATAAGAATTGAGTGAGTTATGCTCATTTTCGTGAAGGGGTGTCAATCTACTCGAACCTTTGCTTTCAGCTACGGTTTGGAGGATGTTTTGAGAGTTTTTAGTGTTGCAAAAGTGGTAGGGAGGCTGGTTATAAGTGGTATTTATAGGGGGAAGGATTAGGGTTTCAATGGGTTGGGCTTTGGAAGTGTTTAGAAGGGGTTACACCTTGAAACTAGCCCACAAAACCCAACTATATGGGGCTGAATTTTGCTGAATTTGGGCTGCCATGTTTCTTTATTTTTTTATTTTTTTAAAACATTATAATGAGTAATTTTGTTAGTTAAGTTGTGTAATAATATGCAACAATGTTTCCCCTAACTTGTAATAAGGTGAAATATGAAATAAAACATGATTTAACTAGGTAAAAAGTGTAATGTACAAGTATGTAACATGTTTGTAAGTGACAAGTATATGTCACATATTTATAAGTTCAACATATGTTTGTAAGTATCACAAAGAAGTATCAAATGATCTCATGATTAATCGTATTATGGTGTATGTATAGTATGTAACAAGGAAATGCAAGTTTTCATTCATGATCAAAATCTCGAGTTTACAACGAGTACTAGAAGGAACGAGTACAATGATACAAAGCTTCCAAAATTAGCAACACGAGTAAGACAAGCTATAAATAGAAAGTACAAAACACAGGGCGTTACAGTCTCCCCTCCTTTAGGAAATTTCGTCCCGAAATTTAGGAAGACTCAGGGAAAAGATGAGGATATTTCGATTTCATTTCGCTTTCGAGCTCCCAAGTAAATTCAGCGCCACGTTTTCCTTCCCATCGAACTTTGACAATAGGAATTCGACTGCGCCTCAATTGCTTGGTTCCTTGGTCCACGATTTCGACCGGTTTTTCCACAAAATGAAGCGTTTCGTTGACTTGCAGGTCTTCGAGAGGAACGTGGAGTCCTTCGTCAGCTAGACATTTCTTTAAGTTGGACACATGGAAGACAGGGTGTACATTGCTGAGTCCTTCAGGCAGGTCCAGTCTATACGCAACCTTGCCAATCCTTTCGAGAATCTTGAAAGGACCAACGTAGCGAGGTGCGAGTTTCCCTTTCTTGCCAAATCGAACCACGCCTTTCCAAGGGGATACCTTGAGAAGCACGTTGTCACCTGTCTCGAATTCCATAGGTTTGCGTCCTTTGTCAGCGTAACTCTTCTGTCGGTTCCTGGCTTTCAATAAGTTGTCTCGAACCTGTAAAATCTTGTCCGTAGCCTCTTGTATAAGCTCGGGACCGGTGATTTGGGCTTGACCAATCTCGTGCCAAGAAATAGGCGAACGACACTTGCGACCATACAATGCTTCGAAAGGAGCCATTTGGATACTCGTGTGATAGCTGTTATTGTACGAGAATTCAGCCAAGGGCAAGTATGAATCCCAGTTGCCACCAAAATCTATTACGCATGAACGAAGCATATCCTCTAAGGTTTGGATAGTACGCTCGGTTTGACCGTCAGTCTGAGGATGGAAGGCGGTGCTAAGGTTAAGCTTAGTACCCATAGCAGATTGAAAAGTTTCCCAAAGACGAGACGTAAAACGAGCATCACGATCAGAAATGATATCAATGGGCGTCCCGTGACGACAGATGATTTCCTTCATGTAGACCTTAGCCAATTTCTCGACTTTGAAGTCTTCACGAATGGGGAGGAAGTGAGCTGATTTGGTCAATCGGTCAACGACGACCCATATGCTGTCATGACCAGCTGTAGTGCGAGGAAGCTTAGTGATGAAATCCATGGCAATGCTCTCCCACTTCCAAACGGGAATTATTGGTTGTTCGAGCAAGCCAGAGGGACGTTGATGTTCGGCTTTTACTTTGGAACACGTAAGACATTTAGAAACGAAGGTGGCTATATCCTTCTTCATTCCAGGCCACCAATAGGAAGTACGCATATCATGGTACATCTTATCAGCACCAGGGTGAATAGAATATTTCGTGTTATGGGCCTCCTTCATCAGGAAATTGCGAAGATCGTCACGATTGGGAATCCAGATGCGATTGAGATAGTATAGAATACCATCGGGTTTGGACACGAGACTATTCTCAGCACCACATTGCATTTCGTTGTAGAGGTTACCCTCATTAACGGATGTATACTGGGCGTTACGTATGCGATTTTGAAGATCGTGGACGAGTTGGAAACAACGGATACTTTGGACGTGAGTTTTACGACTAAGGGCGTCGGCTACTACATTCGCCTTACCCGGGTGGTATTTGATTTCGCAATCATAGTCATTTAACAATTCCACCCAACGACGTTGACGCATGTTTAGTTCCTTTTGATTGAAGATGTGTTGAAGGCTCTTATGGTCGGTGAAGACTACACATTTAGTACCATAAAGGTAGTGTCGCCAAATCTTCAATGCAAAAACGACCGCACCAAGTTCAAGGTCGTGAGTAGTATAGTTTTTCTCATGAATTTTGAGTTGCCTCGATGCGTAAGCGATAACTTTGTCACGTTGCATAAGGACACAACCAAGACCAAGGTTTGAAGCGTCGCAATACACAACGAAATCATCGTTACCATCAGGAAGCGTTAGGATAGGAGCATTGCAAAGCATGTCCTTGAGCGTTTGAAAAGACTCCTCTTGTTCGGGACCCCAAACAAAAGGTCTCTCTTTTTGAGTCAAGGAGGTCAAAGGAACAGCGATTTTCGAAAAGTTGGAGATAAAACGACGATAGTAACCAGCAAGACCAAGAAACGAACGGATTTCGGACGGAGATTTAGGTGCGACCCAATTTTTCACAGCTTCGATTTTTGCGGGATCAACGTGAATACCAAGTTTGTTGACAGTGTGACCAAGGAATTGAACTTCTTGTAACCAAAATTCACACTTGGAGAATTTGGCATATAGGTGTTCAGTACGAAGGAGTTCAAGAATAAGGCGCAAGTGTTGCTCATGCTCTGCTTGCGTCTTGGAATAGATGAGGATATCGTCGATGAAGACGATCACAAAACGGTCCAAGTATGCTTTGCACACGCGGTTCATTAAGTCCATAAAGACAGCAGGTGCGTTGGTCAAACCAAAGGGCATGACCACGAACTCATAATGACCATAACGCGTACGAAAGGCGGTTTTAGGCACATCTTCTTCGAGTACTCGAAGTTGATGATACCCAGAACGAAGATCGATCTTTGAAAAGCAGGTTGCGCCTTGCAATTGATCGAAGAGGTCATCAATGCGAGGAAGAGGGTATCGATTCTTGATAGTAAGCTTGTTGAGCTCACGATAGTCAATACACATACGAAAGGATCCATCTTTCTTCTTGACGAACAACACGGGAGCGCCCCAAGGAGAAGTACTAGGGCGTATGAAGCCTTTGTTAAGAAGCTCTTGAAGTTGACTCGAGAGCTCTTGCATCTCAGAGGGTGCTAAACGATAGGGGGACTTAGCGACAGGCGTAGCGCCAGGCACTAAATCGATGCGAAAATCGACAGAACGAGCAGGAGGAGGACCAGGAAGGTCTTCGGGAAATACATCCGGAAAGTCACGTACAACAGGAACGTCACTTATGCTTGGGCCTTTATCCTTCTTTTCCACGATGTGGGCGAGAAAGGCGAAGGTACCCTTGCGTAAGCACTTGTTTGCCTTGATACATGACATAAGCTTAAGGCCTTGAGAAGGCTTTTCACCATAGACGTGTAGAGAATCACCATTTGGAAGAGGCAAGCGAATAAACTTCTCAGAACAAACAACTTCAGCACGAACTCGCCCAAGCCAGTCCATACCTACTATGACGTCGAAACTACCCATTTGCATAGGTATGAGATCGATTGAGAATGTATGATCGTTAAGGATTAGAGAACAATTGGAGAGAACAGAATTGACATTGACGGTTTTACCATTAGCAACTTCGACAGCGAAAGATTTTGGCAACTTAGAGCGTTTACACTTGAGCAAAGACTCGAATTCTAACGACACAAAACTTTTATCGGCACCAGTATCAAATAGGCATGAAGCATAGACATGGTTAATGAGAAACGTACCAGTGATGACGTCGTTTGCATTTTGAGCCTGAGCTGTGGTGAGAAGGAAAGCTCGACCCCTAGCGGGTTCTTGAACCTGTTGTTGTTGTTGGGGTTGTGGCTGTGGTTGTTGCTGTCGAGGTTGTTGTGGTTGATATCGTTGAGGACACACATTGGCCATGTGGTTGGTATCACCACACGTGAAGCATGCTCGCACAGGAGCGACTTGATTTGGAGCCAAAAGAGCTTGGCTTTGGTAGGCCTGTGGGGGGATACGACAGTATGGCGAGAGATGCCCATACCGGCCACACTTGTCACACTTTCGACAATGAGCGTTTGGGGGGTGATGATATCGGCATTTGTCGCACTTTGGGTGCGTTCCAGTATAAACCTTGCGTTCACCATTGAAAGCAGGCACAGTTTGAAGGGGTTGTGGGTTTGGCGGAGTGACGACCGCGCAGTTTTGGCTTGAAGCCTTCCGCTTCTTGCCTTGGTTTCTCTTAGATTGCTGGGAGGGTTTAGACTCATTAGGAGAGTCAATGGTGGCTTGGTGCGCATTCTTTGTTGAAACCTTGTCAAAGGTTCCATGAAGAACACAATTGTTGTTAAGTTCGGTAGCTATGCGGTACGCGTCTTCAATGGTTTGAGGGTTGGCAGATGCAAGATGGTTTGTTAAGGAAGGTGCAACACAACGAATGAACTTGGCCACGGTTTTGGGGGCGGTTTCTACTTGACCAGGGCATAGAACACTAAGCTGTTTGAAGCGTGTAATCAAACCATCCATGTCACTCCCTTTTTGCGTGAGGTTCCAGAATTCATTTTCCAACTTTTGGAGTTCGTGAGGGGGACAAAAGTGATCCTTCATAAGTTGTTTGAGATCGTCCCACGGCATAGCGTGTGCGACCTCGTTTCCTCTCTTGTTACGCTCAGTTGTCCACCACTCAAGTGCCTTTTCACGAAACACACCGGTTGCATTCAATGTTCTCAACTCGTCAGGGCAACCACTTTGTAAGAAGGTAAGCTCGATGGAGTCAAACCAATTCATCATGGCGGTAGCGCCATTCTTGCCGGTAAATTCTAAGGGTTTGCAAGCCATGAATTGCTTGAATTGGAAGGTGGCTTTGGGTTTGTCGGCCTTTGAGTCGACCGAACCATGTGGTGAATCGGTTTGGATCTTGCTAACAATGTCGGGTAGGACCTTTGCAAATTGTTTAGCCATAAACTTCATACAATCCTTTTGGGACATGGCGGAGGAGGTCGAACCCTTCTTTGACCTTTGTCTCTTGGATGAACTAGAAGACATCTAAAAGATTTGAAAGAGAAGGGAAAGGATGAGACTTTGATCATTAATTGAAAACAAGGTTCGTGTATGCAACGCAAGTAGATGTTCAAGTACCAAGTAAAGTTCACATAAAGCATAGGTTCCCAACACACATTCAACATGTATAGCACATAAGTTGCGAATAGGAAAATATAAATTTAGTTGGTTCATGAGAATTATTATTGTTTGTGATTGCGATAATGTGCGACATGATTAAAACGACATTTCGAAATGAATGAACGTTCAAGTATAAAATCACATATAAATTGAGATACATAAAAGAGAGGCTCAATAAAACATAGGAATGTTTCGGGTAGAGAAACGTCGACAATTCCAAAGTGGGTCGAAAGTCCTTTCGATTTAGAGATATTGTGCTTTGGCCTATAAGTAAGATACTCTCGTCGAGAAGCGATTAACGGTATCTTACCCTTCCGGTTACTACACATCTCTAAATGATTGGAACATTCGGGACTTTGGCGAGAATAAAAATCAAGGAATGGGACTTAATCGACAAGATGCGGGTTTCACCCCTAACTTGACGATTTCGTACCCTAAATGTGGTTGGTACTTGTCGGCCAAAATAAAATTTTGACACTTTGACAAGGGTCCACTAGAGTTGAAATGGAAATTACCATTAAGTTGTGGATGTCACTCCTAGCTTAATGGTGAAATTTCGTGCAAAAATAGATTAAAGGTAGAGTGAGAGTCGTTTACCAAATTGTGGGTTTCACGCCTATTTTGGTAAATTCGTCTCGATAATGTATCAAGAATATATAAAAATATAGCATAAGTGTATTTGTGTTTGCCTTAGGAAAGGCACATAAATTTATTAACAAGAAGTGTAGCTAGGAAGCATGTAAGATAGAGCACAAATGTTTTAAACAACAAATAAGAGACAAAGTTCCTAAAACTATAGACTAGGGCAAAAGCATGGCAATTTTCCTAATTCCCTATAGTTATGGCTCTGATACCAATCTGTCACACCCCAACCAATGGCGGAAACATCGGGATGAGACGAAGTGTGAAGATTGCTCGAGACATCATAACACTATTTGTGACAATAATTTAATAATCCAAGTTTCATTTCATAACTTCAACTAGTCAACATTACAAGAAATTCCAAATACAACAAGTTTAACCAATACAACATGATAACATAACAAAATTTGATACAACATATTCAACCCTAACGTCTATATGTGTATCTAGGCATCAACGCTACTTCTTTTATAGCATCATCATCAACATGTAACATGTTTAAAATACAATTCAATGCAAAAGCAAAGGCGAGTATACAAGTTTGGTACGTACATAGCTTAAGATAAAAAGTGTGAACAATTCCTCATGGCAAGCATATGATTCAAGATAAACATTAAATATGGCATGTGTCTAACATATCAAACCAAGAAAACGCAATATGCTCAAGACATAACCTCAAGTTTACGGGCGGGTCGTTAATCCTATAGCGCTACATATGTCAAGGTTTGGCTCGTACGAAGTTAATGATAAGTTCAACACATAAGAATAACCCAAGTTTAAAGTATCAAGTCATCACGTATACAAGCATATTATAGGAACGTTCATGTGTTTAACAAAGTGTTCATGTGTAAGTTAATAGGTAAACATGTTACACCCCAAAAGTGGTAAAAGTAAAAAGGGGGAAATACGAGTATACTCACGGTTTACAAGTGGTGACTTGAAGTTCCGAGAGCAAGTTTGTGGATGAATTAGTTTGGAGCACCTTGTCCTTCTACACAAGGAAACGTAGGTGTGTGAGTTTGGCGTATAACGGAAGATTATAGATTCGGGGTTTTTAAAATATAGAAAGTAACATATGTGAAAATAATCATCTTGTACACATAACTCTTGTTCTTGACACTATTGAAACTCAAAAGAGTTGGTATGATTTCATGGATTCTAAGATCCATTAGAGTCGTAACAAGGGCATGGTCATAGATGATGTAACGTCCACTTAACAAATAACTATTAAGTCATCATCAAGTCTTAGTTACTTAGATGTATACATATAGAATAACTTAGATATTATATAGTTTACAAGTCTTAAGATTCAAGCATGAGGTAGGAGATTAATGTCTCCATTTAGGTACCTCTTTGTGTCATAGAATACATACATGAGGTAGGAAGAACAAGCTTCCATTTAGGCACCTCTATTGTTCACCACACACTTGTTGTTATAAACAACAAGGAGGGTCATGAACATACAAGTATCAAGGTATTAACAACAACTAATCTATAGCAAAACATCAAGTAATGAGTGGATTCTTATGAAGGATAGCCCAAGCTAATCCAACCATCACACATTCAACAAGTTTCACACTTGAACATTACTTGTGGGTAAAACCCTAATTAAAAACAGAAAGTTTATGAGGTTTTAACCTCTGATTTAGATGTCTCAACCATGTTTTTAAGCTTAACCAACCATAAGAGGGGTTGTAAGCATTAGGACATTGGTTTGAGATGTGTTTCACACAAGTTAGATGAAGTTTGCATAAGTTTGAAACAAAACAGAAAGTTTTTGGTCAATTTCGGAGCAATTCCAGGTCTGATTTCTCCAAGGAGAAGTCTAGGAATCGAACCCCATGATTATACAAGCAAGTAGGAAAAAGAATCGAGTGAATCGGATAAGAATTGAGTGAGTTATGCTCATTTTCGTGAAGGGGTGTCAATCTACTCGAACCTTTGCTTTCAGCTACGGTTTGGAGGATGTTTTGAGAGTTTTTAGTGTTGCAAAAGTGGTAGGGAGGCTGGTTATAAGTGGTATTTATAGGGGGAAGGATTAGGGTTTCAATGGGTTGGGCTTTGGAAGTGTTTAGAAGGGGTTACACCTTGAAACTAGCCCACAAAACCCAACTATATGGGGCTGAATTTTGCTGAATTTGGGCTGCCATGTTTCTTTATTTTTTTATTTTTTTAAAACATTATAATGAGTAATTTTGTTAGTTAAGTTGTGTAATAATATGCAACAATGTTTCCCCTAACTTGTAATAAGGTGAAATATGAAATAAAACATGATTTAACTAGGTAAAAAGTGTAATGTACAAGTATGTAACATGTTTGTAAGTGACAAGTATATGTCACATATTTATAAGTTCAACATATGTTTGTAAGTATCACAAAGAAGTATCAAATGATCTCATGATTAATCGTATTATGGTGTATGTATAGTATGTAACAAGGAAATGCAAGTTTTCATTCATGATCAAAATCTCGAGTTTACAACGAGTACTAGAAGGAACGAGTACAATGATACAAAGCTTCCAAAATTAGCAACACGAGTAAGACAAGCTATAAATAGAAAGTACAAAACACAGGGCGTTACACTCTGTGCTCTCTCGAGCTCCTGTACGCGCGTAAGTGCCTCCTGCTGGACTACGAATGACATGAGAATGTACTCAACAGAATAACCCATGCGAAGAAGATGATAAGGATCCGATGGTGGCATGATGGGTGGTGATGTCCAAAGAAAAGGCTCACTAGCTGGAATAAAAGGTGGCACAGTAAATGGTGGAACCGGGGGAACAGCAGAAGAAAACTGTGGTATAACCGGGACAGATGTCGGCACATGACCGAAGGGATGAGTCGAGGAACTCTCTCCCGGGCGTGATGGCGGAGTAATCTGATGGAACATAACAGGTAAGTCGGTGTGGTGAACACCGGTAGTATGAACGGGATGCAGAGGAACCTCAGGAGGAACTGACACAGGGGCTGGAACGGGCGTAACTGGTACCACAAAGGGCGGGTACTCATCATCATCATCAATCCACCCATTCCGAGTGTGCGCATAACGGGGGTCAATATGGGTCGCGAATAGTGCATGCTCGGGCTCCAGGGGAACAGGATCAGGTAGGGGAGCAACAATAGGGTCAACGGGTACATCAGCGATGAGAGGGGCATCAGCCTGATCTGCAGCAACAACATGATCGCCCTCCAGTAGTGGTGCATCACCTGGGTGATCATCAACGGGTAGGTCAGCAATCACAGGGTCAACAATGGGTATGCCAGCATGAACAGGGTCATGCTCAAACACAGGGTCCGGAGCGGCTACCGGCTCGGGGGCCATGGCAGGCTCGGGGTCATCGAACGCCATCTCAAAGTCTGCGTGGTCAGCAAACGCAGGGTCAGCAAAGTTAACTGGGTCAACCGGGTCCTCCATAGGCTGATCCAGAGGTATAAACTCGATATCCTGATCTGGGTCGAACCCAGGTGGAAAGACAGGGTCGGAATCCTCCTCAATGTCGTGCTCAAAAGCGTAGCTCGGGGCAGGGGCAGCAGATGATGCCATGTCAGGATCTGAGGCATGAGAATGGTGCTGCGCACCCTGAGTGTGTGACTGTGCAGAGGCCACAGACTCGAAAGAGTCCGGGACGGGTGAGTGAGCAGGTGACTCCTTAGCGGGAGCATCTGCGAGCAACAAAAGATCACCAGCAGCTAGAAGGGCCTCGCCCTGAACATCATCCTCTAGGGGCTCGTCATCAAACAGATCGACGTCGTCATCAGCGTCGGCGTCGAGGAGTATATCAAGAGCAGGGTATGAAGCAAGTGGTATCGGGGCAGGGATCTCCACGAGCGGTAGGTCCCCGACAAAAGGGCCATCAGCGAGCTCGTCAGCAACCTCGGGTAGCGCGAAGGGCTGGAAATCATCCTCATCCGTGCTAGTAACATCTGATGTGTGAACCTCATGCTCTGAAGACTCTCGGTCGTCTGAAACGATGGGCATAGGGCCCGTAGTGTCCGACTCACCAGTGCCTGATGAATCCATGGTGTCTGTAACACAAACACAAATATGCACAAATAGTCAATCATACAATCAGATAAACACATTAGTCACCAGTTAAGCAATCAAATAATTCTCCTAGTCCCACTAACCTCCCAGCCTCCCAGACTGATCTTCCTAGTCCCACTAGCCTCCCAGCCTCTCAGACTGCTCTTCCTAGTCCCACTAGCCAATTCTCCCAGCCTCTCAGACTGCTCTTCCTAGTCCCACTAGCCAATTCTCCCAGCCTCTCAGACTGCTCTTCCTAGTCCCACTAGCCAATTCTCCCAGCCTCTCAGACTGACTCCTTAGTCCCACTAGACAACTACCTCGGCCTCCCAGACCGAGCCTCCGCCTCCCAGACTGAGCCTATAACTAATAAATAGAAGGTGCTCAACATTTGTTTATAAAAACGTTTTGGATCTGGACTTAAGTGGTATGCAGTGTAAAAATGTTTTCGTGAGAGTCCTAGTGATCATAGTCTAGACTCGAGAAGGAATCCTAGTTCGCTATGATCAGAGCTCTGATACCAAGCTGTCACACCCTGGCTTTGCGGAAGCGTGGTTATTTTGGTGTGACTTCTTAATACCATAGCTTAACCATAACAAGCTGTATGAAATAAAAACCATGCAAGATCATCCATTAAATTAAGTTTTAAAAACCAAATACAGCAACATTGTCTTAGGACGTTGACTCAAGCAACGGAAACTACACCCGGATAACATAAAACATTGTTTAGAAAACACAAACATCAACATGAAATAAACACAGTTTAAGAACTGTGACTCGTCCAGGAAAAAGTCACATCCCTTAAACTTGGATGACCTCGTAACCCTTAAGCAGCGGGAAAACGTGACATACCGCGCCAGATCTTTAGTTCCCTGAAATACATATAAGTTGGAAAAATCAACAATAATGTTGAGCGAGTTCATGTGTAGTGAGTAAGTAAAACCTTTGTAAGTATAAAATCCTGGTATATAGCAAATAAGGAAATAAAGAGATTACCAATGGTTTGCAAGGCCATTGATATGTGTGAAGTGCAAGTAGGAAGACTCAAACCTAGCGGATTTATGCGTTGGGCACAAAGTCACCCCGAGGTCCGTTATGCTGGGCCTGGGGCTGGGCTCGCTACACCCAGATAGATCTACCGCTCCTGTCCCTCGGTCCTACCCTGAGGATTAATGGCCTCAAGTTTCCGCCTACCCACTCACATGATCTAGTAGTAACCCTCCTTACGCTAACCATACCATGTATAAAGTACTTGTAATCAAAGTAACATGTATTTCACCCCCGCAGTTTAGAAAACTGAAAACAGTTAAGAGAAAAGGGGGACATGAACTCACTGTGGTGCGTCTCTACCAAGTAAATCCCCCGATCAAACAGCTGTGCGACGACCTATACGCACTAACTTCTATTAGACGGACGGCCGTGCCTTAAGGTTTAGGTTTTTGAGAAATAGTTAGGCAACTATTCCGTAATTACACTTCGTAATTATTTTGTAAATATTTTCCTTCCCAAGGATGGGGGTTTTAATACATGTACGTTCGTAAAATTCGAAATATATTATTAAGTCTCACTTAAAATATATTTTAATCCTTTCTACAAAATATAAATATTTTTCTCAAAAATATTATATTTTATTTCACATAATTTTTCCAAAATAATATCCTTGTCAAAATACACATTCATTAGTATTTTTCTGAAAAAATGCGTAAGTTACGTTTAAAGATCGGGTGGTAATAATTATACCGATGTAACTTAGTAATTATTGTGAAGGCGTTTGTATTATTTTGGAATCGTTAGCATTCGGTAATATTATTTTTACCCTAAAAATAATATTTGTATAGTTCACAAAATAATCATAAAAATTCACACAAGTGTTTTTATGAAAATATATATACTAAATATATATTTATCAAGTTTTATTTTGTGAAATCCCACCTCCGACACTTGGAAATGTTGTAATAAAAATCGTGGCGAAATTTATATTTTTGAAAACAAGTTAGAAATATATTTATAATACTTGTAGTGAAAATATTTCTAAGTGTTAGGTTTTTGGAAAAATTTCGCCAGAGTTTCCCCTGTAACTGGAGGTGGCCACGCTTTCAAGCGTATCATTTTCTTTTAAGATTCAAATCAACAATTTTCTCATTCAACCAAAACAATATCCAAAGCATCAAACTAGCCAAAATATATATAAATCGCAAAAATTACATGAACTTGTGGTTTATCCAAAAATATGTAGTAAATCCCATTACTTTTAGTGGATCTTTGTATAAATCAACTTGGTTTCTTGAAAGTCTCGTTTTTAAAGGAATTTCATCTTTACAACTTCTTGTAAAATTTGACAAAATTAGTTCTTTGTCGAAACTTAGTGTTACACAAGTGTTTACACACTTGTGTGTTTAAAAAATCACTCTTGTTTATGTAAGATCCGGTTTTAACATATGTTTTCTTTTGACACTAGGTTCTTTGAAAATACCGTTTGTAGATCCGTAGATCTACTAGTTTAGGACATTATTTCATAAGAAAAACCGATTTTACACAAGTTCATGTTTAGTGTGTAGTAGTGTTTCATCATTTAACCCTTTTTACACTAAACATACTCTATGTCATGATCCATGAACATGACTAATCCGGGTTAGACGATGATCCGAGCTACCACAACATAGATCGGCACTAGCGTGTTATGCATTATAGCGGGTGTTAGGGTATCCGGGGACCCTAACTGGTTCAGAAAAAGAAAAACAATGTAAATGGCAATATTTTTATGTTCCGGGTAAAGTCCGGTTGTTTGGTTGGATAGTGATCCGTTAAAGTGCTTAACAAAGCTTTAAAGTGTCGTTATATAATTTTTAGTGACACAACTTATTCCCGACACTTTGGAAAGTGTCTAGTATTATTTTTCTCATGTTTTGGCACTTTCTTAGTTAGCTAAAAGCTGAATTTTTAATTAAAGTGCTGAATTTTGTACTTAAAGTACGTTTTAGGCACATCCGGTCACTATAACTTATATCTAGTGACGTAGTTCTACAACCCTCTTATCCCTACACTCTCTACTAGTGTAGCAAACTATCTCGGGCTCATACAGGCCTTAGAGGCAGTGTCTGCCTGATGCTGGCTATATCAGCATGTTCGATAGGTTATCCGTTCATAGTGCTACTGTGCTTTTGTGCATCAAGGTTGTCACTAGAGTTCTGTATGTAAATGATAGAGTGACAGCAAATAAGTATGATGCAAGTATGTACATGTATCAGTATTCAAGTAGCAGTTTATCCATAATTTCAATCAAGCACAGTAATTAAGCAGTAATTAATTATTAATTAAGTCGTACAGATACCTGATTTGGTGAGGGTTGTCATGGTACAAACAAATGATGGAAGCGCTATTACAACAAAAAAGTCAAGCATGAATGCTTCAAGCCAGTAGAACTGTTACTTAGAAACAATGAGGCTAGTAAAAAAGAGAACCAAGGAAAGCTTGGCCCAAAATGGGAAGGGCCATATACACTCCTTGAGGCACATAGGGGTGGATCCTATAAGCTAGCAGACTCAGAAGGTAAAAGGCTTCCAAGATATTGGAATGGAAAAACCCTTAAGAGGTTTTATGTCTGATCAAAGAAAGATTGGTTTGTATTTCACAGGTTGTATTTCGAGAGTTGTCTTATGATTACCTTTTGTAACACAATATCTCTTAAATGAATGAAGATGTTTTATCAATTTGTCTTTCTATCCTAAAATCAGGTTGAGAACCTAGCAAAAAACTCCATGGCAAGGGCCATGTAAGGGGATGAGCTCCCAGGCCATATCGCTCAATAGGTTCAAGGGTTGAATGAACCTATATATGGGGTGAGTTCCTAAATTAATACAACTCCATGAGACTTATAATTGAAAACAAAGTTGTCTCATAGACGGGTCCGAACAACCTACACCAAATGTTCCTTAAGCCTTAGCAAGTTTATCAAAAACAGGCTTACGAATTGAAATCAAACTAACGAAAGTAATAGGATAGGTGCTATGTCTTCTTGTTAAAAATACCAAGGCTAAGTGACTGCAGCACTGAACCCTTTAAGGTATGAAAAACATAAAGACAACACAAACCCAATAAAGACAATACCATAAAAAAGTAATTCAAAGGGCAATGCAACAACATAAGTAAAAAGGTTGCACACAACCCAAAACTCAAAAATACAAACCAAGACATCAAGTCATAAAACTAAAGTAGTAACCGGAAGCCTTGAAGGCTTCAAACAATTCAAACAGCCAGAAGCCTTGAAGGCTTGAAGCCAACCAAGCTGCCTTACCAAACAGGCACAAAAAACATAACATAAGGCAAGTAGTAGAAACTTAGTAACATAATAAAAGAAGTCTTAAAAGGCTTCCAAACATCCAAGCAAGTTAAAGTAAGCCTTAGTGACTTGTAAACCTAAGAAATTGTTCAAACGGCCACCCAGGCCAAACCACAACCACAAAGCAGGAACCTTAGAGGTTCCTGCACAACCTAAAATTGTTTAAGATAACATACAAACCATTAAATTGTTTTTAGGGTGCTAAGAAAGCTACCAATGTTTTTCAAGCATCAACAGGAGGCTTGGAAGCCCCGGAACCATCACCTTTAACCTTCTTGGCCTTCTTTGACTTCTTAGCCTTTGACCCACCATCACTCCCAACAGCTGAACCTTGGAGACTTGCTTCCTTAGACACGTCGGCATCATCTGAAAAAGTTTCATCACTATCTCCAGACAGGGAACGTTTCTTGAACAGGGAATCAAACACCTCAGCACAAACTTTTTAATTAAGCCCAGCCGGCTTCAGTTCCTGTAAGACAGAAAGAGGTTTACCAAAGCAATCAGCAAGTTGACTTACATATGGGTAAGTCAACCTCTCCATCTGCTGGACAGATGCCTTGAACACTTCGGAAGCATCAGGGCGGAAAAGAGGAGATTGCTCCAAGGCCTGGCCAGATTCATGAAGTTTAAAGCCGGCAATAAGGCCTTGATGTTTCCCCAAGTTTAACAGCTTCATATAAACCTCTCCAAGGGCAGAGTTGAACTCGTTGGAATGAAGAAGGTAGGTAACAACCTGGTGGAAGCCCTGCTCGATGAGCCACTGGTTATCACCAGTGGCTTGAACAACTGAAGCCTTCAAACCATCTTTCTCTTCATCAAAGGCATTCTGTTGAACAGGCAAGGCCTCCCTATCAGCTTTTAACTTCAATCGGTCAGCTTCGAAACTTTTCTTGAGATCATTTATCTCAATTTCGTGCCTTCTCGTCAACTCACCCACCTTCTTGACCCAAGCTTCTTCCTTCTTTGAAAACCCATCAATTTCCTTCTTCATCGCAGCCATTGAAGACTTCGTCTTTTCCTTTTTCTTAGAAAACTCCTCGTACTCCTGCATTCCCTTCTGAAAACGGGTAACACCCTCAGCAACCAAGGCAGAAAGGTTGCAGGAGCTAAGCATCAACCTTGATATAAAGTGGTCACTTTCCATTTCAGATATGGCACCACGAACGCCAGGAGGAGTAAATGAGCTAACACATTAGCACAAACATTCGGATCTTTAAAAGTATCACCAACTTCACAGTCCAATCAGGAACATAAACTTCATCTTCGTTCAACCCTTCAACGTCTCTGCTTGATGAACCCTGAACAGGAGTAGTCACAACCTTCTTGGCTGAAGATTTCTTCTTACCATGAACAACCAACTTCTTCTTCTTTTCAACATCAACATCTTGACCCTCAGAAGCCTCAATATCATCACTTAATTCCACCGGATCAAAGGAAGTAGATTGAGGTGCACTCCTCAACAAACGACGAGCAGAACGGCGGGTTGAAGCCTTGGGAGTAGCAGGCTTAGTAAAACCCTTGACATTAGAAACACTAACATAGCCAGCATCTTCAAACCTCTGTTCTACACCCCTAGCAACAGCATCATCCCCTTCAGCGGCTTGAGCATCCGTAAAGGCAACATCGGATGTATCATCACTCTTGATTAAGTCCAAAGCAGACATGACTGCAAAATAAAAAACAAATAAGCTACCAAATAAAGAAATCCCAAAAAGGCAAAACAAAGAAAAAGCATACCCTGGCCATTCCTCCTAAGAACCGGATCCCGATTAGCCCTATCCCACAATTTGCTAACACCTAACAGAACTAGCAAATGTTCGGGAAAAGGACGAACCCTTGAAGGGCACTCTCGGATGGCTTTAAGAAAAACTTCATTCAAATCAGATTTGAAAGGTTCCGGTTCATTGAGAACGGCATCCAGGTGCCTCCACACCATTTTGAAGGGGATAATAGAATCAGAAACCCAGAAAAAACGATCCTTCCAAGTACCAAGTGTGGTAACCATGGAGGAGATTAGGCAAGTGTCAACCTTGGATGTCTCAAAGGTGAACCAATCACCATTTTTTGCCAAACGAAAAAACCGACGGAATAACAACAATGAAGGGTCATAACCACAAGCACGGCATAAAACCTCGAAGTGTAAAACCCTAGCCATGCCGTTCGGATGAATTTGACCAAAGGAAACACGATAATACTCCAAAACGTTCAATACAAAAAGCGAGAAAGGATGACGAAGGTTGGAAAATTCAAAGTGCCGACAGTACAAAGCAATCGAAACAGGGGGACACTGATCAACGGATTTATCACAGCCCGGTGCAACCGGATTAAACTTAAGGCCAATGCCCCAATCCATACAAAAATTCTCCACTTCCTCTTGAGTGAGGCGTGAAAAACTAACGGAAAGATCTTTCCGTGCACCCATGATCAAAGTAAAGAACAAGTAAAACACACAAAGAAATCGGAACTAACCTGGAAAACGGAAAGGGGAATATGGAAGAAACTTGAGAGAAAATGGAGAAAGATTGTTGGATGTCTTGAACAATAAATGAAAAATAAAAACAAATAGAGGTTATGATTACACGGCAGTTAATTAACCTGCCCTCTGCAGAAACCGCCGTCAGTCATAGAAACTGTCTTGTCAAAATTCAAATTTCAAAAAACTCAACTGCAACGAACCCTTCAAGCCTTGAAGCCTTGAAGCCTTTAAGCAATACAAACAAATGTGTAAATGTCAGAAGTCTTTGAGCTCATTTCCCAAAAACCTCTGACTTAGGGGGCTGATGACGGGGGTAGCCCAAGACCAAATAAAATGACTTAAACACATGAATGCTTAAAAGGTTAAAAGGTTCAAAGGTTAAAAACTCGGGAGCTAGGATAAAGCAGCACGTGTACAATAATCAGTCATGTCTCTGATTACTTCAACAACTCTCCTAGCCGCAAAAGTAAGACGAATGCACAGAGTGTAGTCTTTTACCCGCAGGTCAAAACGCTTCAACCCCCAAAAGGGTAAGTCCCCCACTACAAGCATGTTTCACTAGTCAATGGTTTCCTCTTTGAGCGACAACCTTCCCTATATATATGACACTTCATTTAGTGCTCGAGACATTCTGGATCAGCTTTGATTCCATTGGGATCTCTGGTCATTGGTCTCGAGTACTTGTCCCATGCAAGTCACTTTTCATCACATTCAACACACACATTCCCTTTGCTCTCACATCCGAAGCTGAACACATTTCAGTGGAGGATCTTGCAAACGTGGGGGGACCCCACGACCTGCGTTAGGGAAAATCAAACCCTTCAACCATTTTGCCTAACCAGCCCAGCTACTACCACTGGTCTAGTATTTGTTGCATCAACAATAATGATGATTTAAGAAATAAGAACAAAATATATAACATAAAATACAAAGAAAGATAAAGGAATGCAATGTGAAAGGAGGGAATGAAAATACCAATATCAAAATTGATGAAAAGTGGGTTCCGATTACCATACTGATTGTATTGGTTCGGTACTACCACTTTCGTACTGGTTTTGGTGTTTTCCTTTTTACGTAATCTTCTTTACCGATTGATAAAGGAACCATTGTATTATGAATTAGCTAGAAATTTTCATACTAACAAGCTAGGGTATTTATAGTATTATAAAACAAAGGATAAACAAAATCAAGATTTATGATTCATAATCCGTTAACATAGTGTATATATATCATTAGTTGGTTACTGTTAAAATAAAATTAGGTGCAAACTAAAAAATAATAACAAACACGAATGCTGCACAGTACTAAACACGATTCGGTTGTTCAATTTGTTTTGTCAGTTTCCATTTTAGCCTCTTCGATTCATTGCATTTTGTTGCGATTAAAAAAAACAAAAAGCCAAGTTTAACTATCAGTTACCCATCAAGTGTTCAAGTAATTGTATCCTTTTGTGTGCTACACTCAATTTGATATCTCATCTATTAAGAGGCTTATGGGTCAGCCCTAGGATTATTTGATTTGGATACTGTGAATAATTGATTGGTTCTGTTGTGCCAACACCCTCACATTTTTTTGGTACATTTGTATCTGTCTATTTACTTATATGATATGTTTGTTTGATAATTTTTGTCTAAGTATTTAGATGATGTGGTATACATATGTTTGAGTTAGCTGGGCAGTTCCATATATTTTGTTTGCATGCTTATTTTGTTAGATCTTTCATTGAACATCTTTGATCTTATGATTAGTTGTATTGGTTAAGTGGCAGACTACTAAAGTTTAATTTTGTATATATTTGCATCTTACAATTATTGTTTCTTCACATATTCAATGGGCAATTAGCTCATTTGCATTTTCCTTTTCTCTGAGCCAGATAATTGGGTTACCCAAGCGAAGAGTGTATACTGCATAGGAGCGAAGATTTGCTGGATAAGTGATTTGGAGATCAAGTCAATGCTAGCTTCTTTTGATTTATACTAGACGATAAATATTTAGACTTTATTGGATTTGGGTTTTTTGGTGAATTTTTTATATTTGTTGAACCTTATTGGATTTGCAGTTGCATTGCTATAATAACTAGGGGTGTGCATAGGTCGGTTTTGACCAAAAACCAAAACCATAATCGCGATGTCGGTTATTGGATAACCATAACCGATTGGTTATGGTGGTTATGGTTATTCGGTTTTGATGGTTATAGCGGGTCGGTTATGGGTAGTTAACCGTATATTTAGCTTAGCTAAAAATAGCTTAATTTTTTTAACATGGAATAAATTGTTATTGCATATTTGTATATATTAGTATATTACATAGTATTAAAAAATACATATAATCTATAATATTAATACTAATTATTATCAAATATTCAAATAAAGTGATGTGATACATTCTATAAATTCAAATAAATATTCAACCAAAACCACAAAATGATATGAAAAACAAATAAGTACTAAAAATCATCAGTCAAAAACATCAAATATTAAAAATATGGTGAAAAGTCCTAAATCTTACAAAGATTTATTACATGTCGGTTCGGTTATGGTGGGTATAGAAAAAATTATAACAATAACCGGCCGCTACATTCGGTTTTCAAAAAAATCATTAACCTACCCACCGGTTTTTTATTTGGTTCGGTTTTGTCGGTTAATTCGGTTTTTTGTATACCCCTAATAATAACATGACTATGGTTGGATAAGAAATCCACTTCACCTTTGATGTTTGCTTACTTTGAAGCCTTGCCAAATGTCAGGTTGATTTTTACACCGTAAGTACAAACCTGACAGCAGTGTACAACTCAAAACACCATTTACTTTTTGGATGTGGATTGCAACATGACTTCTAAGGTGTTATATTCTTACTATATAGTGGTATTCATCGTCCCTTTAGAATAACCAGGTCAATTTATTATTAGGTATTTCTTCCTTACATTGTATTTTTATCATGTATTCGGTTGTGATTTGATTTCATTCGTTCATTGGTCTTGATAAAGTTATGGTGATCGGTTAAGTTAATCGCCCTTTCTTGCCATTTTTGCCATAGTGTAATTGCATTTTTCACTTTTATATATGATTAGGTTATGTGCGATCCCACCAACTAATTGGTTTTTTTATTTCTATTTATTTTCGACCATCGTCTATTTTATTTTTTTCTCAAAAGGTATGATTTGAAAACTATAAGCATTTACTAGAAATCCTTGTTACTCTCATGCCGGGTATATACCTTGGACCCGAAAACTATAAGCATTTCCTACAAATACTTGATACTCTTATGTCGGGTATAATACCTTGGACCCAACTCGTGTTACAGTAGCTAGAGCGATCAAAGCGGAAAGCAAAGACTAAAAGTAAATGTGAGCGATCAATGCCAAAAGCAAAGATTAGATGTAAATGAGTACAGTAGGAACGATGGTGAATCTTTGCTCTTGGGTTAGGATGGGTTCGGGTTAGAATGAGTTTGATCAAGATGAGTTCGGGTTAATATGGGATAAAAATAAAAAAAAATAATTTGATAAAAAATGAAAAAAAAAATATAAAAATATAAAAACTAAAAAATAATTAAAAAAGTAAAAGTAAATAAAAATGGACGGAGATAAACCAGTGTACTAAAATGGCAACGCTTGAAACTATTTAAACTAAAATGGCAACGTTTCAAACCTTTGGACTAACCTGACAAAATGGCCTAAACCACAAGGACTAAAATGGCATTTAACTCTAAAAAAATATAAATACAAATTTCAAAAACATAAAAATAAAAAAAAAACAAATAAAAAATAAAAGAATTTTAAAATATATACAGATATAAATATAAAAAATTAAAAAAAAATAATTCAAAATATTATATAAATAAAAAAAATAAACAAAATTCTAAAAATAAAAAAAAATTAAAAAATGCTCAAAACAGGTTCTTTCCCAAACTGTTAAAAGGATCGTTGTGGTTTGAAACCATTTTTAACCGGTCAGTTTTAACGGAGTTTTTGAACCAGTATCAAACTGGCGGTACGGTTTGAAACTGGGGCAGGTTTTATAGTCGGTTTCGGTAGGTTTCGTATACAAAATGATTCATATGTTCAACTGTAGTTTCATTTAAGTACTTCATTTAACAATGTCTGAACACCTGGAATGCACATTATGTCATGTTTGCTTTGACACTAAATTCTAGTGTAGTATCTGTTCCATGTAACATTTTTTTGCTAATCATAAATTGTTAAGGTAAGCTTCCAAGTAAGGGGGGTTCTATAAAGCCATCCTAAGTGGCGGATCCAAGATTTTTCGTCAAGGGGAGCCGAGCCAAATTTAGTTAGCAATAAAAAGTAGCAACTAATCATAGGTCAAAACTGGTCGAGTCAAACATGGGCGCAGCTTAAGTAGGGCCGGAGAGGGCGGCCGACCCCCAAACTTTTCGCTCAGTAGTGGTGATTATGTAGCTGTCGTATAGAAATTTTCGGTATGTATGTTCAACCCCCGGTTTTATAGAAATTTTTAGGTCTGGTGACTTCCGCCCCGCACGATTGGAAATCTTAAGCTTCGCCACTAGAGTCGAATAAATATGATGTTCAGATAATTAGCAGTCTAAAACCGCCAAATTAACCATAAATCAACAAAAACAATGTCAATACTCAATATGTTAATCCAGAAGCGTTAAATCGGGTAAAATTATGTTATGAAACTAATATCTGAAATAAAAAAAAAACTGTTGGAGTTAAATTAGATGAAACTATGTTATGAAACTAATATCTAAAATAAAAAAAAATAATAAAAACAAGAGAGAAGTTAATCTTATAAACTAATTGGCTTTACGAAGAACAAACTGAAATTAATCTAATGAACAGATCACTTTTACAAGGAAATACTGAACTTAATCGAATAAACTAATCAAATTTATGAAGATCGAACATAAATTAATCTTATGAACTAACTGATTTTACCAAGAACTACAGAAAACAATCAAACTAATCGATTTTAGGAAGATAGAACTGAAACTAATCTATGAAGAACAACTGCAAATCTGCAATTAATCGAATAAACTAACTGATTATATCAAAAACCACTGAAATTATTCGAATAAACTAACTGATTTAACTAAGAACTGAAATCAATCTAAAAAACTAATCCATTTTATGAATGAGTGAAACTTATTAAATAATAATCAATTTCATGAACACTGAAATTAATGGAAAAACTAATAGATTTTATGTTTTATGAACTACTGAAATTACTTGAATAAACTACCTGAATTATGAAAGAACGGCTGATATCAATAGAAAAAACTAATCGGTTTTACAAAGAACGGCTGAAACTTTATGGACGACTGAATCTAATAGAATAAACTAACCGATTTTATGACAACTGAAACTAATCGAACAAACTAATCTCAACCGATAAATATCCACACAAACGAACAAGATAACACCCTAAACATCATAAATCTCCACACGAACGAACAAGATTTCAACGGATAGGCGAAGAATCAGCATCGGCGACGGCAAAAAGAAGTAATCGACCTGAGTTACGAGCGATAAAACCCTAGAAAACGAACAAGATGAGTTGGGCGTCGTCGATTAACCCATCCTGACCTATCCATATATTTTATTTAAACCCATGGAAATTTTACATGTTACCCAAATTGACCCAACAGGTCAAAACAAGGACCCATAAAGACCCAAAAATGGATGTAAGGACTTATTTTGCCAGGCCTAATTTTGTGGGACCACTTCAATCCGGACGTGGTGATGACTGTGGGTATCGGGGGAGAGATTTGAACATCGGATGACTATATTACCAGCAGGTCAGATTTAAACAACTCAAAACCATCTTGGTTTCTATAGAGCAAAAAGGTAACTAAACCAAAAAACGCTTTAAACACTAATTGTCATTATTAACTTTATCTAAAAACACAAGGATACATAGTCTTCGCCTGAGAACAATGAGCACAGATGTAGCAAAATGAGGTGCACATATGAACCTAAGCTTAGTTCTAACAAATAACAACAAAATTCCTCATGCAAGTATGACAATCAACTGCATAATTTTTTTATAAAAAAAAAAGTTATTTCGTATGTGACCTGCGTCGGCTGAATGTTTGAGAAGCTTTTAAGGTCACATTCAGCCCCTCGGATGCCGTAAATCCCCGAGAGGTCATCAAGGCATGCATTCTCTCCCCATCCTGATTAAATCCACCATGTATAAGCGCGTTTATAACTCGCTCAAAATCTCCCTGCGTCAACTTGTCCTTATTAGCCTCGACAACCCCTAGAGCCTGAAGGGTCTTCTTTTCTTCCCGAGCCCGAGCATACATATCACAAAGACTTATATGAACATCAAGTGAAGGCGAAACGCCTTTTTCAGTGAACTTTGCCAATAAATCTTCCGCTTCATCAATCAGCTGCAATTTCCCGAGCCAGTCAATAAGCACAGCGCAAGTGGCAAGACCGTACTCAATTCCATCTTTTTCAAGCTGAAGTAGAAGTTGCAACGCTTTATCGAGCGAATTCTTAACAGCATAAGCTGCAATCATTCTAGCAATAATCTTGTCATCGGGTTTGGTTCCAAGTTTCATTATCTCATCAAAATGCTTCCTTGCGTCATCCGTATGATGGCCCGTTCGACTGTACGCCTCGACAAGATACGTGTTTGCCTCAAGACCCGCTTGATAACCCGCAAACTCCATACTCTTCAAAATCCGGGAAGCTCCAGTTGCGTCGCCATTCAGAGCATACGACCTAATTACCGCTAAAAACAGATCTTCAGACGGTTTGAACTTCTTCGTGTCCGATAATTCTCTCAGTAAAAAATCCGCTGACTTTGGATCATCGACATTAACATACGCCATGATCATCGAGCTGTAAACTTTAATGTCGGGTTGGAACCCTTGGCGTCTCAAGCTTTCGAAAGCCTCTTTTGCGAGATTTAAATTGCCTGCCTTGCTATACATATGAACCATTGTGGTTTTCATCGGGATGTCGGGCATTATTCCCTTTTCATTCATCTTCTTAAGTATTCTTTCCACATCGTCTAATTGATTATGCTTGGCATGCGCATCAACTAGTTGCGAATAATCCCTTACGTTAGTTTCAAATGACTCTTCATCGAGTACAAGTTCTGCAACCTGTAATAAGCATAAGCGGTACATTTAACAAGAATGATAAATATAACAAAATTCAAAAGATGATAAAAAAGGCGAGTACCTTCAAATACATTTGATGATTCTGTTCTTTCAATCGATCAAGCAGTGCAAGCCAGTCAACTCTGCTAGGTTGAAGTAGCTCGATCCATTCTGCTAATAAAGCAGAAGGGTCATCATCCACTTGCAACGAAACTATTTTCTCCGTAACATTTTTGCATTTCCCAGAAATCGGTTTTGGTTCTTGAGGCCAGATAGATCCTCCAGCTTCATGGATTTGTTCAGCCACTTCAGCCCACTTCGGTTTCGAAAGATCAAGACCATAAATGTTATACTTTATCTTTCCACTCCTTCTCGGTAACGAAACTACTTGATCATCACCTTCGCCTCCAGCGTGATCAGAACGCTCATGACTTTGATATTCCACTTCCGGTTCTGGTTCTGGTTCCTTCGCGTCTTTTCTCATACGCTCCAATGACTCATAAAACTCACTATCCTCCAACTTCTCACGAGCCCACTTAAACCTAAGCTCCCTCAACATATCCCCTCGAATCCCGATCTCACCCGCGAACCTCGTCATCTCTTTAACCTCTTCCGACTGTAAAAAGCTCTTCATTTTCTCCTTCTTCTTCGCCTTCTTCATATCTTCCAACACCACACCGCTAACCTCCCTCACCGTTGTCCACAAATCCTCGCTAAAATCCTCTTGAACCGACATGTCAATAAAACTCTCAAGACGATCCCCTTCCATTTCCGCCACAACCTTTCCGACGATTATCTGCAGCATAGCATCAATCTCTTTCTTATCCGCCTCTCTATACACCGCACTAAGCTTCCCCCTCATTATCCACACGAACCGCGATAAAAAGTCATTCATAACAGCCTCATCCTCCTCCTCCTCTGACTCTACAGAAACAAACTCCACACCTTTTGCACCATCATTAGACACAGTTCCCTGACTAGAGTGAATAAATCTATTCCGGTTTCTAGGGTTTGTAAACGAATCACGAGTGTAAATGTGACTACTGGTGCAAATTTTTCGGTAATACGATGTCGTTCTAACACGATTAAGCTTCGATACATGTCTGATTGTTAATCTCGATAGTAAGTGCTTAAGGTACATTGTTCTGTGCTCTTGATCTTGCTTTTATAAAACAAAAACAAAAAAATGAATTGATAAGGGGAAATGTATGTATGTATGTATGTAAGGAAGATGATTATTGCGTATGAATGTTTAGATTCTCACCTGAAGTAGAGAGGTTCGATTTCGCCAAGATCAGTGCGAGATGAAGGAAGGCTTTTGCTAGGGTTGGTGTATGTTATAGGCTTTAGACAAACCCACATATATTTTGACACTGGGCCTTTATTTTTAGTTTAGAGTATAACTTGGACGGTTGGGCCTTGAGTACGTATGACGGTCATAAGGCTATAGGGTATAGGGACTATCCCCCACCCCGTTGAGGACTGGGGACGCCGGCACATCGTCCCCCCCCCCCTCCCGGTCCCGTCCTCACCAACAACATCTGGACGTTGCCGACATTCCTAAGTTGGTGGGCCCCTTTCACTTTTTTACCGTTAATAATACAAAAAAATTAAATTCCAATTATTATTTCAAAAACCAACGGCTACTTTTTAAATAAAGGGGTAACTTTATAAAAATGTAATCAAGTTTTCTAATTGTTTCAATTAAGTCATTCAAACTTTTTTTGTCTCTATAAAATCACTGAAGTTTAGTTTGGTGTTCTAACACTATGTAATTATTAGGTTACTAGGTAACCATAGTGATGTGTCAGGTTTCAATGTTTTTTTTTTTTTCAAAAAAAGAAATCTTTAATATGATAATCGGAAAATCCGTCATTACATTTCACCACATACTACTCACCGAGATCTACCCTTTTACTTTATATTAATTTAACAACTTTTATCATAGTGTATTATGAATTCATATTAATTCGTCATATACTATTACTTCATATTAATTTCATCAGATAGCAATCTCCCATCATCTTTTAATATGATAAGAAACTCGTCGTCCTGCAAGCCATTGACATCGGACATCAAGCCTTGAGAATTTAATAGGATGACTCTCAACGACTCAATCGATTCCCACCGTACTCCGCCGCTACCATTGATGGTTCTTCCACCATCGTATCCTGGCGACTACTATAAGTCTTGCAACTGGTGTGGTTTCTCCAGCGACGTAGCTTTTGTCATCTTGACCGGAGATATTGTGGGGTTGCAGCCGTTGATGTCCTCGTGTTTTTCTTAGCGGGATATAGACGATTAAGGCGGTTGATGACTGTGACAACCCTCACTGAACCAGGTATCCGTACGACTTAATTAACTATTAATTGCTGCTTAATTACTGTGCTTGACTGAGATTACTGATAAACTGCTACTTGACTGTTGATACATGTACATATCTGCATCATACTTTGATTTCCGTCACTACATTATTTACTTACTGAACTCTAGTGATACAAACATGATGCACAAAAGCACAGTAGCATTTGAACGGATAACCTATTGAACATGCTGATATCGCCAGCATCAGGCAAACACTGCCTCTAAAGGCCTGTATGAGCCAGAAATATTATACTACACCCAGTGTGTGTGTAGGGATACAAGGGTTGTTAAACTGCGTCTCTAGGAATAAGATGTAATGATTGGATGTGCCTAAAACGTACTCTAAGCACGAAACACAGCACTTTTATCAACATACTAGCTTCTAGCAAATTAATAAAGTGCCAAAACATAAGGAAATATTCCTGACACTTTGCAGAATAAATTGTGTCGCTAAAAATATTATTTACGACGCTTAAAGGATTACTTAAGCACTTTAACGGATTACTATCCAACCGAACAACCGGACTATACCCGGAACATGAAAATATTGCCAGAAATATTATTAGTATTTTTCTGAGCCAGTTAGGGTCCCTGATTACCCTAACACTCGCAATATAACGTATCATGCAACTAACGGGGTTAATCTCTAAAGTAACCTACTTAACTAAACTAAACTCTAACTGAACAATTGAAAACCAACCGGATACCCCCCCCCCCATCCTAATCGGCCAACTATAAGGAGATATGGGAGTACAAAAGTTAGATTATTTTATTGTGTGTGTCTAATATCAAGGGGACACGAGATCCGTTGGACGATAATCCTAAAATTGTCTATAAATACAAGAGATTGCACATTAGAGATTACACCACATTTCACCAACACACTCCACCCTCTCCTCTCCCTTCTACTCTCGGCCGAACCCACCCCCACCTACACATCCATCTTTCGATCTTGATCAATACATTTCAAGCATATACAAGGCTTACGGGTTACGTATTAGGAAGCTTGAAGCAAGCGGAAGTTGAAGGACCTCGTTTCTTTGCTTTTATCCATGCCATTTTCGACTAGATTCTTCCCTAGCCCCGAGCTAGAGGTATAATGTTTAAAACTCACTCTCGATCGTATCTAAAGTGGTTAATATGATTTTTAACGGTTAAAAGTCGGAATCATGCGTTTTGAATCTATAAAGTCTACTAAAACTCGAATATTGTTGGTTAAAGGCTCATAACATGTGTAAATGTTGTAGTATTCGAATATGTTGATTATTGAGGCCCGATCTACGATGTGGTGGCTCTTATCATCGTTTAACCCGACTTTGTTAAGATCATAGATCTTGACATAAGCTTGTTTCTGTCGGTACAAGGGTTAAAAGGTGAAACTCCACCACACGAGAAACATGAACTTGTGTAAAAGTATTTTGACTTGTAAAATAGTATTTAAAACGAGCCGATCTACGTATGTACAAGTGGTATATTCGTAGAACCAAGTGTCGAGAAAATCATGTTTTATAAAAGTTGGGTGATATGTTAACAAATATGATTTTTACAAACTACAAGTGTATAAACACTTGTGAAACGAAAGATCCGACAAAGTAACAATTTTTATAAAAGTTGTCGGGAAGTTGTAAAGGATGATTTGTTCTAAAAACGGGGTTTTTACAAGACTAAACTATTTTATACATAGATCCACTAAATATAAGGTGATCTACACTATGACTTTCGGAAAAACTACAAGTTCATGTAATAATACGATTTTACATACTAGTCTACAAGTTTGATGTGTTGAAACTAGTTTGAAGTATCGGAAATTGATTGGTTGATTTAAAGAAGTGTTGGAATGATTTTGTAAAAGAAAATGATACGCTTGAAAGCGTGGCCACCTCCAGTTACAGGGGAAACTCTGGCGAAATTTTTCTAAAATCTAACACTTAGAATTATTTACAAGTGTTAGACTACTTTTGACATATTTTCAAAAATAATTCGCCATGACTTTATTTACAAATATTCGGAGGTGGGATTTTCACAAAAACTAAACGTGATAAATATTTATTCGATAAATATATTTTTCACCACACTGTTTATGATTATTTTGTGAAAATATATAAATATTATTTTTAGAGTAAAAATAATATTTACAAACTTTGACGAACCCAAAATAATGCAAACGCTTACACGACAAACATATAAGTTACAACGGTAATTACTATTACCACTCACTCGCCAAAACGTAACTTACGCTTAATACGGAAATATTCATAAACGAGTATTTTGTCAACGTATTTGTGACACCTGTGTCACCGCGACCATCAAACAAATACCAAGCCGATGAAATATTGTATTTCATACTTGGGATCTTGTATAAATATGTGTATGTTTTGCACATATCAATTATTGTTCAATTTCAAACTCTACATTGCTTTCTAGAGCATTATACGCAAACTGGTGCGTAAACGTACTCAGTTTAATGCGACAAATACTCCGGAACATCAACATATACTCAACATACCTTAAATAACCTTTACATAACTTAGAAATAAGTTTTGAAGGCTTGGGTATAGCAAAAACAAGTTAATTCGCTTACAGGGACTAAACTTGACAAACTGCGAAAGTATGCCAATTTGAACTGTAACGAACATTCCGGAACATGTTCATAAGTTAAACATACCCTAAATATCCTCTACATAGCTTAGAAATAGGCTTTGAGGTGTTTGGTATGCTAAAACAAACTTTTGGATCATTCAGGGACTAAAAGTGTCAAAAAGTGCACAAGTTTGCACTTTCGCGCATAACTTACGTTCTGAATACATCCGGACATCCAAAAATTTATGTAAGCATCCTTATATTATGCCTTAGTGTTGGGCATGAGAAAAATCCATTCGTCGCGTCATTTGGATCGTCTTTCGCGCTTATGCGCATTCCGTCGTAATTAAGCGAACATCGCAATCGTACGGCCAAACGAACCGACATCCGGAATATTTTTGAGCATATTTCATGTCCCCTACACTTTAACTTCATCTTAGAGCCTTGAAATGAGGTTAACGGGGCTTAAACGTGCCAAAAATGGGCCAAAATACGTGTTTCTGAAGTGCAGGGACCAAAATTGTAAATTCTGATCTGGGAACCTTAGGCGGGGCGCGTAAGGATTTACCAAATCCTTACGCGGGGCGCGTGAGACTGTCAGACAGAAAAATCTTTGCATTTAATGCAGTTTGGCCTTTCGTTCGATCAAGGGGCAATGCCCTTTCACCCAATCAGGAGCCAAGGGCCAAGTTCTGACTTACCACAAGAATTTGACAAGTGTACGCTCGAGATCGCGGCACGATATTCGATAAACGATCCTAACGGTTCCACTTTTCCTATAAATACCCCCCCCCCCTTTGTTCCAAAAACCCACAAAATCTGATCTTAAGGCTCTAAGTTGGAACCATTGTTCCATACCTGAGCTATTTGATCTAGATTAGCACTCGGGGACCTTCCGTAAGTCTTCTTTCGCTCTTTTATCGCTTTTCGAGTCCGAAAGTCAACATTTTGTTGACTTTCTGCATTGACCAGCTTATGGTCGATGCGAAGTTCATGGAACTTCATAACGTGAGCGTGATCACGATGGTTATAGTCCGTAGTGACTATACCTACTAATCACCACGTTAACTAGGCTCAGTGACGGGTCGTAGTTTCGGCCAAAATGTGCATTCTTGCATATTTTGTAACCAAACTACTCGTGAGCATCAAAGCCGTTTGTTTTGATGTCAAACCTGTTTTCTAAACTTAGTTAAGCATGTTCTAACATGCTTAGCTCGTCACTTTTAGTTTAGTGCTTATACAGGGTCGTAAGGTAAGCGATCTAAACCATCGCTTATACTTTCGAACCCGACCCATTTGGTCGATCTTTAGGATCCGACCAAACACATTAGGTGACCATAGCTATAACCTTCCGAGGTTATACCTTGTGGTCACGATGTTAGGCGTTCCAGACGCGTTCTACGCGAACGACGCGTTAGGGTAGCCTAAGCTACCTAAACGGGTCATGATGGGGCGTAAGCACTTAGGTTAGGTTTCATTTTAGTATGTAGGCTTTGTTAAACCATATTACACGAGTCTCCATACTCGTTTGGTTTACGAACCCGCATACTATCCGACCCTCCGATTTTGGTCCGGTATATTAACATAGCTACCTATTAGGTGCCGTTTGATATTCCGTGATCTAGCATTTGTTTGGTTATTATACAAGAACTCAAAGCAATCTCAGGTGAGTACATTGAACCCCTCTTTTACTGTTTTCCAAACTGTTTTGGGGTGAAACACATGCGCCTACTTGCTACTTTCATGCTTTCCGGTTTTTACATCATATACTGCTATGTTCGATAGTACATATATAGTACATGATTTCATTGTGTTTATGCTATGTATGCCCATTGTGTGCATACGTAGTACATTGTTTCACATTGCATATCTGTTGCATATGCTCATCCAGCATATGAACACATTATTCTACATTTTGAACCGTTGTACTCTACAATACATTTCATGCTACGTACGCCCATTGTGTGCATACGTAGTACATTGTTTCACATTGCATATCTGTTGCATATGCTCATCCAGCATATGAACACATTATTCTACATTTTGAACCGTTGTACTCTACAATACATTTCATGCTACGTACGCCCATTGTGTGCATACGTAGTACATTGTTTCACATTGCATTTCTGTTGCATATGCTCATCCAGCATATGAACACATTACCCTACATTTTGAACCGTTGTAACCATTTGACTATGTGAACCGTCTTACCCCTTTTGATTTCATGAACCGTCTGTAACCATTGAACCGTGTAAACCAGTTGTATCCGTTGACATGAATTACATTTGACAATAGACATTTAACTATACATGAACATTTCTACCGTTGTTAAACATTTCATTCTGATGGTTTGGTTTGAGTAAGTGATTAAGTAACGAGGCGTGTGTAATATGATACAAGCATGGTGGATACGCCGCTGGTACTTCCTATATATAAGTGGTTGTATGGTATTAACATATCGTAGCGTTATTTGAATCATTTCAATTTGAGACATATGACATTTTATACAAATAACACACTTTTCACGAGACATTGCTTTACAAACGACTTATCTTATACAAATGCATTTTTCATGGTTATCCGTTTAACCATACAGTGTCTTCTTATTTATACATATCATTTGATCTTACCGTTTTTCAAATGATTTACAAGACAAAGCAAAATACGAGGTTCATGACTAAACATTTTCTCAAACATAAGTCATGAATTCCGTTTTCACAAAACCAATGTATCTCACAGGCATTTTTATGCTGACGTACCTATTTTCAAATGTGTTTTCAGGAGATGATGCATAGGACTTATCAAGACATACTTAGGCGGACCTGTGCCTTAGTGACTTAAAACGAGACAAGAACTAGTCAATTTATGTTGTGTACGCTTTGATTCTTGTTTAGACAATGTAAACTTTCATGTTTGATTTATAAAACGAAACTTCATTTGCCATGGATTTGAAACAATTGATTCTGTTACAACACTCCCCGACGTTTCCGCGAAAAGATGGTATCAGAGCCAATGGTTATAGGGAATTAGGTTATTAGTAATGCTTTGACCTAGTCTATAACCTTCCTAGGAACCTAACGTGAGTTTACTTGCGTTTAGTCATAAAACAATACCGTCACCTATCCTTAGGCGACGACCACAACAAGAACATAAATTTCAAAACCGCCTTGAAAGCTAATCATCTGTTCTAGGATGATTGATTACTAGGTTTTGAACCCTCTATTGTAAGGTTTTGAACCCTTTGTTATAAGGTTTTGAACCCCTTTGAATTTTCAAAACTCCCGTCAAAGTTTTGGGTCCTAAATAGTGTGAACACGTGCGAAGTGGAAGGGTGAATGCCTGTACCCTGGGTTTTCTGTCTAAGGTTAGAGTGTTCGTACAAATCCACATAATCGGACCAGTCACTCTTACCTGGGAACTCTTGGGGTGAGTGTCCACTTATAGGCGAGCATGTCTTCGCGATACACTATGAGGATCTATTTGCTTTGATTCAGCCTTGGTGTTGTTTGTTTGCTTCATGATTCAAACAAGTGACCATCAACCGTGATTATGGTCAGTGATTGTAACATCCTATTCTTACCCAATACCATTTTATTTGTTTCCTTTCATGTTTTTCCCCTTTTAGAATGCCTCCTCGACGCGAACACCAGATAGCAACTGCCGAGCTGGCAGAAATTATTGCGCAGCAGATGGCTGCTCAATTCCCAAATCTCTTTGCTCAATGGAACCAAGCCAACAACAACAACAACAATGGTACATGCAATTTCAAGAACTTTAACTCGGCTAAACCACTTAAGTTTAGTGGTTCTGAGGGAGCAACTGGGCTTCTCCAATGGTTCGAGAGCATCGAGAATACCTTTCGCCACGTGCAGTGTCCGGAAAATCGCAAGGTCGAGTTTTCTTCGAGTGTGTTTCAGAAGAGGGCTCTTACATGGTGGAACGGGGTAATGAGAGACCGTGGTGCAGATGTTGCCCTAGCACAAACATGGGCTGAACTGAGAGCACTTATGATGAGAGAGTTTTGTCCTCGTCATGAACAACGAGCGTTGGAGAAGGAGTTTGATGATTTGAAACAAGATAGTGGCGAACACAGGGCATATACTGATAGGTTTGAGGAGTTGAGTCTACTTTGCCCGACTATGGTCGCCCCACTCGACAAGGCTATCGAAAGGTACATCGACGGCCTGCCTGACTCGGTACAAGACATTGTCACTGGTAGCAACCCTACCACACTCCGTCAGGCCATTGAGCTATCTGCAACCTTGACTGAATCGCAGATCAGAAAGCATAAACTTTTTCGAAAGGGTGATAAGAAGCCAATCGAGGAATCAAAGACCATGGATGAACAGACTGAATCTCCTAAGAAGTCAAAGAAGCGAAAGGCTTCTCAGAACTTCGCCGTGGTCGCTCACAATGGTCAAGCCGTCCTCAACCAACCAGCTCAACCCCCTGCTAGAAAACCATACAATGGAACTGCACCTTTGTGCAACCAATGTAGCCTCCATCATCACGCCAATGTACAATGCCGCAAATGCCAAACTTGTGGACTTATAGGCCACACAGCAAGAGTCTGCCCAGCTGCAGCTGCGCCAAACCAAGCTGGCAACAATCCTGCTCAAGGTCGTTTTCTACCAGGCTCTTGTTTCAACTGTGGCGAGATGGGTCATTTCCGAAGAAATTGCCCAAAGCTTGCTAATGCAAATCCAGCACAGGGATAAGCATCTGACTGACAAGAAGACAACATCGTTTAGAAATAATCACGTCTTATGTATTATTTTCTTTTGTTGTCAAGGTCCAAGAAACCGTTGTTATCGTTGTTTATAAATAAATTTTTATTTACATTGCAATGTATTGCTGTGGTTGCATGTATAAACGACATATCCCTTACAATACCTACAATCAAGAAACCGTATTCCTTGAAGAGCAAACTACCCCCAAAATTCTCCCATTCTATAATCGCTTGCGTCTTCCACAAAATTCCTAAGTACCCGTTTATTCTAAAGAAAAGAAGTACAAGGCGCAGGTTACAACACAAGACGAATACCCAAAGTACCACTATAAATCCTTAATAGGGTACCTAAGGATTTCCCGTAAGTCTTTAATTGTTGTATACCTTCATTCGAATGTGGTGATTCCTTGTAATCAAAAATCGAATTTTGGGAGATCTTTCTATCTTCTCAGATAGATTCCAGTGAACATTGAGACCCGTCGATTGGTTTCCATATCCGTATTCAATCGATAACAAGTTAATAACAAATTATGATCAAATTAAACAATTATGTGACTATGTGCTTATGTGTTTCCTTATGTATTGTTGTGTGATCCAAATTATGTTATCCAAATCTTCGTAGAATCTTACATATCCGTGTACAAGAGATTCATAGTTGGATGCCCAAAGGTATTAAGTAAAATCCTCAATGGACTTCTATGTTATAGTTAAGTCCCTCGGATTATAAAGTACTACTTCATAATTAGACCCCTTGAGTGGTCTAGCTAAACAGATTCATCCAAAAATCTGGTTAGGGATATCATGTGATGATATAGCTGAAAGGACTCCTTGGTGGCCTAACCAAGAGGATCCCCTGTCGATCTAATTAAAAGGAACCGATGGAAGTCTAGTCACCCTCGTCACAAGTTTGATATCCTTCCCCAAAACATTACAAAACAAACTGTGCGGACTGTGCAAGGGATTACGTAATTATGGATGCATACATAATTATGGAATTTAGTGCACAGAAATCACAGCAAGTTCTGTCATGTGTCTAGAGTTAACCCTATTCATTTCCAATTCTGATGAAGCATCCGTTGAGGAAAAATGAACTAGCTAGTCATTTTTCACTCCTGAAGAATATCCGTTTATCCTTCATTTCCAAATCTGAAGAATACCCGTCGAGGAAAATGACTCCGTTTGTTCATTTTCGTTCTGAAGATTTATCCGTTGAGGAAATGAATATCCGTTTATCCTTCATTTCCAAATCTGAAGATGACCCCGTTTGTTCATTTTCGTTTCTGAAGATTATCCGTTGAGGAAATGAATATCCGTTGTGTAATCCTTCATTTCCAACTCTGAGGAAGCAACCGTTGAAGATGACTCCGTTAGCTCATTTTCGTTTCTGAAGATTTATCCGTTGAGGAAATGAATATCCGTTGTGTAATCCTTCATTTCCAACTCTGAGGAAGCAACCGTTGAAGATGACTCCGTTAGTTCATTTTCGTTTCTGAAGATTATCCGTTGAGGAAATGAATATCCGTTGTGTAATACTTCATTTCCAACTCTGAGGAAGCAACCGTTGAAGATGACCCCGTTTGTTCATTTTCGTTTCTGAAGATTATCCGTTGAGGAAATGAATATCCGTTGTGTAATCCTTCATTTCCAACTCTGAGGAAGCAACCGTCGAAGATGACTCCGTTAGTTCATTTTCGTTTCTGAAGATTATCCGTTGAGGAAATGAATATCCATTGTGTAATACTTCATTTCCAACTCTGAGGAAGCAACCGTTGAAGATGACCCCGTTTGTTCATTTTCGTTTCTGAAGATTATCCGTTGAGGAAATGAATATCCGTTGTGTAATCCTTCATTTCCAATTCTGATGAAGCAACCATTGAAAATGACCCGTCTGTTCATTTTCGTTTCGGAAGAATGACCGTTAAGGAAATGACAAGATATTGCCTTACATATCATTGGTGGTTATTTGGCAAATTCATAAATAGACTCCTACGAATAAATTTCGGGACGAAATTTCCTAAAGTAGGGGAGACTGTGACACCTGTGTCACCGCGACCATCAAACAAATACCAAGCCGATGAAATATTGTATTTCATACTTGGGATCTTGTATAAATATGTGTATGTTTTGCACATATCAATTATTGTTCAATTTCAAACTCTACATTGCTTTCTAGAGCATTATACGCAAACTGGTGCGTAAACGTACTCAGTTTAATGCGACAAATACTCCGGAACATCAACATATACTCAACATACCTTAAATAACCTTTACATAACTTAGAAATAAGTTTTGAAGGCTTGGGTATAGCAAAAACAAGTTAATTCGCTTACAGGGACTAAACTTGACAAACTGCGAAAGTATGCCAATTTGAACTGTAACGAACATTCCGGAACATGTTCATAAGTTAAACATACCCTAAATATCCTCTACATAGCTTAGAAATAGGCTTTGAGGTGTTTGGTATGCTAAAACAAACTTTTGGATCATTCAGGGACTAAAAGTGTCAAAAAGTGCACAAGTTTGCACTTTCGCGCATAACTTACGTTCTGAATACATCCGGACATCCAAAAATTTATGTAAGCATCCTTATATTATGCCTTAGTGTTGGGCATGAGAAAAATCCATTCGTCGCGTCATTTGGATCGTCTTTCGCGCTTATGCGCATTCCGTCGTAATTAAGCGAACATCGCAATCGTACGGCCAAACGAACCGACATCCGGAATATTTTTGAGCATATTTCATGTCCCCTACACTTTAACTTCATCTTAGAGCCTTGAAATGAGGTTAACGGGGCTTAAACGTGCCAAAAATGGGCCAAAATACGTGTTTCTGAAGTGCAGGGACCAAAATTGTAAATTCTGATCTGGGAACCTTAGGCGGGGCGCGTAAGGATTTACCAAATCCTTACGCGGGGCGCGTGAGACTGTCAGACAGAAAAATCTTTGCATTTAATGCAGTTTGGCCATTCGTTCGATCAAGGGGCAATGCCCTTTCACCCAATCAGGAGCCAAGGGCCAAGTTCTGACTTACCACAAGAATTTGACAAGTGTACGCTCGAGATCGCGGCACGATATTCGATAAACGATCCTAACGGTTCCACTTTTCCTATAAATACCCCCCCCCTTTGTTCCAAAAACCCACAAAATCTGATCTTAAGGCTCTAAGTTGGAACCATTGTTCCATACCTGAGCTATTTGATCTAGATTAGCACTCGGGGACCTTCCGTAAGTCTTCTTTCGCTCTTTTATCGCTTTTCGAGTCCGAAAGTCAACATTTTGTTGACTTTCTGCATTGACCAGCTTATGGTCGATGCGAAGTTCATGGAACTTCATAACGTGAGCGTGATCACGATGGTTATAGTCCGTAGTGACTATACCTACTAATCACCACGTTAACTAGGCTCAGTGACGGGTCGTAGTTTCGGCCAAAATGTGCATTCTTGCATATTTTGTAACCAAACTACTCGTGAGCATCAAAGCCGTTTGTTTTGATGTCAAACCTGTTTTCTAAACTTAGTTAAGCATGTTCTAACATGCTTAGCTCGTCACTTTTAGTTTAGTGCTTATACAGGGTCGTAAGGTAAGCGATCTAAACCATCGCTTATACTTTCGAACCCGACCCATTTGGTCGATCTTTAGGATCCGACCAAACACATTAGGTGACCATAGCTATAACCTTCCGAGGTTATACCTTGTGGTCACGATGTTAGGCGTTCCAGACGCGTTCTACGCGAACGACGCGTTAGGGTAGCCTAAGCTACCTAAACGGGTCATGATGGGGCGTAAGCACTTAGGTTAGGTTTCATTTTAGTATGTAGGCTTTGTTAAACCATATTACACGAGTCTCCATACTCGTTTGGTTTACGAACCCGCATACTATCCGACCCTCCGATTTTGGTCCGGTATATTAACATAGCTACCTATTAGGTGCCGTTTGATATTCCGTGATCTAGCATTTGTTTGGTTATTATACAAGAACTCAAAGCAATCTCAGGTGAGTACATTGAACCCCTCTTTTACTGTTTTCCAAACTGTTTTGGGGTGAAACACATGCGCCTACTTGCTACTTTCATGCTTTCCGGTTTTTACATCATATACTGCTATGTTCGATAGTACATATATAGTACATGATTTCATTGTGTTTATGCTATGTATGCCCATTGTGTGCATACGTAGTACATTGTTTCACATTGCATATCTGTTGCATATGCTCATCCAGCATATGAACACATTATTCTACATTTTGAACCGTTGTACTCTACAATACATTTCATGCTACGTACGCCCATTGTGTGCATACGTAGTACATTGTTTCACATTGCATATCTGTTGCATATGCTCATCCAGCATATGAACACATTATTCTACATTTTGAACCGTTGTACTCTACAATACATTTCATGCTACGTACGCCCATTGTGTGCATACGTAGTACATTGTTTCACATTGCATTTCTGTTGCATATGCTCATCCAGCATATGAACACATTACCCTACATTTTGAACCGTTGTAACCATTTGACTATGTGAACCGTCTTACCCCTTTTGATTTCATGAACCGTCTGTAACCATTGAACCGTGTAAACCAGTTGTATCCGTTGACATGAATTACATTTGACAATAGACATTTAACTATACATGAACATTTCTACCGTTGTTAAACATTTCATTCTGATGGTTTGGTTTGAGTAAGTGATTAAGTAACGAGGCGTGTGTAATATGATACAAGCATGGTGGATACGCCGCTGGTACTTCCTATATATAAGTGGTTGTATGGTATTAACATATCGTAGCGTTATTTGAATCATTTCAATTTGAGACATATGACATTTTATACAAATAACACACTTTTCACGAGACATTGCTTTACAAACGACTTATCTTATACAAATGCATTTTTCATGGTTATCCGTTTAACCATACAGTGTCTTCTTATTTATACATATCATTTGATCTTACCGTTTTTCAAATGATTTACAAGACAAAGCAAAATACGAGGTTCATGACTAAACATTTTCTCAAACATAAGTCATGAATTCCGTTTTCACAAAACCAATGTATCTCACAGGCATTTTTATGCTGACGTACCTATTTTCAAATGTGTTTTCAGGAGATGATGCATAGGACTTATCAAGACATACTTAGGCGGACCTGTGCCTTAGTGACTTAAAACGAGACAAGAACTAGTCAATTTATGTTGTGTACGCTTTGATTCTTGTTTAGACAATGTAAACTTTCATGTTTGATTTATAAAACGAAACTTCATTTGCCATGGATTTGAAACAATTGATTCTGTTACAACACTCCCCGACGTTTCCGCCACGTTTTGTATGTTCTACGTGGTCGGGGTGTGACAGTATTATTTTGGAAAATATTATGTGTAGAGAAAATATAATATTTTTGAGAAAAATGTTTATATTTTGGAATGAGAAGTGAAAATATATTAAGTGGGACTTAATGAGATGATACAAATACACATGTATTAAATCCCCCACCCTTGGGAAGGAAATTAAATTACCAAGTATATACAAGGAACGGTTGTCTAACTGTTTCTCCAAAAATGTAAACTATAAAGCTAAGGCACGGCCACCCGTCTAATAGAATTAGCACATGTAGGTCGTTGCACAGCTATCGGATATTTGGAGTACTTGGTATAGCGACGCACTGACTGTGAGTTCATGTCCCCCTTTTCTCTTAACTCTTTTCAGTTTTATAAACTGCGGGGGTGAAATACATGTTACTATGATTATGAAATACTTGATACATGGTATGGTTAGCGTAAGGAGGGTTATTACTTAGATCATGTGAGTGGGTAGGCGGGAACTGGAGGCCATTAATCCTCACTGTAGGACCGAGGGACGTAAGCGGTAGATCTATCTGGGTGTAGCGAGCCCAACTCCAGGTCCAGCATAACGGACCTTGGGGTGACTTTGTGCCCGACGCGAAATCCGCTAGGTTTGAGTCTTCCTACTTGCACCTCACACATATCAATGGCCTTGCAAACCATTGGTGATCTCTTTTTCCTTATTTGCTACATACCAGGATTTTTGATAAATACAAAGGTTTATTTACTCACTTTCGCATGAACTCGCTCAACATTATTGTTGATTTTTCAACTTACATGTATTTCAGGGAATTAAAGATCTGGCACGGTATGGCATGTTTTCCGCTGCATAAGTCACCAGGGTCATCCAGGGTTCGGGGAATGTGACTCTTTCCTGGACAAGTCACAGTCCTTGAATCATGTTTATGTTGTGTTTGGGTTTGTAATGTTTAGACAAGTTGATGGTTGTTGGGTGTTAACCCGTTAAGACAATGTTTTGATTTTATTTTAATGGATGATCTTGCATATTTTTTTTAATTCATATAGCTTTGTTATGATTAAGCTATGGTATTAAGAAGTCACACCAAATTAACCACGCTTCCGCAAAGCCAGGGTGTGACAGCTTGGTATCAGAGCTCTGATCATAGCGAACTAGGATTCCTTCTTGAGTCTAGACTATGATCACTAGGGCTCTCACGAAAACATTTTTACTGCATACCACTTAAGTCCAGATCCAAAACGTTTTTATAAACAAATGTTGAGCATATTTTATTTATTATTTTTAGGCTCAGTCTGGGAGGCTGAGGCTCGGTCTGAGAGACTGAGACTCGGTCTGAGAGACTGAGGCTTGGTCTGGGAGGCCGAGGCTCGATCTAATGGATCGAGGTAGTTGTCTAGTGGGACTAGGGAGTCAGTCTGGGAGGCTGGGAAAATTGACTAGTGGGACTAGGGAGTCAGTCTGGGAGGCTGGGAGAATTTGCTAGTGGGACTAGGGAGTCAGTCTGGGAGGCTGGGAGAATTTGCTAGTGGGACTAGGGAGTCAGTCTGGGAGGCTGGGAAGAATTGGCTAGTGGGACTAGGAAGGACAGTCTGGGAGGCTGGGAGGCTAGTGGGACTAGGAGAATTATTTGATTGTTTATTGTTGACTTACATGTTTACATGAATATATGATTGATTATTATACGTATATGTGTTTGTGTTACAAACGTCATGCTTTCACCATGTACTAGAAGGATGGACACTACGAATCCCATGGCCATAGTATCAGACGACATAGTTTCATCGGAGCGCGAGGTGTACGTTTCCGATACTACCGGCACAGACGATGACGACTTTCAGCCCCTTTTGCGCTGCCTGATGTCGTAGCAGAGCCTACTGATGGCCATCTTGTTGGGAATTTGCCACTCGCGGTGATCCCTGTTCCTGTACCCCTTGCCGCTTATCCCATTGTTGATATGCCCCCCCCCCCCCCCCCCCCCCGACGTGGCCTCTGACGATGATAACGATCTACTAGAAGAGGACCCATTTGAGGGCAAGGCCCTATTGTTGCTGGTATTAACCTACTGCTTGCGGACGCTCCTGCATGGGGAAACTCATGTCCATTCCCTTGTCCCAGACTCATTTGAGTTCCTGACATCCGCATTTCCGCATTTCCGCATTTTCGCATATACAGGGAGTGCAGCACCATTCACACGACACCGACCCTGATACGGCATCATCAGCTGCACCGGTTCCCGCACACAGCTTTGAGTTTGATCACAGTACTGAGGATGATCTTGTTCTTCCACCCGGTTTTGATCCAGGCCCTGACCTTGAGTTCATACATTTAAACCAGCCCTTGGAGGATCCTGTAACCCTCCATGATGGTTGATCCAGCTAATTTTGAGATGGAGTTTGTTGATCCGGAGCCAGCCGTGGCCCCTGAGCCAGGCGTTGCTCCTAACACCGCATTGGAGCATGACCCTGTTCCTGCCGATGCACCTGCTGTTGCACCTTGATTTATCATCTGCTTGGACGAGAGAAAATTTGGGTAACTGTGCAAGACAATTTATTATTACGGGGGCCCACGTAATAACGACTTGTAGTGCACAGAAATCCTGGTGGACTCTGCGGGCCAAGCTAATGAAAACCAATGTGGCAGGAAATAACTCGAACACGAATAACCAAGGCGATGAAGCCTCGAGTTCATTCTATTTCAAGCAACAAGCCAAATTGGCAAGCCTATGTGAAGGCTCAGAAAATTTATTTCCCCACCCATACATTAAGTATATTTACGTGTAAAATTGGGTAAGTACATGATGGCTTATGGTGCTATGCATCTCATAGACAATTGGGAAGTTGTCTAACCCACTTCATGCCATTTCGGCAGAAGAGAATGCCACCCAGGCGTGACACAAACACCAGTATGTTGCCAAGGATAGAAGCCGAGTTGCAAAAACGCAACTCACAGGCAATTGCACGACATGAAGCTCTCCGCTTTTAGCACAGCAATGGCACTACTGAAAATAATCCCCAGCTGACCGCACCTATAAGCAGTTCCGAAACTGCAAACCTTTGAACTTCGACGAAATAGAAAGCGCCATTGCATTTGTTCGTTGGTCCGAAGAGATTGACTCCATTCTAAGAAAGACTAACTGTTCGCCCCAAACAGAGTGATACCTTTACCTTGGGGTCATTTCTAGACGGCACACTCTCATGGTGGGACCATCAGGATCAGGCCCTTAGCACGAATGCTACTTATGCACTGAGCTGGGACGAGCTCAAGGAAATGATTGAGGAGGAATGTTGTTCTAGGACTGGAATTCAGAAGCTTAAGGTGGAGTTCTGGAAATTTGAAAATGGACAGACCAGAGATTCCTTAACATGTCCAGCAATCGCACGACTTGCCTAGGGTCGTCCCCTACTAAGTCATTATTGTTGTATGACACAGTTATGTACGTGTAAGCTTTACATCGTGGTCTCGATTTGTGGCAATGCAATCGCAGTGATCTATTGTATATGCTTTATGACATGAGATGTTATGTGGCTGATTTATTGATAGCATGAGATGTTATGTGCTGATATTGTTGAATATATACGTACATTTTACCTGCTACGACCTAACCTACGTAAAACATCTTTTAGAAGATGCCACCGAGACGCGAAATGCGCATGCCCACCTCAGAGGCGGAACTTCAAGAGATAATTGCTGCAGTTATAGCACAATACGAGGCCCTACGTTCTGAACCTAGCAAAGGTACCTCAGAAAATAACGGTTGTCCCTACTGGCACTTTCTCAACTACAAGCCTCCGAAGTTCGACGGCACTGGAGGTGCCATAGCTTTTGTGAAATGGATTGAAAGTATGGATTCCATCTTTCGAATGAGTGGTTGTACGCCAGAACAACAAGTCCTATACGTTTCTGAGTTGTTTCAAGATGGAGCCGACTATGGTGGAACCTTCAGGTTCAAATAAAGGGCGAAACCGCAGCATATGCACTATCATGGGATGAACTGAAGGGAATGATGCATAAGAAGTATTGCTCCCAAGCGGAAACCCAGAAGTTGGAAGGGGAATTCCAGAGCCTGATGATGGAAGGTCCAAAAATGTTGGGATACATGCAAAGACTTCATGACTTGGCACGAGTTGTTCCCCACTTAGCGGAACCAGAAATGAGGAAATTGGGACAGTTCATTTGGGAACTGGCACCACAAGTCTTGAGCTTGATGGCAGCATCTACGCCACCAACAACTATTGCTGCAAGCAAGATGGGTTTGGCACGCGTTACAGAAGCAATTAGACTAGAAAAACTTGCAAACCCCGACAAGAAGAAGGAAACTCCAGGGGAGACGTCCGAGAAGAACAAAAGAAAGCTCAATGAATGTCAAGGAGGTAATCGGACAAATAACAAGAACAAGGCCAAAAAGGAAAGGGGGTACAAGGGTAAACTACCGAAGTGCGAAGAATGCCCGCGCCATCATATCGGGGCATGCAAAAGTGGAAAGTGTGATAACTGTGGCAGAGTGGGACACTACAAGGAGGAGTGTTACCGCCGGAAGAAACGTGGAAATCAAGGTCAAGATGGTAGTGGAAAACACGAAGTAAACAACGACCACAGTAACTATCAGGACGGAAGTAGAAATATGGGGCACCTTGGGAAGGATTGCCCAAGAGAGGTTAACCAAGACCATGAAGGAGCTTCCAACATAGAAGCAAGGGAAGCGCGCCAGGATCCCAATGTTGTCACTGGTACGTTCCTTGTAAACCAACGTTATGCATCCGTTTTATTTGATACTGGCGCCGATTATAGCTTCGTATCATTAGAATTTAAGAATATGCTTGGTTTAGCCGCTAGTAAATTAGATGTCCCGTACGCGATTGAATTAGCGAATGGGAAGTTAGTAGAAGCTAACGAGGTGATTCGAGGTTGCGTAATCAAGTTGGGAGAGCGTGAGTTTGCTCTCGATCTACTACCAGTCCAGTTGGGAAGCTTCGACGTGGTAGTAGGGATGGATTGGTTATCGAGCAACAAGGCAGAGATAGTTTGTCATGAAAAGGGTCGTTCGTATCCCGACCGAAGATGGCGAAACAATTGTGGTTCACGGAGAGAAGCGTGATACGCCGTTAAGAATTATCAGCTGCTTGAAGGCGCGAAAATGTTTGCAGAAGGGATGTGCTGCCTTTCTGGCACACATTGTGGATAAGAAAGCTGAAGAACCAAAGATCGAAGACATCCCTGTCGTGAGGGAATATCCAGAAGTCTTCCCAGAAGACCTGCCTGGATTGCCGCCTCAAAGACAAGTGGAGTTCCACATTGACTTAGTTCCAGGCGCCGCGCCTGTGGCTAAGGCACCATACAGACTTGCTCCGTCTGAGATGCAGGAACTGTCGACACAACTTCAAGAGTTGTTAGACAAGGGATTTATCCGACCAAGCTTCTCGCCTTGGGGAGCTCCAGTTTTGTTTGCCAAGAAGAAGGACGGTAGTTTCCGTATGTGCTTTGACTACAGAGAGTTGAACAGGCTGACGATCAAGAATGGGTATCCCCTGCCAAGAATCGATGATCTATTTGACCAACTTCAAGGGTCAAGCTTTTATTCAAAGATCGATCTTCGATCTGGATACCATCAGCTACGGATACAGGAGGAGAGTATCCCAAAGACAGCCTTCAGAACTCGATATGGACACTACGAGTTTCTCGTTATGCCGTTTGGTCTGACAAACACACCTGCAGTGTTCATGGATCTGATGAATCGAGTTGTAAGCCGTACTTGGATAAGTTCGTGATCGTATACATCGATGATATTTTGATTTATTCAAAGACGAAGGCTGAGCACGAGCAGCATCTTAGAGCTATTCTGGAGCTGCTGAAGAAAGAACAGTTGTACGCCAAGTTCTCTAAGTGTGAGTTTTGGCTACGAGAAGTGCAATTCCTTGGGCACGTGGTAAACGGAGATGAAATCCACGTGGATCCCACCAAGATCAAGGCGATCAAGGATTGGGAAACGCCAAAAACGCCAACCGAGATTTGGCAATTCTTGGGTGTGGCTGGCTATTATCGAAGGTTCATCTAGAACTTTTCAAAGATCGCTCAACCATTAACGCTCCTCACGCAGAAGGAAAGGAAGTTTGATTGGGGAATCAAACAGGATGAAGCATTTCAGATATTGAAGGATAAGCTTTGCAACGCGCCAATCTTAGCTCTACCGGAAGGTACAAACGATTTTGTGGTATACTGCGACGCATCGCGTCAAGGATTGGGTTGTGTGTTGATGCAACGCCAAAAGGTTATTGCCTACGCTTCACGCCAACTGAAAGTGCACGAAATGTACGATCTTCACAGACCACAAGAGCCTCCAGCATATATTTAACCAGAAGGAGTTGAATATGAGGCAAAGACGATGGGTCGAGCTGCTGAACGACTACGACTGCGAGATAAAGCATCACCCAGGGAAGGCGAATGTGGTCGCCGATGCCCTAAGTCGTAAGGAAAGAATCAAGCCCATAAGGGTTAGAGCTTTGGAGATGATCATTCAAACCGATCTTTCCTCGCGCGTTCGTGCAGCGCAACAAGAAGCTCTCAAAGAAAGAAACCTTGCAGAAGAATATCTCCGTGGGATGGAGAAGTTGTTGGTGCCAAACAAGGAAGGAACATTGTGTTTTGAGAAAAGAATTTGGGTTCCTTTGTTTGGTGGTTTAAGGAAGGTTATTTTTGATGAAGCTCACAAGTCACGGTACTCTATCCACCCTGGAGCGGATAAGATGTACCAGGATCTCAAAGATTACTATTGGTGGCCTAGGATGAAAGGCGATGTTGCTGTCTATGTGAGCAAATGCTTAACATGCGCCAAGGTTAAGGCGGAATACCAGAAGCCTTCGGGACTTCTGCAGCAACCCGAGATTCCCAAGTAGAAGTGGGAACAAATCTCCATGGATTCTGTTACAAAGTTGCCAAGAACGCCAAGAGGCCATGACACTATCTGGGTGATAGTGGATCGATTGACGAAGTCAGCACACTTCTTGCCTATCCGCGAGAAGGATCATACAAGCAAATTGGCTGAAATCTACATGAGAGAGATTGTTACACGCCATGGAGTACCTCTCTCGATTATCTCCGATAGAGATGGAAGGTTCGTATCGAGGATATGGCAATCCTTCCAGGAAGCTTTTGGCTCAAAGTTGAATCTGAGCACTGCTTTTCACCCGCAGACCAACGGTCAAAGCGAGCAGATGATTCAGACGTTAGAAGACATGCTGAGAGCATGCGTGATGGATTTGGGCGGTAGCTGGGATAAGCATTTACCCCTGGTTGAGTTTTCATACAACAACAGCTACCACACCAGTATTGGTGACGCGCCATTTGAAGCTTTATATGGGCGCAAGTGCAGATCGCCGCTTTGTTGGGCTGACGCAGGTGATAGACAATTGGTCGGTCCTGAAATGGTACAGGAAACCACAGATAAGATCGCGCAAATCCGAGACCGTATTAGCGCGGCTCGTGACAGGCAGAAAGCCTACGCGGATCGAAGCAGGAAACCTCTAGAGTTTGAGGTTGGTGAGATGGTTTTGTTGAAGGTATCACCCTGGAAGGGTGTGGCACGATTTGGGAAACGTGGAAAGTTGAACCCGAGGTATATTGGACCATTCAAGATCTTGGAGAGAATCGGGTTAGTAGCTTACAAGTTGGACCTACCTGCCGAACTGAATGGTGTTCACGATACATTTCATGTATCCAATCTAAAGAGAAGTCCAACTCAAGATAATGTTGCCATTCCTACCGACGAAATTCATGTTGATGACACGCTCCACTTCGTTGAAGAACCTGTCGAGGTCACGGATTGGAAAGTAAACAAGACCCGCCGGAGCAGTGTCAAGCTCGTCAAAGTTCGTTGGAATGCTAGACATGGTCCTGAATTTACCTGGGAGCGTGAGGACCGAATGAAAGAGAAATACCCCCACTTATTTCCTGAGAACCCTGCTTCTACAAGCAGAACTTAAAATTTCGGGACGAAATTTTTCTAACAGGGGGAGAATGTGACAACCCTCACTAAACCAGGTATCCGTACGACTTAATTAACTATTAATTGCTGCTTAATTACTGTGCTTGACTGAGATTACTGATAAACTGCTACTTGACTGTTGATACATGTACATATCTGCATCATACTTTGATTTCCGTCACTACATTATTTACTTACTGAACTCTAGTGACACAAACATGATGCACAAAAGCACAGTAGCATTTGAACGGATAACCTATTGAACATGCTGATATAGCCAGCATCAGGCAAACACTGCCTCTAAAGGCCTGTATGAGCCAGAAATATTATACTACACCCAGTGTGTGTGTAGGGATACAAGGGTTGTTAAACTGCGTCTCTAGGAATAAGATGTAATGATTGGATGTGCCTAAAACGTACTCTAAGCACGAAACACAGCACTTTTATCAACATACTAGCTTCTAGCAAATTAATAAAGTGCCAAAACATAAGGAAATATTCCTGACACTTTGCAGAATAAATTGTGTCGCTAAAAATATTATTTACGACACTTAAAGGATTACTTAAGCACTTTAACGGATTACTATCCAACCGAACAACCGGACTATACCCGGAACATGAAAATATTGCCAGAAATATTATTAGTATTTTTCTGAGCCAGTTAGGGTCCCTGATTACCCTAACACTCGCAATATAACGTATCATGCAACTAACGGGGTTAATCTCTAAAGTAACCTACTTAACTAAACTAAACTCTAACTGAACAATTGAAAACCAACCGGATACCCCCCCCATCCTAATCGGCCAACTATAAGGATATATGGGAGTACAAAAGTTAGATTATTTTATTGTGTGTGTCTAATATCAAGGGGACACGAGATCCGTTGGACGATAATCCTAAAATTGTCTATAAATACAAGAGATTGCACATTAGAGATTACACCACATTTCACCAACACACTCCACCCTCTCCTCTCCCTTCTACTCTCGGCCGAACCCACCCCCACCTACACATCCATCTTTCGATCTTGATCAATACATTTCAAGCATATACAAGGCTTACGGGTTACGTATTAGGAAGCTTGAAGCAAGCGGAAGTTGAAGGACCTCGTTTCTTTGCTTTTATCCACGCCATTTTCGACTAGATTCTTCCCTAGCCCCGAGCTAGAGGTATAATGTTTAAAACTCACTCTCGATCGTATCTAAAGTGGTTAATATGATTTTTAACGGTTAAAAGTCGGAATCATGCGTTTTGAATCTATAAAGTCTACTAAAACTCGAATATTGTTGGTTAAAGGCTCATAACATGTGTAAATGTTGTAGTATTCGAATATGTTGATTATTGAGGCCCGATCTACGATGTGGTGGCTCTTATCATCGTTTAACCCGACTTTGTTAAGATCATAGATCTTGACATAAGCTTGTTTCTGTCGGTACAAGGGTTAAAAGGTGAAACTCCACCACACGAGAAACATGAACTTGTGTAAAAGTATTTTGACTTGTAAAATAGTATTTAAAACGAGCCGATCTACGTATGTACAAGTGGTATATTCGTAGAACCAAGTGTCGAGAAAATCATGTTTTATAAAAGTTGGGTGATATGTTAACAAATATGATTTTTACAAACTACAAGTGTATAAACACTTGTGAAACGAAAGATCCGACAAAGTAACAATTTTTATAAAAGTTGTCGGGAAGTTGTAAAGGATGATTTGTTCTAAAAACGGGGTTTTTACAAGACTAAACTATTTTATACATAGATCCACTAAATATAAGGTGATCTACACCATGACTTTCGGAAAAACTACAAGTTCATGTAATAATACGATTTTACATACTAGTCTACAAGTTTGATGTGTTGAAACTAGTTTGAAGTATCGGAAATTGATTGGTTGATTTAAAGAAGTGTTGGAATGATTTTGTAAAAGAAAATGATACGCTTGAAAGCGTGGCCACCTCCAGTTACAGGGGAAACTCTGGCGAAATTTTTCTAAAATCTAACACTTAGAATTATTTACAAGTGTTAGACTACTTTTGACATATTTTCAAAAATAATTCGCCATGACTTTATTTACAAATATTCGGAGGTGGGATTTTCACAAAAACTAAACGTGATAAATATTTATTCGATAAATATATTTTTCACCACACTGTTTATGATTATTTTGTGAAAATATATAAATATTATTTTTAGAGTAAAAATAATATTTACAAACTTTGACGAACCCAAAATAATGCAAACGCTTACACGACAAACATATAAGTTACAACGGTAATTACTATTACCACTCACTCGCCAAAACGTAACTTACGCTTAATACGGAAATATTCATAAACGAGTATTTTGTCAACGTATTATTTTGGAAAATATTATGTGTAGAGAAAATATAATATTTTTGAGAAAAATGTTTATATTTTGGAATGAGAAGTGAAAATATATTAAGTGGGACTTAATGAGATGATACAAATACACATGTATTAAATCCCCCACCCTTGGGAAGGAAATTAAATTACCAAGTATATACAAGGAACGGTTGTCTAACTGTTTCTCCAAAAATGTAAACTATAAAGCTAAGGCACGGCCATCCGTCTAATAGAATTAGCACATGTAGGTCGTTGCACAGCTATCGGATATTTGGAGTACTTGGTATAGCGACGCACTGACTGTGAGTTCATGTCCCCCTTTTCTCTTAACTCTTTTCAGTTTTATAAACTGCGGGGGTGAAATACATGTTACTATGATTATGAAATACTTGATACATGGTATGGTTAGCGTAAGGAGGGTTATTACTTAGATCATGTGAGTGGGTAGGCGGGAACTGGAGGCCATTAATCCTCACTGTAGGACCGAGGGACGTAAGCGGTAGATCTATCTGGGTGTAGCGAGCCCAACTCCAGGTCCAGCATAACGGACCTTGGGGTGACTTTGTGCCCGACGCGAAATCCGCTAGGTTTGAGTCTTCCTACTTGCACTTCACACATATCAATGGCCTTGCAAACCATTGGTGATCTCTTTTTCCTTATTTGCTACATACCAGGATTTTTGATAAATACAAAGGTTTATTTACTCACTTTCGCATGAACTCGCTCAACATTATTGTTGATTTTTCAACTTACATGTATTTCAGGGAATTAAAGATCTGGCACGGTATGGCATGTTTTCCGCTGCATAAGTCACCAGGGTCATCCAGGGTTCGGGGAATGTGACTCTTTCCTGGACAAGTCACAGTCCTTGAATCATGTTTATGTTGTGTTTGGGTTTGTAATGTTTAGACAAGTTGATGGTTGTTGGGTGTTAACCCGTTAAGACAATGTTTTGATTTTATTTTAATGGATGATCTTGCATATTTTTTTTAATTCATATAGCTTTGTTATGATTAAGCTATGGTATTAAGAAGTCACACCAAATTAACCACGCTTCCGCAAAGCCAGGGTGTGACAATGACAAACTTATCAGCCGTGGATGCGAATTACCGGGCGGCGTGTTGGTGCACTTACGTCTGTCGACTACGTCTTACATCAAGTCTTAGTATTGGATAGATTAGACATGACACGAAAACCTAGAAACACAAGTTTGTATAGGTTCGCTTATATGTACTAGGTTAGGTCCGCTTATGTGTCTGTGTCTAGATCAGGTTCGCTTATGTGTACATCTTAGGTTCGCTTGTTTGTACATGATGTAGGTTCGCTTATACGTACATGTACGTATAAGCGAAACCACCTCAACTATAAATAGGTGTCACTTATAAGCGAACCATGATACATAGTTTACGGTGTATTCTTCCGGTGAGCCATGAAGTGTTGCCGAAGTGCTGTCAGAACGTGTATTCTTGCAGTTGATCAATAAAACAGCAAGTTAAAAGTGAATCCAGCTGAAATAGCACCAAATCATTAGTTTCCGCCTCTTGATTTGGATAGGAATTCTTCTGATCGACTCAAACAAGGCCGAACACGATCCTACAAGTGGTATCAGAGCTCAGGAGGAGGAGTTCTTGCCATTTTAGCTGCATTTCATCTATTTTCTACACTTTCTTCATATTTTCAAAATTTTTCACGGTAAAACCGGCTCAAAATCACACACTGCACTCGGAATCATGAACTAGTAAACCCTTGAAATTTTCAGATCTAAAATCGACTTAGAAAGTAGGATTTTAGGTGTTTCGCTTGTACGTGCATGCTCAAACAATGACATCAGCATTGAGGTCCGCTTGAAATTACAAGACTGGTTCGCTTCAAAGTCAGTTTACTGATAGTTTCGCTTTAAGGAACAGAGAGATCCGCTTTTAGTGACATCTTTTGAGTAGGTTCGCTCGAAATTATCAGATAGATCCGCTTCAAGAGACAGACATCAATAGATTCGCTCGACTGGTCCACTCATTGGTCCGCTCATCTGGTCAGCTTATCTGGTCCGCTCATTGGTCCGCTCATCTGGTCCCCTTATCTGGTTCGCTCGTCTGTTTTTGCTTGTCTAGTCCGCTTATTGTGACAAGTGGGTTCGCTTATTGTGACAAGTGAAGATCCGCTTTTGTGATAACTTTCTGATCCGCTTATCTGGACTTAGTAGTTTCGCTTATTTGACTGATTGTATAATTTTGTAAAATTTCTAAAAATGGACAACGAATTCTATAACGCTTTTGCTAGCCCGATCTCAATGACTCAAAGTGCTTTGATTGAAAATGAAACCGGAACATCTCAGAAACCGCCTAAACTCATGGATATTGATGATTATAATGTGTGGTCTGAACGTTTTGGAAACTGGGTCGAGGCTTATCACCTAGATGCGTGGGAACACACTGAAGAACCATATGTTAGACCCGTTACAAATGGTGTGCAGCAAACAATTCGAGAAATGAGTACGGAAGATAAAAAGAAATATCGAGATGAGAAATTGATGGTGAGTCTGCTTCAGCAAGCGATAAAAGAAGATATCTTGATATTACTTCAACATGATGGAACTGCTTATTCAATCTGGACAGAATTGGAAGCAAAATTTGTTGGAAGTGATGATATGCTAAAAATAAGATGTCTCTCATGAAGAAAGAATTCGATTTATTCCGTGGTTTGAAAACTGAAAACACCAAACAGATAATAGATACATATTGTAACTTGGTGAGAAATATGACGAAACTTGGTATTAAGAAAGATACTGATGAATTGATTGAAAAACTTGCAGATGCGCTGCCTCATGAAACATGGGGAACATTTCTGATGATGCTGAAATCCAACAGAAAAGATTATAAAGTCATGATATTGGGAGATTTCATCAAACACCTGGAAGCTCAAGAAATGGAGCAGAGGAAGATTGCCAGGATGAAGAATTACGATGGAGAACAAGACATCAGCTTGTATTACAAGAGTGGTGTTACTAGAACAACAAATCATTCTCCGAAAATCGAAACTGCTTTTAGTGTTAAAGATTCTTCTGAAAAGAAATCTTCCCAAGGATCAAGCAACACAAGATTTTCATCATTCGATCCAAATATTTCTGTAACAAAGAATGGTATAAAACTTCAATGTAATATTGTTCTAAGTCTTGAAAATGATCAGGATTACACTGAAGAGATTGCTAAAAATCAAATGTCTTTGTTGGGAATGATTTTAGAGTCATATAGTAGTTTTGTGGCCGGAAAGATCGGTAATCCAATGCTTACGAAAGAAGATTACGATCAAATGGATGCTTAGGAAATGGAATTGATGGACATTAAATGGTGTATGGCTAGCGTGCTGAGACGAGCTGAAAAGTTTTAACAAATTACGGGAAGAGATGATTTCCGTGATGCAAATGTTTCAACTTTAGGCTTTGATAAATCTAAAGTTACGTGTTTTTGTTGCAGGGAAAAGGGGCATTTCAAGAGGGAGTGCAAAAATCGTGAAACTACCGGAGCCCAAAATCCTTTTGGTAACAACGATTATCACAAAAAGGCGATTTATCACCAAGTTACACCACCAGCACAGCATCAGGCACAAACTGCTCACGGAAGAGATGTGATAGATGGTTCAAAGAAGGCATGTCTAGGCAAATATGAAAATTTTACATGGGATAAGTATCTTCCAACAAACAGCAAAGTGTGTCTAGCAGAACAAGATGATGAAAAGATGGCTGAAGGATTCAATTGGGATGATTTTTGCCCAGATAAAGATCTCATGGCCAAAGAGATGTCCAAAAACATTTCAAATGCTTTCTTTGCTAATGCTTATGATTTGAAATGTGCAGAACGAAGCAGGAAAGTCATGGAAGCTGCTGAAGCAAGACGAAGGAAGCTTGAAGAAGAGGAAGAAGAGGAAGAAGAGGAAGAAGAGGAAGAGAGATTAAAAGCTGAAGCTGAAGCTGAGAGAAAAAGAAGAGCTGAATTTTTACGATCAAACAGGACAGTCAAAGAGGTTCCTGAATTTGAAGTAAAAATTGATGCCAAACCAGTTGAAGTTTCCGAAAAGTGCATGAATTGTGATTCTTTAATCAAGCAGAACAATGAGTTGCTGCATAATATAAACAGACTGAAAGAATCATATGATACAATGAACAGAGAAATGAACAAGTATACTGATTCGAGTGGTGAACAAGCTGTGGCAATGAATACACTGAAGATTGCGTACCTGAGACAGCTTGATGATGCTAATTTTCATATTAAGAAGTGTGCAGATCTAGAGTTGGAGTTAGCAACACAAAAGATAGAAACTAAGAAAGTGAAAAAGTTATTAGAAAGTTACTCATGTTCTACTTTTGTTGTTGACAGGATTTATCCGGTTGTGGAAAATTTGAAGACGTTTGGAGAAGTGAAGACGTCTGAAGAAAAGAAATTTGTGACAAAAGACGAAGAAAAAAGTGAAGACTTCTGGTAAGAAATCAAGTGTGGTCTACAATAGATGTCCGCCCCCGGTCGAAAATGGATATTCACCTCGAAATCCAAATTCCGAGAGAGTCGAAAAAGCAATAAACTTAGAATGGGAGTCTGGGCCATCGGATAACTTGCCAGAAAATATTGATGTCACGTATACGTCGTCCGACACTGATCATGAGTCAAAGTTGATAAAAAGTGTGGTCGATCAGGTGTTAGATAAAGATGACACTGAGGAGTCAAACATGGAGTCCAAACCCGAGTCAAAGTCAGGGTCCAATACGTCAAAACCGACATTCAAAAAGAACAAACGGGTTTATGATAAAGAGTTTTTGATGTCAAAATCTAATTTGAATGATGAATCATTCAAAGTGGCATATACTTTGAAAGATTCTGACAAATTATATTCTGATGATGTTTTTCCAATAAGAAGTATCAGATTTGAAATGATTCAAAAGGTTTTCAAAATAACAGAAATTAATATTTCTGAAATAAAAGATTTAAATCTTTCCGGAAAACCTAAACAATACACTTCAAGAGATCAACAAAGAATTAACAAGAAAATTGGTTACAATTGTGGTTATAGTTTCCAAAAGAAACCAAACCATAATCGTAATTTCAAAAAGAAAGGTCTTGATTTTGTTCCACCGAAAAACTATAAAAATGAAAAAATGTATAAACCAAAAACTGTGTTTGTTTCAGGAAAAACAATAGAAACTGAGAAAGAACAATCATTCAGAAAGCAAACAAATCAGGAATTCCTTGCCAAGAAGCAAGAAGAACTGAAAAAGAATGATGTTCCAAAGAAGATTGAAAAGAGAACCTGTTTTCAGTGCAAGATTGCTGGTCATGTGGCGAAGGATTGTCCAAAGACATTCAAGCCAAAACAGGAAGTCTCTGGTAAAATGAAAGAGAAAGTTGTCGAGAAGACTGAACTGTCAACCCGGAAGTTTACTGGCTTTGAAAATTCAACTTTTGAGAAAGGAGAATGTTCAAAGAGTGCTTCAAGAAGAAAATATAATGTGCCAAATCAAAAATGGGTTGTGAAAGATTCAGGTAATAGTTCTGGTGATGAATCTGATTCCATAAAATCAGAGGAGCCACAGGTTGAGAAAAAGGTTGAAAGGAAAGTTCCAACTATGAACGATGAAAATTTTCCACCATTGCGTGCTGAAAATTTTATGAAGAAAGTTGGAAAAGTTGAAATTTCAAATCAATTTTATTCTGACAAGAAGAAATTTGATATTGAAAAAACTTTCAAAGAAAATGTGAAACGTATCTTTGGACAAATGGTCAATGGTAAGGCCAAAAGTATCAAAGATTTTTATGCTTCCAAAGGACGTGTTTACAAGTCTATTGAAAGAAAAGATGAAGAAGATGTTGTTACACCCAAGGAAGGTCAGGCTTGGGTGGATATATTTTTCAAAGAATAAAAACCTGACTTGCCGGAGATCCCAAGTTAGTAATCGTGGATCATGAATCGGCATCCTTCTAAATCTATGTTTGAGGTTTTGCAGGACTTGCCGAAACTCCCAGGTTTGTAAGCGAGGAGTAGGAATCGGCACCTTGAGAATTCAACCAACGAATGGTAATTGGTTGAAAGACAGGTTTGAAATGTTTAATTGCTAATTCTACAAGTGGTTAATCAAGGTCATTAAATTGAACTTGAATTAACTATTATTCACAAGATTGGTAAAACAATGTGATGATTTGTACCCCACTTTTACAAGTGGTAAAATCCATCAAACTTATTTTCCAGAAAAACCATTTTGATTAAAACAAACTTGAGTGTTTTGAAATCATTATAGGAAAATAGTTTGTTGTGAGGGGGAGTTCTGATTGTTTTAAGCCAAAAGGATGGAGAATTGAGGCATTTCGATATCAGTTATCATGTTCTGTACAGTTTGTTTTCAATTTTCTCTAGATGTATTTGAATTTTAGGGGGAGTAAGAATTTTTAGAAAATCCAAAAACATCAGAAAATTTGAAAAAGATAAAAACATGATAAAACTGAAAAATGAGTTTGGTTGCATAAAAGAGGAGATGATAGTACATCAGTGGACTATCAGGACACGCTAAAGAAATGTAAAGTCAAAATGTGATAAACAATCTTACTGTGGATGTATCAGTAGGTTTTCGCACATTTAGTAAACTGTAAAGAGATATAAACCTAAATTTCAAACTTGCTTATTCTGTGGGTTTACAAAACTGTTTGAATATATAGGTAACCCCTGAAATCTTGTTTGAAAGGTCCCTTATTCTGAGATACTAGGTCTTTATGCTCAGTGATATCTGGGGTATTATCCCGGGACTTCTGCTGTATGGAAATACTGACCTAGTCCCCGGATAATACTTTCTGCAAAAAGCTTGTATAAGCTCGCCCTCAGCATGCTGATGAAACAATAAAATTGATAGTCGCTGCTGTTGTAAATAAAAGATCCTCTAAAGGGGACCCACCAAAAGTCGAAGCTGTCATCTCTCTGCGTATACGGAAGTATCGACCTGAGCTCTCACGGCCCTCGCGCATAACCCCTTTACAGATATCATCTGTGGTATACTCACCTGTAAGACTGAATATTGGGATCTGGATACAGGAGTATATTCAAATAGTGGGACACACGGATAAGTTTAAGTATCTAAGACACTAATTGCATATCTCGAAACAGTTGAAATCTGTGTGAAAATTTAAGAGGACAAACATACTAACAATCTAGGTAAATTGTTTAGAACTTAAAATGAAATCAAGCTTAACGGTGTAGGTGATATGTCTCAAAAACTGATATGATCCTCTTGCACGAACTCTCAAAAATATTGTCTGTAAATAGTTTATTTCTGCATTTTACTTTCTTTCAGAAAATCCAAAAAGATTTTTGGTGTGTTTTAGCACAAGTTTTGAAAAAGTCGAAAAGATTTTCGACAATTGATGTTGAGAAGCTGATTTTCTAAGTTCAAAGTGCTAAACATGAAGAACAGGTTTGGGAGAGAGTATATGTTGTAAAGTTTGTTTGAAAAGAGTTAGTAAAAGATTCCGAATGCAAAATCATTACTGTGGTTTATCAACCATAGTTTCTAAATTGTTGAAAAGATTTAAATATTTGAAGAAACTTATGGTTGGGTAGAGATTGTGCAGGTGAACATTTGCCAGGTAATGATCCTGAGAGAAATTGGAGTCAAGTATCGATATTGATCCTGATGGAAGCTTGTTCACAATCTGAAAATGAAACTGTGAATTCCAGACTACGATCCCAGCTGTTCGAGAGGGGGAGTCTGAAGACACCGTATCAACATCCGAGAGAGAGGAGTTTGTTGATGATGAAGAAAGAGAACGAGGATTCTTGCAATGACAGATAATTCAAAGGAAGATCGAAGACTGATAAAGACTGTAGGTTGACATTTGTGAAGACTCGAAGACTCCGTCAACATCCGAAGGGGAGTTTGTTGGTGCACTTACGTCTGTCGACTACGTCTTACATCGAGTCTTAGTATTGGATAGATTAGACATGACACGAAAACCTAGAAACACAAGTTTGTATAGGTTCGCTTATATGTACTAGGTTAGGTCCGCTTATGTGTCTGTGTCTAGATCAGGTTCGCTTATGTGTACATCTTAGGTTCGCTTGTTTGTACGTGATGTAGGTTCGCTTATACGTACATGTACGTATAAGCGAAACCACCTCAACTATAAATAGGTGTCACTTATAAGCGAACCATGATACATAGTTTACGGTGTATTCTTCCGGTGAGCCACGAAGTGCTGCCGAAGTGCTGTCAGAACGTGTATTCTTGCAATTGATCAATAAAACAGCAAGTTAAAAGTGAATCCAGCTGAAATAGCACCAAATCATTAGTTTCCGCCTCTTGATTTGGATAGGAATTCTTCTAATCGACTCAAACAGGGCCGAACACGATCCTACATGGCGTGTGGTTGCTTGCAGGTGGCTTGCAACGAAGACTAAAGACTTGCGGTCGGTGGGCGAGAGGCACAGAGTTGCAGTGGTGGAACTGGCGGAATCCGGTTTTGATCCGTCGGCGCAGAATGCGCTATCTCCATTGCCACTATCGTCACCGCCGCAACCTTCGTCAGCTTTTAAGTGGGTCCTCGCCGGAATCTGGTGTCACCGGTGGCTTTAAAACATATCATAAACATTATATTTTATCATTTTATTTAATTTAATTTCTTTATATGTAGTATTATATATACGCATATATAAAACAAATAAAATAATAATAATAATAATAATAATAATAATAATAATAATAATAATAACACTAAAAAAAGAAATTAGATAAAAACATATACAGTTATTTAAACATATACTGTTATTTATTCATCCTTTAAATTACAGTATATGTTTTTATCGAATTTCTTTTTTTAGTATTATTATTATTATTAATATTTTATTTGTTTTAGACAAAATTGCAGAAAACAACCTTTATGTTTGCCCCGCACTGCACTTTATACCTTTCACTATGAAATCCGTAAAAACAAACCTTTATGTTCATGTTTTGCTACAGGTTCAACCTTTTACACAAACACCGTTAAATTTTTCTGGTTAACTCCCCTCACATGCTTTGCATGTGAGGGTACTTTGGCCTTTTCAAATCCTTATTTAATTTGTATTTTTTAAACCACAAAACAATTAACATGAAATAGAGTTTAATAAAATTTAAACAGACCATGCTCTGTTTTGTGTTCCTAAACAACTGTGACGCAATCGGACGACCGTCGGACCACCGGCCAGTGGAGTTCCGTTAAGTTTTCGCATCCGGAAACAATTGAAACGACAGCGATCAATTCATATCTGAAAAAGAAGGTGAAATCGGATCTGGAATCGTTTCTTAAATCGAAACAGTATTATCACCGGTTAGGTCGCGTCTGGAAACGGAGTTATCTCCTATAGGGACCTTCTGGCACCGGAAAATCAGGCTTCATTGCAGCAATGGCGAAACACCTCTCGTACGATATTTACGATATCGATTTATCAAAAGTTGTTGACGATTCAGATCTGAAAATGCTTCTGTTACAAACCACAAGCAAATCGATAATCGTCGCTGAAGATCTCGATCGATTCATCTCATCGAATTCTAACTATGTCTCATCAAATTCTAACTATTCTAGAGTTACTTTATCAGGTATATTGAACTTCGTGGACGGAATATTAAACTCATGTTGCGGAGATGAAAAACTCATGGTTTTCACGATGAACAGTAAGGATAACATTGATTCTGCTATCTTACGCCCAGGCAGAATCGACGTTCACATACATTTTCCATTGTGCAGCTTCAATTCATTCAGACTGTTAGCGAACAATTGTTTAGGAACACGAAACAAAGCATGGTCTGTTTAAATTTTATTAAACTCTGTTTCATGCTAATTGTTTTGTGGTTTAAAAAAATACAAATTAACTAAGGATTTTTTAATGGCCAATTCAAACATGTTTCCAACCGCTTCTTAATCACATATACAGATTAAAAGAATTTATTAATCACATGTAATAAGATTCGTTAGCTTTATGTATTAACAATAAGTAAAGTAATATGAATGACCAATTCAAACAAAAGAATAAGAACGGAACTCCACTGGCCGGTGGTCCGACGGTCGTCCGATTGCGTCACAGTTGTTTAGGAACACGAAACAGAGCATGGTCTGTTTAAATTTTATTAAACTCTATTTCATGTTATTATGTTAATTGTTTTGTGGTTTAAAAAATTACAAATTGAATAAGGATTTGAAAAGACCAAAATACCAGTTAACCAGAAAAATTTAACGATGTTTGTGCTAAAGGTTGAACCTCTAGTAAAACATAAACATAAAGGTTGGTTTTTATCGATTTCATAGTAAAAGGTATAAAGTGCAGTTTGCGACAAACATAAAGGTTGTTTTCTGCAATTTTGTCTTTGTTTTATATATGCGTATATATAATACTACATATAAAGAAATTAAATTAACTAAAATGATAAAATATAATGTTTATGATATGTCTGCTGTATGTTTTAAAGCCACCGGTGACACCACATTCCGGCGAGGACCCACTTCAAAGCTGACGATGGTTGCGGCGTTGACGATGGTGGCAATGGAGATAGCGCATTCTGCGTCGACGGATCAAAACCGGATTCCGCTAGTTCCACCACTGCAACTCTGTGCATACTGTAATTACACACTAATAGAACACTAAATTAAAGTTTAGGAATTTTAAAGAGACAACAAAAAGTTTGAATGACTTAATTAGCACAGTTGACAAACTTGGTTACATTTCTATGGTGTTTTCCCTTAAATAAATACCTATTTCACTCCCACTTTTATAAATACTCATCTCTTTTACACCATTTTTCACAACTTTTCACCCACTACAATCTCATATCTCTCTCACATTTTATAACTCCTCTTCTCTTTTTATAAAAACTCATCAATTTTTATACCATTTTTTACCCACTACCACCCCATCTCTCTCTCAAAAATTACCATGGCTTCACCTTCTTCCATTTCTTCCATTTCTTCATCTTCTTCGTCTACGTGGTATTCATCATCGTCGGAAGATGATGCAATTATGCACAACATGATTATGAACGCGGCTCAGGTTTTCATAGCGGTTGATGAAGCGTCGCCCCAACGTCTAACTAGACGAGCAAAATTAAACCGAGACCGAGAAGGTACTTTACTATTTTTTCCTTATGTTTAATATAGATTTGAAAATGTATTTTATAATTAATTTCATTTATGTTTCGTTTTAATTTTATAGCCGCCCACGATAAACTATTTGCCGATTATTTTGCCGACGAACCCGTGTACCCAGCCGAGATTTTTCGACGTCGGTTCCGCATGAGTCGTCCACTTTTTTTACGTATCGCAGGCGACATGACACAGTCTGATCCGTTTTTACACTGCGAAACGACGCTAGGGGGCAAAGGGGTTTCAGTAATTTACAAAAATGTACGTCGGCCATTCGCCAACTGGCATACGATTACGCACCCGATGCATTAGACGAGTATATAAGGATGTCTGAAAGAACCGCACGTCTATGTTTGCACAAGTTTTGTGAATGGGTTGTCAAATTGTATAGCAAGAGATACCTACGGAGACAAAACGCAAACGACGTTCAAAAATTATATCAAGCACACGAACAGAGTTCCCAGGAATGCTCGGGAGCATTGATTGCATGCACTGGCCATGGCAGAACTGCCCAGTTGCCTGCCAAGGTCAGTATACTAGGGGAGATCATGGACATCCGACTATTATTCTAGAGGCTGTTGCGTCACATGATCTCTGGATCTGGCATGCTTTTTTTGGTCTACCTGGTTCGCTCAATGACCTTAACATCATATACCAGTCACAGATATTTGACGATGTAGCGGTGGGTACAGGTCCAGACACAAGTTTTACTGTTTCGGGGGTGGAATACAGGCGAGGTTACTACCTAGCCGATGGAATATACCCAACGTACTTGACAATCGTTAAAACTATTCCGCACCTGACAGACGAAAAAAGAAAAAAAATTGCGAAGTTTCAAGAGGGTGCGAGAAAAGATATTGAACGAGCTTTTGGTGTTCTACAAAAAAATAGCAAATCATTGAACATCCAGCACGTTCGGCTACACCAAAGAGGTTACGACACATTATGTACGCTTGTATCATCCTTCATAACAAGATCATTAAAGACAAAGGTAGAGCGATATGCGAGTATGATGAAAACGCGTCTACTGAAAATTTTGTTCCAGTTAGTGGGGAACAACAAGATTTGAACATGTTCGCTCTACGCAACGAGTACACGCATCATAACCTACAAGCGGACTTGGTGGAGTACATTTGGAACAACGCTCAAAACGAACCCGCCGACGACATGGAGGACGAAGACTAGTAGCTTATTTTAATATATTAGGATTTTTTTAAGTTTATTTTTTTTAAGTTTATGTAATGTTTTTTAATATGAATGAAAATATTTTGTTAGTTTATTTGTTAAATGTTTAAAAAAAAAGAAGATTAAAAAAATAAAAAACATAAAAGTGGTGGGGTAGGATCATCTAGGAACATCCTCCATACCCTCTAGTTTTGTGGGATGGACCATCCTTGGGAGGACTATGACGTGACGGATCATCCTCTCTTGGAGGACCATCACCATACCCTCTAGCCTAATGGGCTCAACATAAACCGATTATTATAATCACTATTGACTTATAAATTTGCTAGTGGGAATGCCCGCGCATTGCGGCGGGCGTCTCAACTAATATCACAAAAAATTATACAGTGTCACTAATTTTCGACATATGCCCCAACCACCTTAAGTCGTTTCAAGATCGAGCCAACTTCTTAGAACCGGTTGAAACAACTGATTTGTTTTGATTCGACATAGTTTGTAGACACCTATAATAGAAATCACTTTGATTCGACATGGTTTATGTCTTTATGAACACTCTTAATGTAAATTATTGTGATTAACAAAATTAATCTATTAATTATATTTTTATGCATGCATCCTTATCAATTCGAGTTGGTCTACATTTGGATATACTTTTTATTAATATAATATGTTTTCTTACTTATTTTATGTACGTTTTCATAAATTTTGTTCCGAACAAAGTGGAGTCAAATTGTGGTTTATTTTTTTTTCTTTTTTTTTTCAAAGCTTTAATTAATTTTATAGAATAAGTTATGATTGTACAAGACAGATTCAATTTATCTTACGTTATGATCCAATCGCAATACTTATATAGTTTACATTGAGTTCAATCAGATATGTCAAAACACGTGTTTTTGTATGGTTAACGCATCACCTAACACTTGAACAATTCAATTCGATGTGTGTGATGTATCCGCACCATAAGGCACGCGGGCATTAGTACTAGTTACAATTATAATAAATATAATATATGTGTAAATTTATTTAATTTAACTGTGTTAATAAAACAAAAGTTGAACCCCGGTTGCATGCTGAACGCATGGCGGCTAATTTTTTCAAAGGCACATGGCACCTAAGGCCATGGGGTATGGGGTTTGGGTTGGGACGTGGGTTGGGGTAAAACGTCCAAGCTATCACCTCGGGTGGGCTTGGGTTGGGGCGTGGCCCCTTGAGGCTTGGCTTTCAAGCCGGGCGTGAGACGGGGGAGCAAGGTGACATGACGGTTTGTGATTGACCCATTAAAACTAGCCGTTGAGACTACTTTTAAATTTTTTTTCCTTTATAAATACTTACCACATTTAACATTTTTCTCACACAATATCAAACACATAAAACACAATATTGCCATGAGTTCTTCAAGTTATAGTGAATCGTCATCATCATCTGACGATGGTGCGGAAATATTTCTACAAACGATCGCGGCGGTGGTGAATATTGGCAATGCCTTGTCGACTATGGGACAAGGATCAAATTGGAAACGTGATGTACACATGTATCATTCTTCACAACATGATTTTGGAGGATGAAGATAGAGCGGTCGTAACCTACTATGATGATGATGACCCCCAACCAGGTAACGTAACAGACGAAGAAAAAGCGGCAAATGAATTTTTAATAAAGTCAAGGGATATACATCAGAACCTTCGAGCTGATTTGGTGGAACATGTTTCAACGATTCCTGGGTTCGAAACCGACGAAGACGACGAAGAATGACTTTTTTTATTTCGATAATTATTATGTATGTTTATGTATTTTAAAAAAAAATATGTATGTTTATTTTTTATGTAGTTATAAATAAAAATATATATAAAAAAAATGTTGATGTGGCTAGGCCACGCCCAACCCAAGCCCCACCATACCCCTAAAAAACTTGGCTTTGGGTTTGTAATATTCAACATCCACGTGTCACCAAATGCCTAATCCAAGCCCTAACCCAAACCCCACCATACCCCATGGTCTAATCAAACCATTATTTTTTGTCTATTGTTCGATAAAAAATAATATCACATAAACACATACAGCATTTAACATTTTAAGTTTTGCTTTTTGTTACATAAACTTATCATTATATATTTTTTTTTCTTCATAAACCTGCACTTTTATAAATTTGAATAAGATTGACAGATTGTGATTTCTTTTTGTCTTGTTTAATTTTGTATAATTTAGAATTTGAATACCTAATTAAGTAATTATCGTTGGCGCCAGAATGATTGCAAACTTAGAAACACAACTAGATGTAGTAAACATGATGACCGCTGCAATTATAAGATTACAAGCATATATGATACTTATTTGAACATGAATGCATCATATTTGTTAAAATTGGATTTAGACATATGTAAAAGGCGAAACACTCGAAAGAGAATCAAAAGACATGATGCCAAGATTTGAAAACAAATTAAGAAGAATTTCCTCCAAGCTAGTTGGAGCCAAACCGAAAAGCTGTCCCCAATATAAAAATAAAGAAAATGTGTAAGATAGAAATATCATTTGACAATAAAAATAAAGAAAATGTGTAAGATAGAAATATCATTTGACAAGTAAACACTTCAATATATCTACTCTTAGCCAAATAAATAATTTGTGGCATTTCGTTAATTATATAGCCAAATAAATAATTTGTGGCATTTCATTAATTATATATTATCCTACTATTGTCCTACTATTAACTTGTAAGTTTACTATATCTCACTACAGGGTAGGGATCCTAAGAGAAGTCCACCCTATATGAGAAACTTGAGAAGCATTCTGGACCACACATTTTTCTAAGCCTTTCGTAATATACACATTTTTCTAAGCCTTTCGTAATATACACATATGTATAGTTTAAAATTGACTATATACATATATGTATATTGAGTTATACACATATGTATATAGTCAATTTTAAACTATACTATATACATATATGTATATAGTCAATTTTAAACTATACATATGTGTATATTACGAAAGGCTTAGAAAAATGTGTGGTCCAGAATGCTTCTCAAGTTTCTCAACTAGCCTATCACTTCTCACATGATCTTTATCCTCTCACTACATTGCAACTATTAACAAGCTAAAGATTATAGAGAGATAGAAAGATGGAGAATAGGAGAGCTTTCATTAATTTTTGAGATATCTAAAACCAATACATTTGCTACTATTTATTGGACTCTACAATCACTATGTACATTAATGAGACAAGGGGTTAAGAACTTGGATAGTAACCATAACACTCTCCCTTAACTATCCAATTCATATGCTTTAGGATGATGCCTCATTAAAAACCTTGCAAGGAAAACCCAGTGGGACAAAACATTATCTAAGGGAAAAGAGTGTGGCGCGTATTTTCTCCCCCTGACGATGATCAGTTAAGCTCCTTGAGTCGATGCATCCCGATCCCATGAACCAACTTCTTGAATGTAGAGGTCGAAAGTGATTTTGGTAAACAAGTCTGCTAAATTGTCGCTAGAACGGGTTTGTTGGAAAATAATATCTCCATTCTTTTGTGTGAAAAAGAACTTTGGTAAAATATGCTTCATCCTGTCGCCTTTGATGCATCCTTCATTATGTTGAGTAATGCATGCTGCGTTGTTTTCAAGGAAAATTGTTGGTCCCTCATCTCTCTTTGAAATACCACAAGACCCACGAATGTGTTGTATTATAGTCCTTAACCAAATGCACTCTCGACTGGCTTCATGAATCGTCAATATTTTCTGCATGATCAGATGATGTGGCTGTGATTGTTTGCTTTACAGAACGCCATGAAATTGTGGTACCTCCACTTGTGAATAAATACCCAGTTTGAGATCGTCCAGTGTGAGGATCAGACAAATACCATGCATCTACAAAATCAACCAAACTTGTTTTCAATTGGTTAGTAAAATACAAACCCATATCTTTTGTACCTTGAAGGTATTGAAATATTTGTTTCACCCCATGATAGTAAAATGCCGCAACAACTTCCGGATGTACTTTGATGGCTTGATTAAAAATATCATTGCACATATACTCGAACTGCAAGTCAAGTAATAATTACATTGTGTCAAGGTCTTTCAAAAAGTTTCTTTCTAAAAGCTCGACCATTTCTCTCGATGACGTGTAGATCATCACTATGATTATAGCAAACTGTGATTATAGCAAACTTTTAGAAGTGAAATTTTGATATAAATATCGCTAACTTAATCAATCTTATATCTTTATCACAATATCACATGAGTTGTAAAACACATAACCCGACTATTTTAGTCCATACATATTTTGTTAACTTAATAGATAATGCTCTTAAGCCATTAATATTAATGCTTCTGGCATCATCAATCCATAATAGACTTTTTCCATCTTGACCAATTATGGATGTTGTAACCCCCGTGAAAACTTCAAGTTTTCAAAAATTCTATTTCTTTCGGAAGTATTTCGTTAACCGATATTTAAACATAATCAATTTAACGTAGCATACATTTCGAGACAAAGATATAAGTTACACATACCCTAAATACCCTTCTTACAGCTTAAATATTAGGTTAGAAGGGTTAACAATGTCAAAAGAGTGAAAACGCAAGTCCGGGGGTCAAAACTGCCAAAAATAGAAACTTTTTTATCAGAAGGCCTTAAGGACCGTAAGACCTAAAGCGTTACGGTCTGTAAGGGGTGCCCAGATGCGAAAAATTTGCTTGATCACCAAGTATTGCCACCTATCCTCAATCTTTGACACCTATCACCTTCGTTGCCACTTCTAACCTGGTCTTGACACATGTTAGGACACTAAGCATCATCATAACACACTTGTCAAGCTCCCATGAATCCAAGATAGTATAAATAGGTCCTTTGTTCTTCATTTTCATTCACACCATTTCTCGTTACTTCTTAAATCTCTCTTGGAGCTTGCTCTAGCCATTTAGAGCCTTCTTTTCTGAGTTCAATCTTCCCTTAGTACACTAGTAAGTGTTTCTCCTAATCTATTTCATTTTCTTAGCTAGTTAATAGCAAAAAGTCAAGCAAATTGACTTTTGCTTTGACTTTCGGTTATGACCTTTTTGGTCAAGTCAAAGTTCAAATTAAACTTTGCTACGTGATCATGATAATGAAGGTGTTAACCCTAGCGATTACACCCTCTGACCATCACGTATAATAGGTGAAATGACGAGTCAAACTTTTACGAAATAAAAGTAAAAAATGCATAAAAATGCATTTTACGACGAAAGAGTTTTCGGGTATTAAAACCTAAGGTTTTGACACCAAATCAGTTTTATAACATTATTAGACATGTTCTAACATGTCTAACTCGTCATTTCTAGTTTAGCGTTTATTCCTAAGTCGAAAGTCAAGCGGTTTGACTTCTACTTCGACTTTCGAAACTGATCCGTTTGGTCAACTTTAGGATCCAACCAAGCCCATTTATATGACCATAGTAATATATGGAATAACTGTTAGGAAACTTTATTTGTAAGTATTGAAGAAAATCTCAATCAACTGGATCTCTGAAGAAGATAACAGTCCTGAAGAACACAGCAAGATGAAGAAGAACAGTTGGGACAACCGAAAAGCAAAGTATCTACTACAAAGAATCTCAAGTTGATAAAGAGTTGATTTGGATTATCAGAGAAGGTCGTTTCTGATGGATCTGTTTCATGAAATATCATCAGTTTCTGACAAATTTTGATCATCAAACTTTCTGATGATTTGTTCACCAGAATTTCTGATGAAGTGGCTTATCAGAAATTCTGATAAAAGACCCACTTGTCTAAAATCACAACTCTATCCTGCCACCCATGACCGGAGCATGACATTATTGGTTTTCATGATTACAAATGCAACTTGAACGATGGATTCAATGAATATGTCAAATTGCTACTTTATGCAGGACTTATTGCATGAATAAACAATTGTTTATTCATGTCCACAGCCGTCTATAAATAGAAGGCTCGAGAGGCAGAGGATAATTGAGTTTGAAGCTTAGCATTCAGATACAAACACTCAAACTCCAACTGCTCTTCTCACCCACAGAAATCAAGATTCATTTGTATTAGATAATAATCTTACAATCACCTTGTTAAACTAATTTGTTTCAAAGTGATATAAACTTGATAATTCTATAGGTCTTGTTTCTTGAAAGTCCGATTTCCATTTCCGCACATCTTTTTCACATATACTGAAATCACTTGCCATATTACGTAAAAAGAAGTTGTTAAGGCCATACTAGGTCCAACAATTGGTATCAGAGCAGATTGAATAAATTATTTTCAAACGATCAATCGCTCTTCTTCTTTTTTCTAAATATGGCCAGCTTTCAAACCTGGAATAATGCTTTTAACATTGGTTCTATGTCCAAACCTCCGACTCTGGTCAGAGAGGAATACCCCCAATGGAAAATCAGGATGGTCAATTTCCTTAATGGTCATGACCGAGCTCTGTTTCAATCCATTGAAAGGGGTCCACATATACCAATGACTGAAATACCAGCAATTCCAGCAACTGACCAAACACTAGGAATCCCTGCCTCTCGTGCTCCCAAAAGTGAAATAAACTGGAGCCCGGAAGACAAGGATCTGGTGGTTAAGGATGAAAGAGCAAAATCACTCTTAATAATGGCCATCCCTAATGACATATTTTCACAAGTTGATGTTTGTGCATCAGCCAAGGAAATATGGGATCGGTTGGAAAATCTTCGTGAAGGAGGAGAAAGGATGAAGAGAAAAAAGAGAACAAACAACGTCTCATCCTATGAAAGGTTTAAAAGTTTACCTAATGAAAAGTTAAATGACACATATCAAAGGTTCACAAAACTTTTAAACGAGCTAAAGAGATTTGGAATAACCAAATCAAATGATGAAAGAAACATTAAATTTCTTAATGCATTGCCTAGAGAATGGAGAAGTCTCACAATGACTTTGTCCTCAACCTTAGAACTAGGAAACATGAGTCTTCACGACTTATATAGCATCTTGATCCCCAGAGAAGAAGAAATATTTGAAGAAACCATTCAAAGAGGGGGATCTTTAGCTCATTAAGACAAACAACTTCCAATGATCCACAACCATCAAACAGCCAGGCCTTTGAAACTTCTGATTCATCATCAGATTTTTCAGCCTTTGCTGTTGCAATAGCACTGCTCACCAAAACATTTGAGCAAAGGTTGAGGGGAGGAGGCCAGAGGTACCAGAGGAGTGATAGAAGGAGGATGGATGATAGATCTAAAGAAGATGTTAGATCTAAGGATAAAGGAAAGGCTGAGGTGGTGTGTTACAAGTGCAAGCAAAAAGGTCATTATGCATCTGAGTGTAAGACCAAGAAGCTGAAAGATGTTGCTTACTATGAAAAGAAGCTTGAGGAAGATAAGAAGCAACAACAGCAAGTCAGCTTAATTGCTGGAATAGATACATGGCTATCTGATGACTCTTCTGATGAAGAAGAAGAAGAAATGGCCAACTTCTGTCTCATGGCACTTTTTGATGACATACCAGAGACTTCAGGACAACAGGTAAGTTTTTTTTTTTTGGGTAAAGGGTTACCCCGGTGATTCTATATATTCACAACCAAAAAAGAACAAGTGGTGTAGAAAGCCTACACCAGTTCAATCATGAGACATGCCCCATGAAAGTAAAGCCAGTAAAACAAAACCAAAAGAAACCGAACGCAACAACCGGACATAAACACCTAGACACTCATCTAGACAGAACCGAAACTACAAATAAACTAACTAATTAGCCTCCGTCATCTTTCGTTTCAGTTGCAACATCCCAATCCCCAAGCAGCTTCCGCACCCTAGCGTTGATCTTCAGCTTAGCTCCCATCAGCTTGTATCTCACAGTTTTCAGAATAGCATCCTTCACCATTTCAGGTGGACGTAATTGGTTTCTGAATAGTCTAGCATTCCGCTCTTGCCAAATCGTATACGCAGCAGCCGCAACTAGAAGCTTCGCGACATAAATCTCCACTTTCTTTGACCGAATGCGAGCACATAGCCACTCGGTGATATCCGCCCATCTCGAACACACAGCCTCCATACCCACTTTACCCCGAATCATATTCCAGACTTCGTCCGAAAATTTGCATTCAAAGAATAAATGCTGATGAGAATCAAAGTTCTCGTAGCACAATAGACAGCACATCATATTCATGTTTTTCCGCCTTGAGAAATCCCACTGCAGAATCTTGTCTTGAGTAAGGAGCTTTCTCTTCATAATCAGCCACATCATAAACGCGTGCCTAGGGATACATTGAGCAAACCAAACAATACCACTCCAATCAACCTCTGATTCTCTATGACGAACCGAGTGCCATACGGCTGACGAAGAGAAATCCTGACATTCGTTCCCATCTTTCCATAGCAATCGGTCAGATTTTGACGGGTCTAAACGAAAGTGATCCAGCTGAATAAGAACAGGGAAAAGATCCCTCCATGCGACAGGCCAATTCCAAGTATCGTTAGAGAAAATATTGAAAACAGTGTCATCTAACCGAAAATCAGCATCCGTAATAGTCCTTGGTGACAGAAAATCACCAAGAGGGCCTAAATCACTCCAAAAATCAAACCAAGCTGATGTATCACGGCCATTACCCACATCGGACCAAACATATTTCCGAATAACATGCCTCAACTGAATGATTTTCCTCCATGACCAAGTAGAATTTGAAGTAGCTTTGCAAACCCAGAAATTCTTTCCTTTAAGCCGATAAGAGTGAACCCACTTGACCCAAAGAGAATCCCGCTTCATCACAATACTCCAAATATGAGACGCCATCAGGGCTTTATTCATATCCCCAATCCGTCTAATGCCTAAACCACCTTCATACTTAGGAGTACAAACCACTTTCCACGAAACTTTAGCTTTACCTCTATTGAACGACACATCTTGAGACCATAAGAAATTTCTCATTCTAGCTTCAAGCTCCTTAACAACCCGCACAGGAAGCAAAAACACAGAGGACCAATAAATATGCATTGAAGAGAGAACTGAGATAATCAGTTGAAGCCGCCCCGCAAACGATAACAATTTATTCTTCCAGTGCATAATACGTTTCTCTAATTTTTCCACGAGCACACGGCAATCACTGTACCTAAGCGTAGAGGAAATAAGAGGGACACCCAAATACTTGACCGGTAACGTACCTTCCACAAAAGGCATAATGTCCAGAATCTCCTGTTTAACATGATCTTTCACATTGTAAAAGAAGACCGTACTTTTCTGGTTGTTAGGCACTAGGCCCGACATCTTAGAAAATTTTGAAAGAGAGGTCATAATACAATTGGCCGAGTTCACTTCCCCTCTAGCAAAAAGGAACAGATCATCCGCAAAGCAAAGATTTATAATCTGCTGTTTTTCACATCTGTTATGATATTTGAAGGAGGAATCTATCCGAACAGAGTGCTGAAGAATACCCGTCAACACCTCCATGACAAGAGTGAAAAGATAAGGAGAGATAGGATCCCCTTGCCTTAACCCCCGTTTACCTCTGAAAAACCCATGAACCATTCCGTTAACACAAACCGAAAATGAGGTAGAGGAAACACACATCATGATCCACCTCACCATATTATCGTTAAACCCAAACCCACGAAGCACACTTTTCAGAAACCTCCAGTCCACCGTGTCGTACGCCTTCTGAATATCAACCTTAAACGCACATCTTGGAGGCCCCACATTTCGATGATAGTTGTGCATTAACTCTTGCGTTAATAAGATGTTGTCCGAAATTTTCCTGCCCGGGACAAATGCCGATTGATTAATGCTAACAATCTCATTCAAACCTCCCTTTATCCTATCAGCAATTATCTTGCTGATACACTTGTATAGAACGTTACAACAAGCAATCGGGCGAAAATCAGTAACAACCATAGGCGTTGGCACTTTAGGAATAAGAACTATAAGCGTATGATTCAGCTCCCGAAGCAAATTACCAGTATCAAAAAAATCTTTAATGGCATTAACAATATCATTACCAATTAGCGGCCAAGCATTCTTGAAAAACGCAGCCGTAAAACCATCCGGACCCGGAGCTTTATCATTGCCAATGGAGAACATCGCCTTTTTAACTTCCTCCTCCGTAACCGGCCGCACCATACTCGTAGCAATATTGTGGGGTAAAACTTTCGGAAATAAATCTGGAGTAGGTTGTAAGGAGATATCATCTTTGTTGCCAAAAAATTTCTCATAATGTTGGACAAATGCTTTAAACACATTATCACCTTCATAGAGATTCCCTTGAGTATCTTTAATGATATCGATCCTACTACAATGATTACGAATTTTCAAAGAGGAATGGAAAAATGCCGTATTCATGTCGCCCGCACTCAGCCAATCTACCTTAGCTTTTTGTTTCAGAAAACGCTCTTCATCCAACATAGCAACTTGAAGATCACGGCTAGCCGCAGCTTCCTCGTTCCGCAAATCAGCATTATGCGGCTCTAAGTCAATCTTTTGCTGAATATCATCTAATTTCAAACGGATAGTTTCAACTTTCTTGTGGAGATTACCCTGTTTAAACAGCAACGACCGAAGCGGGTGTTTAAGCGACTTTAATTTCTTGACAACTCGAAATTGGTGAACCCCATCAACATTAATTGTCCAATGTTTATTAACAATCTCCAAAAATTCTGGTTTAAAAACCAGAAAATTAGCAAACTTAAACGGCCTTGGTTTGAGTTTCAACGCTTCCGGAATAGACAAGATACACGGGCAGTGGTCCGAAAGTCTATATGGCTTGAACATGGCAACCGAGTTCGGGTATTCAGTAAGAAACGGAGTGTTTCCCATTACCCGATCGATTTTCTTTAGTAATCCCACACCGTTTTTAGGTTTTTGGCTCCACGTAAAATAAATACCTGAACAATTAATATCCACAACTTCGATGTCATCAACACATTCCTGAAAATCCCTCATACCAATCGAAATTGATGAAGAACCCATCGAATTATCTTCTATGTTAAGAGCCGAGTTAAAATCACCCATAATACACCATGGCCGATCCGCGACAAAAACCTTATGCATAGACAGAAGATGCCATAACTCCCTCCGCGTAACATAATAATTATCGGCATAAACAATGGAACAAAAAAGCACTCTCTTATCCAATTTAAACACAAGCTGTAAATGCATAACCTGAGGAGATTGAGCAACGATCATAACATCAAAAATAGTTGGGTTCCACCCAATGATTATCCTTGTACCTTTGTTACAGCACCCGCCATTTGAAGTCCAATCCCAAGAACGAAACACAGCTTTACACACATTGCCCAACTTACCGACATCCACATGAGACTCTAGAATAGCACACAAGCTCAAATTGAAATCCTTGACTGCCTGCCGAACCTCTATTTGTTTGAGAGGGCGGTTCAACCCCCTTATGTTCCATGCAGCGATACTAACCATTGGTAACTTTCGGAGAAGGAGTGCTTGCCCCTTTGTGATTCTTTATATTCCGGGTACCATCCATTATAAACCCATCCATTTCATCATAAATTTCCTCCACATCGTCATCATCCGAGTCCCCATCATTCAAGTCCGGTTGCCTTTTACTAGGCCCCGGTTCGTCCTCCACCTCATTAAGAACATCAAACGGATTGGCTGACCGAAAAGAATTATTATTTGAAGTACCATCCATACCGTTCTGAGACTTAGGTTTAGTAGAATCTCCTTTTGACTTTTGTCCCACCGGACGATATTCAAATTTAGGCTTCTGTGTATTCACGGGTATCCCAGTTTTCTTGGCCGCTTTCTTCCCATACACACCTGTATATCCCTCCTGATCCACAACAGGAGACTTTTTACCTTTCGGGTTCTTTGGACCATTCCGATTTTGCACCTGATGCAAGTTATTAGTCTTTCTCACAGGAAGTTTTGGACAAGTCTCGGACGTGTGGCCAAAGACACAACATGAAGCACAACGATGCGGGTTCCATTCATACTCCACATACATCGTTTCTTTTGTAAAACCCTCTCCATCAAGTTCAGGTATCGCCATTGTAATTTCCTCTCGCAATTCTCTATCGGCTGAAACTTCAATCAACGCTCTAGCGTAACTACTACGTCCCCAAGAGTCCATACACATTGACGTGGTAAACGAGTCCAACATCTTTGGTTCGCCAATAGTTGTTGCAATCAAGCTGAGGCCATCCTCCGTGTATGCCGCAATAGGAACTTCGTGAATTTTAACCCACACTTGCACTTTCGTTACCTCTTTCTTTTCGAGTTTAGTAGTTGGGGTCCAATGATTAAGAAACAAAGGCTGAGAACGTATAATCCATGGCCCATCCTGAAGAACATTCGATATTCCAGCCTCATCTCTAAACTTGAAAAAGAAAAAACCATTAGCGTTCATCATAGTCTTTTGTAACCCATATTTCTTCCAATTCATCCGAACAAAGTAGTCAACCACTGGGAAGGCAACTCGATCCCCCAAAAAGTACCCATAAAGGGTGTTAGCCAACTTATCCTGGACCATACGTACTGATTCTCTCGGTAACACAACATCACAACCCTCCTGATTAGCAGAACTAGCAAGCGACCGAAAATTCACTTTTTTGCCATTATTTGCATTTACCGACTCAGCATATGACATGGGCTTGACAACAACCCCAGTAACCTTATTAGCCATCGTGGACGGTTCACCATTGGAGAAATTTTCAATCGGTTTGGAAATACTCATCAGCCCGTCCAAGACCGATACATTAGATGTAGAGAACATACCTCTTCTCGGAATTAAGGGATTGCCTTCAATGTTAGTAACTCTTAACCCGATCCCACGAATAGGTGCTGTTCCAGGTGTCGGCAACTCCTCACCAACAGGTTCATTCATACTATCAGCTCCCTCTACGTTGGTCGGTTTATTAGCAAAAGAAACAAGCGGGTCAGGCGGCTTACCACGATCATGCAGAACACTAGCAGTAGCGTCACCAAACTTAGACTGAACATCCATAACAAATCAATCAACTCTCACGTGAAACAAGAACCTTAAACAACCATGCACTCGATACCCCAAAACCCTAACGCCGCAACAAACGAAATCAGGAACAAGAACGATAAACCCTAATTCCTAAAACCCTAGAATCAGTCTGCCACCCTTAACCGATTAAGTTGGAGTTATCAATCTAGCTAAATTAAACTCAGTTAACCGCAATCAACAACAACCAACGTAATAGATCAGGGTTTCAACACTGATACCTAAGGCGGCGATTAACGCAAAAAGAAAAGAGAAAAACCCTAATTTAGATCGATCACTATTGCTAACGAGTTCGTTATAGAGTATTGAAAGGATCAAAACTCTAATCACAGACTGTTATACATCAGATCACGAAGAAAAATCAGGTTTCAAGAAGAACATGAAAATCGCCATAGGAGAGAGAGCATTAGGGTTCGCTTCAGCCTACAACAGGTAAGTTTAGACAATCTTGATCTTGAACACAAGCTAAATGAGCTCATGTCAGATTTTTTAAACTTGCAAGTTAAACATCAATCAGATGGTAAAAAATCTGATGAGTTGCAGAGGACCTTGAATAAAATTACTGATAGAACAAAGTTTAGATTAAAGAGCTAAAATTGAGTTCTATGAAAATAAAAGAAGAGATCTTTACAAGAAAATCAATGATAAAGAAATTAATGTAAGAGGTTTTCAAGAAGCAAAAGAATTCATAAATTTCATAGAGTCCACTCCAATGAACAAAGGAGAAGGGTTGGGTTATATAAGAACAAACAATAACAAACCTACTGTCTTTGTAAAGGCTACTCAACAGACTTCTGATAAAAACTTATCAGAATCTGATTCTGAAACTTGCAAATCAACATGTTCTGAATACTCCTTTGACAAGCCAAATTTTGAACCAAAAAGAAGTGAATGCAGTCAAGAGTTTGTAAAAACTCCAGAAGCAGTTCACTCATCTTTTCAAAACTATCCCTTCATTCCATCACAAGAAGGAAAATCAGAAATTTCTGATGATTCCTGTATGTGTGTTGAAATACTGAAGCTTGTTCAACACCATCTCCAAAAGAAAAACAAAAATTCTGTTAATGGCTCAGCATCCAACAGAAATTCTGATGGAAGGTCATCTAGAAGAATTAATAGAACCAGAATATCATCAGAAAGTGTACCCAAGCATGCCTGGGTACCTAAAACCCTCTAATCATTTCATTTCAGGACCATCATGTGCAGCAGATCTGGTACTACGACTCAGGAAGCTCCAAGCACATGACTGGAGATAGGAGCTTACTCAGCAACTTTGTCTCAAAGCTGGGTAAAATGGTGAACTTTGGAAACGGAGTGAAAGGAAGGATAATGGGATACGGAAGTATCAAGTATGGATGTTTGACCATTGAAAGTGTAGCTTATGTTGAAGGCTTAAAGTATAATTTGCTGAGCTGTGGTCAATTCTGTGACAAAGGTTTTCAGGTAACATTTTTACCAGAAAAATGCTTGCTAATAGGTATGGATGATAATAAAATATATTTGAGTGGGAAAAGGATAAGACAATCAATTTATTACTTTGACTTCAAAGAAGAAAATGAACATCCTAAACTATGTTTATTTTCAAAAATTAACAAAGGAAGTAGTTGGTTGTGGCATAAAAGATTGGCTCACTTAAATTTCAAAAACCTAAACGAATTAGCAAGTAAAGGTCTGGTAAAAGGGTTACCTTTCATATCCTCTAAAAAGGATAAAATTTGTGATGCTTGTGAGATGGGAAAGTAAAAAAGAAGCTCTCACAAGTCAATTTCTGAATCTTCCATCACACAAAATTTGGAACTTTTACACATGGATTTGTGTGGACCCATAGGTACAGAAAGTTTTTCTGGAAAGAAATATATACTAGTAATAGTTGATGATTTTTCCAGATACACTTGGGTTGAATTTTTGAGAAAGAAAAGTGAAACACCTGATTTGATCATTAATTTTATAAAGAAAATTGAAAATCTGTTAAAACTAACAGTAAGAAGGATCAGATTAGACAATGGGACAGAATTCAAAAATGCTAAAATTGAAAGCTTTCTTGTAAACAAAGGAATCTCTCATGACTTTTCTGCTCCCAGAACCCCTCAACAAAATGGGGTTGTTGAAAGAAAAAATAGAACCTTAGTAGAAGCTGCCACAACAATGCTTGCATATGCCAAAATGCCCTCTCACTTTTGGGCAGAAGCAATTGCAAATGCATGTTTTACTCAAAACAGAACTCTCATCAACAAAAGGCTAAACAAAACACCCTACAACATAATAAATAATAGAATTCCAAGTGTAAAATTTTTACACACATTTGGTTGTAGATGTTTTGTTTTCAATGATTTTGAAAGCCTTGAAAAATTTGACAGAAAAGCAGAAAAAGGTGTTTTTCTTGGATATTCATTGTCCTCAAAAGCTTATAGAATTTTTATTTTTAATACAAGGACAATCAGAGAAAGTTTATATGTCTCATTTGATGACTCATCAGAGACTGAAGTTTCTGATGAATACATGAAAGAAATAAACTTTTCTGACAAACAAGAAAATTATGAGCATCTCTTTGAAATGATATCAGAAGATCTTTTAGAACATGATAAAACTCGTACATTTAAATCATCAGAAATATCATGTACTAACCATGAAGAACAAGTAAATAGCACAACAGAAAATCAAAATTATGGTGCTTTACATGAAACAGAGATAACTGAACAGGGGGAAACTTCAAATCCATCAGAACCAACAACTGTTCAAAACAGATTAAGATTAATCAAAGGGCATGTTTATTCTGATATCATTGGCAATCCAGCTGATGGTGTGAGAACAAGATCTGCAACTACACATGAATGTGCATATGCTGGGTTCTTAAGCACAATGGAACCCAAATCTGCCAAAGAAGCTCTGAATGATCCAGATTGGATACAAGCTATGCAAGAAGAGCTGGATCAATTCGAAAAGAGCAAGGTATGGGATCTGGTACCCAAGCCCAAAGACAAATCTGTCATAGGCTCAAAATGGGTATACAGGAATAAATCTGATGAAAATGGCATAATCACAAGGAACAAAGCAAGGTTAGTAGTCAAAGGTTACTGTCAACAAGAAGGTATTGATTATGATGAAACTTTTGCACCAGTAGCTAGATTAGAAGCTGTAAGAATTTTTCTTGCTTATGCTGCATCCAAGGATTTCAAAGTTTATCAAATGGATATAAAATCAGCCTTCCTAAATGGTAAAATTGAAGAAGAAGTTTATGTGCAACAACCTGAAGGCTTTGTTGATCCAAAATTTCAAAATCATGTTTATAGATTAAACAAAGCCTTGTATGGATTGAAGCAAGCTCCAAGAGCCTGGTATGAAACATTATCAAACTTCTTACTCAATTCTGGATTTACCAAAGGTACTATTGACACCACACTGTTTCTCAAAACACACAAAAACCATACCTTGTTGGTTCAGATATATGTTGATGACATTATATTTGGATCAACAAATGAAAAATTTTACAAAAAGTTTCAAAAATTAATGACCAGCCATTTTGAAATGAGCATGATGGGTGAATTAACCTTTTTCTTAGGGTTACAAGTCAAACAAAGAATTGATGGAATATTTTTGAATCAATCAAAATATGTCAAAACAATTCTACAAAAATATTCACTTGAAAACTGCTCTGTTTCAAAAACTCCCATGGCAACAGGGAACAAATTGGATTCTGATAAAGATGAAATAAGTGTAGATATTAAAACCTATAGGGGGATGATAGGGTCATTGTTATACTTAACTGCAAGTAGACCAGACATCATGTTTGCTATATGCTTTCTGGCCAGATATCAATGTGACCCTAAGGAATCTCATTTAAAAGCTGTAAAAAGGGTTTTCAAATATCTAAAAGGCACTTCAGAACTTGGTCTCTGGTATCCAAAGGATACAAACCTTGAATTAATTGCATACACAGATGCAGATTATGCAGGCTGTAAGATTGACAGAAAAAGCACATCCGGTGCTTGTCAAATCTTGGGGGAAAAATTGGTATGTTGGGCAAGCAAGAAGCAAAACTGTGTTGCCATATCAACAGCAGAGTCAGAATATGTCGCAGCAGCAAGCTGTTGTTCACAAGTGCTGTGGATGCAAACTCAGCTGAAGGACTATGGAGTAAATCTGACAAAAATACCAATTTTGTGTGATTCAAAGAGTGCAATTGCAATAACAGAAAATCCAGTTCATCACTCAAGAACCAAACACATAGATGTCAGATATCACTTCATAAAAGATCATGTGGAGAAAGGTAACATTGAAATGTATTTTGTTCCAACTGAAAACCAAATTGCTGATATATTCACAAAACCTCTTGATGAAAAGAGACATAATTTTTTGATCAGCAAACTTGGCATGGTCAACATAAGAGATGAAAATGTTTCAGAAATAAAAGCAAAACAAAATGAAAACCAAGTTGATAATCTTCAAGTTACTAAGAATGAAAGGACAATTAAACAAAATTCTGATGCAGAAGTTCATCTTTCTGATGAAAAATCAGAAGATTTAATAAATCATCAATAAAATGTGATGATTTACCAGAAATTCTGATTTACATCAAGAACTTTTGTTTAACTGTGCATAATAATCAGTAATCATCAAAAGTCCATATCTTCATACATATTCCATTCCATTTGTATAAATTTTTTTTTATTTTTTTTGGTTTGTTTGTTTAAAAAAAAAGGGGGAAACATTGATGACATGCATGAAGATAAAATTAAATCCAAAGAACTCAATCGTCACAAATGAATTTAAAAAAAAAGGGAAATTTTTTTTAACATGCATCGTCATTCGGTTATAAGAAGTTTAACAGAAACACGTAAGCACTGATATCATTAGGAGCTATGAAAGTAGCCGCCCACCTATTTGAATGCTTACTCACACAAAAGGCTTAGTAGACTGTCATATTCACTGCAATAGATATCGTCTTAAATAAAGAGAAGAAATTTTTTTTGTTAATATGGAACTATCACTTTCACCTATAAATATTAACAATCTGAGAAAGACATTCTTCACAAACAAAATCTTCTCTTTAAAAGCCTACTGTCAGAAAACCTCTTATTTCAAATGAATCACCCAAAATCAATGGAATCCAACCAATTTCCTCTCATACTTCACGAACATCATAATCTCAGACTGAGATCCAACTTAGAAGGACCTGCATGGGAGGACTGCTGGTTTGTGTACAATATGATCATGAGAAGTCCATTGGGCTTTGCCATGTCTACACATGTCACCATATATCCAGAACTTCTTCAGGAGTTCTGGTGGAATGCTCAAGTTGTTATGAGTGGCACTTCTATGTGGATAAGAAGTGAGGTTATGGGGGTAGAGATCACCCTAAAAGAGGAAACACTCAGAGATGTCCTCAAATTGGGTGACTGTCGAAGGATCAGCATATTGGAAAAGGCAGAAGTACAAAGGACCTTGACTGAAATGGGCTACAATTCAAGCAATGTGTCAAGGCAAATTTGCAAATCTGGGTTCATACCACCTTTTCAATATTTGGTAACACAGCTGAGTGTCTGCTTTTCGAAAAAGACAGGACACTTTAATGAGCTGTCTTACAGGATGATGGAAGTGGCGCATGCTATTGTACAGGAAAAACCTTACAATTATGCTAAGTTTCTCATGAGAGACTTAGAAGGAAACGTCCATGACCGTAATCCTTTTCTGATCTACCCTCGTTTCGTAACCAAAGTAATCACAAGTCAACTTGACTTTGGTGGTGTGAGAAACTGGCACTTCAAGAAAACTTGAGAGTTGCTTCCCTGGCTCCATCAACCTTTCATACAGGAAGAATAACCAGTCTCTGGTTATATGTGAAGTGCATGTATAATGTGTTGGATGAAGATGATGAGTAGTTAGGTCTATCTGTGTTTGTTTTAGCTTGTTAAAATTTTTTTTTGTGTGTTCTAACCCACTTTTGTTCAGTAATATATTCAGTCTTTCTTAATTAAATGTTAGTTAATATGTCAATAGGTCCAGGGGGAACTAAGAAATTTTATCTGATGATAACAAGGAAAATCTGGTAAGAATCATATGAAATCTGATAGGATATGATAAATCATCAGAATCTGATAAAATTTATCAGAAATTTCATTAAAACATCAGAAATCAGATGCAAAGAAACAAAAAAAAATCTAGATTATTTTTTAGATATGTTTCTCTCAATTTTTTTTTCTGAGGACTGGAACAAGCTATATGAAAGAGACTTCCTGATACATCAGAACAAAATGTGGAGTTCACAAGATCAAGGTAAGAAATTTTATCAGACTCCACTCATTCCCTCTCATCTTAAAAAAAAAAAAATTTGATTCAGACTCCTATAAATGAATCAAATGTCTTCTGATGATATAAATATAGGAAAATTCAACTCTTTATGAAACATTTAGAGATCTTATATATATCATCAAAAGGACAACATGGGAAAACACTCAATTGAAGAAAAGGCTTTTGATTGGACCAATTCTGAAATCAAAAAGGGTCCCACATAAAAGGGTGCAAGTTGGAAACTAGTGTTTATCTTTTAAAAATCGTTGGAATCTCTAATTGTCTTGAATGAGATATACATTAAATTAGAGATAAACCAAGGGTTTTTTTTTTCAAAAACGGTTGCGTCTTTAAAAGATTAAAACATCATTAAGGTGTCATAAAACAACTTGAATACAAACAACCCACGAAAAACACTCAAAGATCTCTGTCTCAGCTCACTATAAATATCCCCTCCAACAACAGAGACGTTCATCTTCAATCTCAATTCTCAAAACCCTAAAAACCCTTTTCAAAAGCAAAAACTCAAATCCTAAATGGCTGCCTCAAACAACAGTCCACCTCCAGCTGAACACTCTATTCCCCTAATCACTGAAGCTGAATATCTTCCTTTGAAGAACAACAATGAAGCTATGAACACTAATATCGAACTATATGATGTGAAGTGTCAAATTCTCATTGAGTTTCTGATCAGAATCCCAATAGCTCATGCTCTTACAAAGACCAGAGAGGTACCAGAAAGACTGCTACAACAAGTTGTAAACACTCTTGAAACTCATAGTACAAATATGGAGCTAACAGCACATGTATGGGAAGATATCTTCATCGTAATCACACTAGAGAAAATAAGGGAATGTTTGGAACTACCCTTAAATCAAGAATATGAAGATGCACCACCAAAAGAAGACATGTTTGAACAACTTGATGCTGTAATGGGATGCAAGGAGAAGATTTCAAAAATCAACGAGTTCATGAGGAACAAGCTACCTGCCTTCTGGCAGGTGTTGATGGAAATATTGAATAAATGTTTATCATCCAAGATCGGAGGTACGGATCAGATAAATATGAATATTCTAACAATCATGTTCAGCCTTATAACTGGGTTGAATATTGATTTTGGAACAGAAATATTTAATCTGATCAAAAGATCAATTCTGACCAAAACTGGAAAGATAGATTCACATCTACCATTTCCCAGATTTTTATCCATCATAATTTCTGATGCTTTTTCTGAAAGAAATCTGCAAACTCCAAAATCAAAATATATGTGGAAATCAGAAATTATGAGACCTTGGAGTGCTGCAGGGTCATGGAAGTCAGACTTTGATGTACCTGTTCTACCAGAAAATATGATGGATCTTGTACCAGAAAATTCATTATACAGAGCAGAATACATGAGAATGTTAAGTAGGCAAGCAGAAACAAAAGAAGGATTTGAAAAAGTGTCACCCATGGAGCATGATGCAGAAGAATCAAGCACACCAAGAATAGAGCAGCAGGATGAATCTGATCCACATCTGGCTGATAAAGATGTGCATATGACTCTTGCAACAGAAAAACATCATGCTGAAAGCTCACATATTGGAGAAACAGGTGCAACAAAATCTAAACTCGATATATTTTATACTTCTGAAAGTGATTCTGATGAATCAATTCAACCAAGATATGAAATATTACAAAGAAGCTCTGTTTTTACAAAACAAAATGTGAGTGAAACAAAAGACCCATTTTCTGAGTCAGACTCTGAGGAGGAAAATGCGGTAACAACAGGTGGAGATCAGTTCACTGATCAAGGAAACCTGGATGAGAAAAATAAAAGTTTCTCAACAACTCATGGAGAACCTGAAAAGGTTCAAGGATGTGAGGAAAACCAGGACTTGAATTTGTTTCAAATTTCTGGTGAGGAAACAGAGAATTTGGATACTTCCAATCCTCTTAACTTCAGAACATCAGAAAATGTGTTTTCTGGTGGTGTTAGAAGAGAAACATTTGTTGTTTCTCCTATTTCCCAAGAACAACCATCTATGTCTCCAAAACAACTTCATAAAGAACTTGAAGATGAAGTTGCTGCTGAGAAAACAATCATGAACGAAAAACTTGATCTGATACTGGAAGAAATCAGAAATAAAAATTAGAAGTCAAAGCTCTATCAGAGACTGTCAAAGCCGTGCAAAAACAAACTGAAGATAATAGTGCAGCTCTCAAAGAAATACAAAAGTCATCAGCAAACAAAGGAACTTCTTCAGAAATGGAAAAGGCTCTTAAAGAACTGCATGATATCAAGAAAAAGATGACAGAGATTGCAACTGCAGGAGAAAGTTCAAGTTCAGGAAGGCTTCTTGAAGAAATACAACTTCTCAGAGCCAACAGTAGTAGTCTAACTGAGGCTTTTGAAAAGTTGGTACTGGAATTAAGTGAACAAAGAAATAAAGAAAATCAGGAGTTTTAGAAGATAAAGAAGCAAGAAGAAACAAACAGTCAATCTCTTACTAACATTCACTCGCTAGTAAAAAGATTGCAATACAATGTTGCCACACTGGCAAAAGTTGATCTTCATAAACTAAAGACTCCAATTCCACAAGAAGGACAGGCAAAAGAATCAGAAAGTCCCCAACATCAACCAGAAACCATCCAACAAGAACAAATGAAGCAAACAGAAGCTGTAACAGTTCAAAAAGAAAAGCAGACCATGGGTCCACCACCAGATAAACAAAAGTTACCCATGGGTCCTCCACCAATCATATCAAAGCCAGACACTTCAAGTTTCCAACATAAAGAATACACTTCAGCTCAACCATCAACTACAACCATCACCGGAGAAACAAAATTTAGTATAAGGATGGACACAAAAGAGAAGTGGAGAATGGAACATGAAGTGACCTCTTCAAAAAGGCCAAGAAAAATAATGAGAGAAGACTTAGAAGGCAACTTCAAAGAATCAGAAGTGCTGGAAGGTGATCTACACACAATCATGTATCCAGAAGAACATCTGAAGCACTACTATTGGAAAGGTCCAGAAGACAACCCAACAAGGCCACTCTCACCAATGAGTGAAGGTATTTATGAAGAAAGAAAAAATGGCAGCCGGGTGATATTGCACAACAAATTGATCAATCCAATAGTATCAATTGAAAGAGTTGATACTTTGACTACTGGAGGAGGCTTACTAGGGAGTGAAAGTCAAAACGAGTACACCCTAGTCAGAAAAGACAAAGATGTTCAAAAAGTTACTGATGCAGACTTGGCTGATGAAATTCATCCAATGGACATAGTCAAGATGAAGAACATCATTGATGAATGGAAAGGTGGTTCAGCAGTGATCAGGAGAGCCCTTGACAGTGTTAAAAATGCAAGAGCGAAATTATACAAAAGAGCAGCATTAGCAGACTTTGATCTGTGTATCAATTTCGAGTATAGCACTAAAGTGTTAATACCTCCACCCAACACAATTATTCCAGCTGAAATCCCTTCAAAATTAGCAAGAACTGGTGCAATCTTTGACACACCAAAAATCTGTGCAGTCTTCAAAGATGCTCATAATGAGAAAGCTCTATTCAGAATCAGTGAAATTTGCAGGTATTCAAACCAAACTTTAAAGTATATAAGAAACTGCATAAATGAGAAACAAGAGCAACTCAAGATGAAAGGAAAGAACAATGAACTGCTGAGAAAGAAAATTGAAGATTGCATTGAAGAGTGGATGGAAGCAAGAGAATGGTACAAATCGATGTACAAGGCAACTCAAAAGATAATTGATCACAAGAAGAAGCTGAAACCAGGAGATAAACACAGAGGTGGAGTGAAGATCAATTGAACGAATTGATGAGATAGAATTTTTTTTGAACAATGTTTAGAATTTGTTTTTCTGTTTCTTTTACAAGGTTGGATGGTCTATGCTTTAACTTTTATGTTTTATGCTTTATGTCTGTGGGACATAGTCACTTAATCTTTCTTTTTCAAGAATTAGTTAAAAGTTGTTTGGACATAGAGATAGTTCATTTTCTTACAATACTTAGGGGGAAACTGTTAGGAAACTTTAATTGTAAGTATTGAAGAAAATCTCAATCAACTGGATTTCTGAAGAAGATAACAGTCCTGAAGAACACAGCAAGATGAAGAAAAACAGTTGGGACAACCGAAAAGCAAAGTATCTACTACAAAGAATCTCAAGTTGATAAAGAGTTGATTTGGATTATCAGAGAAGGTCGTTTCTGATGGATCTGATGAAATATCATCAGTTTCTGACAAATTTTGATCATCAAACTTTCTGATGATTTGTTCACCAGAATTTCTGATGAAGTGGCTTATCAGAAATTCTGATAACAGACCCACTTGTCTAAAATCACAACTCTATCCTGCCACCCATGACCGAAGCATGACATTATTGGTTTTCATGATTACAAATGCAACTTGAACGATGGATTCAATGAATATGTCAAATTGCTACTTTATGCAGGACTTATTGCATGAATAAACAATTGTTTATTCATGTCCACAGCCGTCTTTAAATAGAAGGCTCGAGAGGCAGAAGATAATTGAGTTTGAAGCTTAGCATTCACATACAAACACTCAAACTCCAACTGCTCTTCTCACCCACAGAAATCAAGATTCATTTGTATTAGATAATAATCTTACAATCACCTTGTTAAACTAATTTGTTTCAAAGTGATATAAACTTGATAATTCTGTAGGTCTTGTTTCTTGAAAGTCCGATTTCAATTTCCGCACATCTTTTTCACATATACTGAAATCACTTGCCATATAACGTAAAAAGAAGTTGTTAAGGCCATACTGGGTCCAACAATAACCCTCTGAGGTTATACCTTATGGTCATGTCGTTTGGTTAGTCAAATGATGAGTCAACTTTAGATACTTTTAAAATGTCTAAAATACCCCTTTCGCATAAAATAGTTTTAAACATATATGATCATAGTTTTTTACTTTTAAACTGATCATACAACTGTGACAACCCTCACCAAATCAGGTATCCATACGAATTAATTACTATTTAATTACTGCTTAATTACTGTGCTTGCTTGAAATTATGGATAAACTGCTACTTGAATACTGATACATACACATACTTGCATCATACTTTATCAACTGTCACTCCATTATTTACATACAGATCATAAGTGACAAACATGATACACGAAAGCACAGTAGCACAATGAACGGATAACCCATTAAACATGCTGTCATAGCCAGCACCAGGCAGACACTGCCTCTAAGGCCTGTATGAGCCAGAGATAGTTTACTACACTAGTAAAGAGTGTAGGGAAATGAGGGTTGTAGAACTGCGTCACTAGGTGATAGTTATAGTGACCGGATGTGCCTAAGTTATGATTTAAATACAAAATCCTGCACTAAAACAAAAATTCAGCATTTAGCAAACTAGTAAAGTGCAAAAACATGGGAAAATAATACTAGACACTATCCAAAGTGTCGGGAATTCATTGTGTCACTAAAAATAATATTAACGACACTTTAAATGCTTGTCAAGCACTTTAACGGATCAGTATCCAACCGAACAACCGGACTTTACCCGGAACATAAAAATATTGTCATTGACACTGTTTTTCTTTTTCTGAGCCAGTTAGGGTCCCCGAATACCCTAACACCCGTCACAAGACACTACATGTTAGTAACTAGTTAACCTCCTAATTTTAACAAACTAATACTAACTAAATAGTTGGAAACCAACCCAATTACCCCCACCCCCCTCAACGAGTTCGGTCCCCATGTGGGGACACCCCACAAGTTTGTGATTATTTTAATCCTACATGTTTAAGATCTTCACTACACATTGCCTAGTGGATAATTGAGAGATGTGGACTATAAGATAGCATGAGAGGTTCACTATTTACACTCACAACTCACTTAACAAAAATCACTCTTCTCTCTCCCTCTCTTGAACTCACGGCCGCAACCACAAGCCACACCACACCCACTTTTCGATTTCATTCAAGCCATTCCAAGCTCATACAAGTGTGAAGGATCACGCATAAGGAAGCTCGGTGCACTCGGGAACACAAGGACCTCACTACATTGCTAATAACCAGTCGTTTTTCGCCTAGTTTCTTCCCTAGCCTCGAGCTAGTAGTAAGTGACTCTAAACACCTTCTTGATCTATTCTAAAGTGGTTAATAAGAGATTTGTCGGTTAAAAATTATGAACATATAAGATCAAGTCTAAAAGTCTACTAAAATGATGAACAAAGTGGTTAATGGATGAATATTGGAGTAAAACTTATAAAACTAGTTTTGTTATGATTATTTAGTGTTGTTTTATGCTAGTAGTAGTTCGGATCGTCATATAACCCGGCTAAGTCATGTTCATGGAACATGACCTAGTGTATGTTAAAGTGTGATAAGGACTAGATGATGGACACTACTACATGTAAACATGAACTTGTGTAAAAACAATTTTTCTTATGAAATGGAGTTCTAAACTAGTAGATCTAAGGATCTACAAGTGGTATTTTCGAAGAACCAAGTGTAAAATGAAATCATGTTTTAGAAGCCGGATCTTTCATAAACTAAAGGTGACTTTGTAAACACACAAGTGTGTAGACGCTTGTGTAACAAAAAGTTTTAACAAAGAATTATTTTTTGTAATTTTTGACAAGAAGTTGTAAAGATGCACCCTCTTTAAAAACAAGATTCTCAAGAAACCGATTTTATTTATAGAAAGATCTATTAAAAATAATGGAAAGTTACTACGCACTTTTACAAAACCCACAAGTTCATGTGTTTTGCGATTTATATCTATTTTGACTATTTTGGATGATGAAACATTGTCTGTTGATGTTGGGAACATTGTGGAATTGAATCTTTAAAAGAAAATGATACGCTTAAAAACGTGGCCACCTCTAGTTACAGGGGAAACTCTGGCGAAATTTCTGCAGAAATATAAACACCTGGAAATATTTTTGGTGACAAGTGTCTATAACTATATTTTTAACTTGTTTTCAAAATATAAATTTCGCCAGGATTTTTATTACAAAATAAGCAAGTGTCGGAGGTGGGATTTTCACAAAATAAAACTTGATAAATATATATTTAGTATATATTTTCTATAATAACGCTTGTGAGATTTTTTTATGATTATTCTGTGAACTACGTAAATATTATTTTTAGGGTAAAAATAATATTACTGAATATTAACGGCTCCAAAATAATATTAACTCCTTCACAATAAATATTTAGGTTACACCGGTATTATTATTCCCACTCGAACTTTAAGTGTAACTTACGTATTTTCAGAAAATACTCTTAAACGCATATTTTGATAAAAGTATTATTTTGGAAATTATATAAGGATAAAATATAATATTTTTGAGAAAAATATTTATATTTTGAGATAGAATGTTTTGGACAATGGAATAAAATATATTTTATTAAGTGAGACTTAATAATATATTTCGAAGTTATACGAACGCACATGTGTTAAAATCCCCATCCTTGGGAAGGAATATATTACCAAATAGTTATGAAGTGTAATTACGAAATAGTTGCCTAACTATTTCCCAAAGACATTAAACCTTAACCTAAGGCACGGCGTCCGTCTAATAGAAGTTAGTACGTGTAGGTCGTCGCACAACAGGTTGACAGAGAGATTACTTGTTAGAGACGCACTTCGGTGAGTTCATGTCCCCCTTTTCTCTTAACTGTTTTCAGTTTTCTAAACTTCGGGGGTGAAATACATGTTACTATGATTACGAGTACTTTTACAAATGGTATGATTAGCGTAAGGAGGGTTACTACTTAGATCATGTGAGTGGGTAGGCGGGAACTGAAGGCCATTAATCCTCAGAGTAGGACCGGGGGACAGTAGCGGTAGATCTATCTGGGTGTAACGAGCCTAGCCCCAGGCCCAACAGAACGGACCTCGGGGTGACTTGGTACCCGACGCAAAAATCTGCTAGGTTTGAGTCTTCCTACTGCACTTCACACATATCAATGGCCTTGCAAACCATTGGTGATCTCTTTATTTCCTTATTTGCTACATACCAGGGTTTTTACACTTACAAAGGTTTTATTACTCACTACACATGAACTCGCTCAACATTTTTGTTGATTTTTCCAACTTACATGTATTTCAGGGAACTAAGGATCTGGCACGGTATGCTACGCTGCGTTAGAGTTATGGGATCATCCACGTTTAGGGATTACGACTTTTACCTGGGAGGCTGGGAAGTTAATCTAGTGGGACAAGGAAGATCAGTCTGGGAGGCTGGGAGGCTAGTGGGACTAGGAGAACTATTTGATTGCGTATTGAACTAATGTGCTTACCTGACTATATGATTGATTATTTGTGCATATGTGTGTTTGTGTTACAGACGCTATGGCTTCATCCGGCACAGGAGAGTCGGACACCACTGACCCTATGACCATAGTATCGGACGACAGAGTGTCATCAGAGCGAGAGGTGTATACTTCGGACACCACCAGTACAGACGACGATGATTTCCAGCCGTTTGCACTACCCGATGCCGTTGTTGAGCTCGCTGATGGCCCCATCGCTGGGGATTTGCCGCTTGTGGTGATCCCTGCTCCCATACCCCTTGCCATGTACCCTGTTATCGATATGCCTCTTGACGTAGTCGCTGATGATGACGTCGATTTGTTTGACGAGGAGCCACTGGAGGATGACGTTGAGGGCGAGGCCCTTATAGCCGCCAACGATTTCTTGCTTCTCGCGGATGCTCCTGCTGAGGAGTCACCTGCCCATTCACTTGTCCCAGACTCCTTTGAGTCTGTGGCATCTGCACCATCGCACGCGCAGGGCGCGCAACACTATTCGCATGATTCGGACCCCGATAGGGCGTCATCTGCTGCACCTGCCCCTGCCCCTGCCCCGAGTTTCACGATCGATCATGACATTGATGATGATTCCGACCCCGTCTTCCCACCTGGTTTCGATCCAGACTAGGACATTGAGTTTATACACCTAGATCAGCCCATGGAGGACCCCGTTGATCCCGTTGACCCTGCGTTTGCTGATCCCGCAGATTTCGAGATGGAGTTTGACGATCCGGAGCCTGCTGTAGCCCCCGAGCCAGTAGTTGCTCCAGACCCCGCATTCGAGCATGACCCTATTCATGCTGATATACCCGCTGCTGATCCTTTGATTGTTGATATACCTGTCGATGATCATCCTATTGTTGCTCCACTACTGGAGGATGATCATGTTGTTGCTGATGCTCATATTGATGCACCACCATTGTTAGAGGGTCCTGTTGCTGCTCCACTGGTAGTGGATGAGCATGTTGCTGATATACCCGCTGATCCTGTTGTTGTTGCTCCTCTTCCTGACCATGTGCCTATAGAGCCAGATCATGCACTCTTTGCGACTCATGTTGACCCTCGGTACGCGCACACCCGAAATGGGTGGATAAATGATGATGACTACCCGCCTTTTGTGGTACCAGTTACACCTGTTCCAGCACCTGCTTCAGTTCCTGTCGGTGCACCCCTGTTTCTCACACCCGTCACTGATGCGCATCGCGCAGATCTGCCCATCACATTTCTCTAGGAGATCCCTCCGCCACGTCCTGGAGAGGGCTCTTCTCGTCTGCATTTCGGCCATGCACCTTTTCTGACTGGAGGAGATCAGTTTGCACCGCAGATCCCTCATCATACTGCTGTTCCCCCTGTTTCACTGTTTACTGTGCCATCTTTTACTCCATCCAGTGAGCCTTTTCTCTGGACTTCACCACCCATCATGCCACCATCCGATCCTTATCATCCGTATCACATGGGTTATTCTGTAGAGGATGTTCTTAGGTCATTCATGATCCAGCAGGAGGCACTTACTCGTCGCGTGAAGGAGCTTGAGAGAGCACAGCGACCACCATGCCTGTGACAACTCGAGTGTTTGACTTTCACTTTCGCATTTATTGCGCGTTGACTTTGACTTTGACTGTTTAGTTGTTGGATTGTGGACTTGAATTATACGAGTTGTTTGCCTATATGTTACTATTTGTGGTGATAGAAAATAATATTAGAATTGTTATTATTATAATATTAACTTTAACCTAGCCCTCGAAGGATGACATGTAGTTCGAAGGATTCGAAGGACCACGAAGGATAACCTTCGACCCCGAAACATATCCTTCGAGCACGAAACATATCCTTCGATATGTTTCGGCCCAGTCTTTCCAATGGGCTTGGCCCATTACTGTGATACGTATATATGGGAATGCATGAAATCAGTAGTTATTTTTCTAAAAACCCTAGAGCATCTTTACTTGTGACGGCAACCACAAACTTACGGAGACTTCTTGCTGATCAATTCCCTGTTTTCAATATCGGTTAGTGTTTAATGTATATGCTTTCATGATTTATCGATCGCCTTACAATATGTTGTTGATCGGACTTGTATGCTAATCGATTATGTATGTTAATGGGATATGAATGTTATAATTGCCTAATCGTTTTGCAATATGTGTTTTTATGATCGGTTAGTATGGATGTTTTGAAAGATACTAGGGTTGTATGTTAATCGGTTGTGCATATTGGTAGGATTTGGATGTTCATCGGATTTGTATGCAAATTGGATCTGTTGTGATTAGGGTTAATGATAAGGCTTGTGGATTGGTTGTGATGTATACACTACGGATTGTTATTGTTCACTGTTCTTGAAAACGGAATCGTATAGGATAAAGTGTTATGCTTGTTAATCAAATTAGGGTTCTTGAGTGAAACCTTGTGATTATGCTTGTTTGATCCTGTTGACAATAACTGATTAGTGAAATTGTGTTAATGGATAAAACGTAACTGCCATGACCGAAAGATAGCAATGGCCCGAACCATGGTAGTTTGACCGAACCATAATCTGATCGAACCATAGTTGACCGAAGGATACTGGTTGACCGACAGATAGTTGGACCGAAGGATAGTTAGGACCGAAAGATGTCATGGTCCGAAACATGACATTCGGTCCGAAGGATCATTGTGACACTTGTTTTCGAAAGATGATAGTATGAGTCGAAGGATACTAGGGTTTTGAATAATGTTTGAACAGTGGAACATACGTTGATTTAATTGACATGCCATGCTTAGTGATGAACGTGCAATACTACGTGCCGTGCTGATATGCAAACTGACTGCAATGTGAACAATTAATTGCATGCGTATCATTTTGAACATGAACTGATTTGTTATACGTGCATACACTAGGACGTGATTAATTACTTGTGAGTGCATAACTTAGCATACCGAGCAAACCAAGGTGAGTTCACACAGCCAAGGCATGGGTTCCCAGGGTGGGAATGGGTTGGATGATTACTTGTGCATACTTTGATACTGTAACGAACGACTAAACTGTTGATGCTTACGAACTACTCAACTGCCTTCGCACCCACCCTGGTCGGTAAAGACTATGGTCGCGAACGAACTGATAAATTGCCTTCGCACACACCCTGGTCGGTAAAGACTATGGTCGCGAACTAACGAACATAATCTTCGCACACATGCCGGTGAGGCCGCGATGGAACTGATACGATACGAAACTTAATTGAACAAACGCACTATTACTCAAACTAAACTATAAACTGTGAACTCGCTCAACTAGTTTGTTGATTATCTGCTGCATGCCTTGCAGGACCTTAGGTACTTATGGAGCTTGCACTGGAGGAGCGGGACGTTGTGGGCAGTGGGTTAAGAACGCTATGTTTAAACATTTCGAATAATTGAACTTATGGTTTACTTGGGTTATTTACTTATGCTTCCGCTACTGATACTATGATTGTTTTGAAACGTCAATTGTATTGAACGGGGTTTTACGAATTACTTTATTTATATTATGCTATGTTCAATATGATTGATGGCTTGATCCTGGTCAGTCACGCTCCCAAGCGGTGATACTCCGCAGGTGGATTTTGGGGGTGTGACAGATTGGTATCAGAGCCATTGGTTATAGAGAACTTGGTTTTAATATGGGAAAACGTTTTATTAAAACCAGACTATAACCAGAACAGTGCTCTCAACGATCCACAACGACGCTTCGCTCCACGTGCAAGACTCAACTTCCTAGGTAATAAGGTTTATGTTTATTGCCTACATGCTAGAATTTGCATAGAACTTTGCTCGTAGTATGCTTACATTACCTTGCTCACAACTTGACATTGCATGAGAATACTTATGTGCTTACACTCTTCTGTCATCGCACTACTCGCGAACCTTTCTCACTTATGTTGCCTTTGATGTGAAGATCAATGGCCGCACGAATTACCATGACTCAAGCCCAGCTAGAGGCTCTCGTTGCTGCGGCAGTTGCAGCCGCCCAAGCAGGTAGTGTACCCTGCAGTATAAACACTAGGATCTTTAGATCCTACATTAATTCTCGTACTTAACTTTGCCCTATTCGTACACAATAGGTCAACCCGCTCAGCAACAACCTGGGTGCACATTCAAGAATTTCATGGATTGTCGTCCTAGCTCGTTCAGTGGCACGGAGGGAGCAGTTGGACTCCTCCACTGGTTTGAAAAGCTCGAGTCGGTTTTCGAAATGTGTGAATGCCCTGAGGCTCGCAGGGTGAAGTTCGCCACTGGCACACTTGAAGGGATTGCGCTCACTTGGTGGAACGCACAAGTGCAGATTTTAGGGTTGGCAGCTGCTAACGCCACACCCTGGAATGAATTCAAAGAACTGATCAAGAGGGAATACTGCACTAGAGAAGACATTCACAAGTTGGAGGACGAGTTGTATAACTTGAAAATGGTTGGTTCGGAAATCGAAGCTTACACCAAAAGATCGAATGAGTTGGCTGTGCTGTGCCCAACTATGGTAGATCCTCCATACAAGCGAATTGAGTTGTATCTCAAAGGTTTGGCACCAGAAATACAGAGCCACGTTACGTCGGCTAACCTCAACAACATCCAAGAAATTCAGCGCCTCGCTCATCGCATCACAGATCAGGCAGTAGACCAGGGCAAACTGCCAAAGCGTGTCGGCGCTACTGCTACAGCTGTTACTTCAGTCACTCCAACAGCTGCTACTTCTGCCACACCCAGCGAGAATAAAAGAAAGTGGGACGGGGATTCCAGCAGGGGATCAGCGTCTGTTCAATCCCAAACTCAGCAACGTCGCACCAACGATTACCAGAGTCCGAGTCAGCAGTCATCGGGCAGTCAGGGACATAGTGGTTATAAGGGAAATCACCCGTGGTGTAACAGGTGCAACAAACACCACAGTGGAAGATGTCGCAGGAGTCAATGTCAAAGGTGCCACAAGATGGGCCATGAGGCCAAAGATTGTAGAAGCGCGCGACCAGTGAATCAGAACCAGCAACTTCCACCGCCAGCTCCACAGAATCAGCAGCAGCAGCCACAGCGTGGAAACCGGGGGTGTTTCCAGTGTGGGGCTGAAGGTCACTACAAACGCGATTGTCCCCAGTTGAACCAGAATCGCAATAACAACAACCAGGGCAACGGGAATAACAACAATCAGGGTAATGGTAACAACAACAATGGGGGAAACAACAACAACAACGGCAATGAAGCTCGTGGTCGTGCTTTTGTGTTGGGTCGAGGAGATGCAGTGAATGATCCCAATGTGGTTATGGGTAAGTTTCTTCTCGACGATATTTACGTTACTGTCTTATTTGATTCGGGTGCTGATACAAGTTATATGTCATTGAAAATGAGTAAATTATTAAAACGTACACCAACACCTCTAGACACCAAACACGTCGTAGAACTAGCAAATGGTAAAAGTGTAGAAGCCGCACAGGTAGTCAAGGGTTGTAGTATTGTTCTAGCGGGTCAGACTTTCTCGATTGATCTCATACCCATAGTTTTGGGTAGTTTCGACGTCGTCATCGGTATGGATTGGTTATCCAACATCATGCGGAGATCTTATGCAAAGAAAAAGTTATTCGTATTCCTCGCTCCAGTCAGGAACCTCTCGAAGTACAAGGTGACAAGAGTGGTGCTGTGGTTGGCATCATCTCTTACTTAAAGGCGCAGAAATGTTTACGAAAGGGACATACTGCCATTCTGGCACTTGTCACTGACGCATCAGCTAAGGAAAAGAAGCTGGAGGATATACCAGTTGTGCGTGATTTTCCTCAAGTGTTTCCTGAAGATTTACCTGGTTTACCTCCTCATCGTCAAGTCGAGTTTCAGATTGAGTTAGCTCCTGGAGCAGCACCAATAGCCCGCGCACCGTATCGTTTAGCTCCAACCGAACTGGAAGAACTGTCGAAGCAGCTACAAGAGCTCTTGGAAAAGGGCTTTATTCGTCCAAGCTCTTCGCCTTGGGGAGCTCCAGTGTTATTTGTGAAGAAGAAAGACGGTACGTTCAGGATGTGTATCGACTACCGTGAACTCAACAAGGTGACGGTGAAGAACCGTTATCCTCTTCCACGCATAGATGACTTATTCGACCAGTTGCAAGGGTCGTGTTACTATTCCAAGATCGATTTGAGGTCAGGGTATCATCAGCTGAGAGTCCGGGATGAGGACGTCTCCAAAACTGCTTTCAGAACTCGCTACGGTCACTACGAGTTTCTGGTCATGCCATTCGGGCTTACAAACGCACCTGCAGTCTTCATGGATCTCATGAACAGGGTGTGCAAACCGTATCTCGACAAGTTCGTCATCGTTTTCATCGACGACATTTTGATTTACTCCAAGAGTCAGGAGGAGCATGAGCAGCATCTACGTATTATCTTGGAACTTCTTCGAAAAGAGCAACTGTACGCAAAGTTTTCAAAATGCGACTTCTGGCTTCGTGAAGTCCACTTCTTAGGCCATGTGGTGAACAAGGATGGGATTCATGTCGATCCATCCAAGGTTGATTCGATCAGAAACTGGCCAGCACCACGTACACCGACGGAAATACGCCAATTCTTGGGTTTGGCGGGTTACTACAGGCGATTTATTAAAGACTTCTCCAAGATCGCGCAACCACTTACTATGCTAACACAGAAAGGTGTCGTTTACAGATGGGGTAATACGCAAGAGACCGCTTTCCAGTACTTAAAGGATAGGCTTTGCAGCGCACCTATTCTTTCATTGCCAGAGGGCACGGATGACTTCGTGGTCTATTGTGACGCATCGATACAGGGGCTTGGTTGTGTATTGATGCAACGTGATAAAGTGATAGCCTACGCTTCTCGGCAACTCAAGGTTCATGAACGGAACTACACGACGCACGATTTAGAGCTGGGAGCTGTTGTTTTCGCGCTTAAGATA